>NC_060124.1:90480064-91080064 GCF_021461395.2 Schistocerca americana | reverse complement strand
TCCAATTCATTTTCCGGTAGCTCAGCCCCACTGCTCGTGGCGTGGTGGAGACGTGCTGATGCACACAGCCTGGGGAACGCGATGCTGTGCTCGGTCAGTGGCTGCGCAGGCGGTAGGAGGTTAGCAGCACGAGGCCCAGCTTAGCCCACCTCCTGCACATGCAGCGGCTCGTGACGACGCCGGGAGTCGCCGGTGCAGCAGCGGGCAACGCCCTCCGCTGGACGGTCCTTGGGGACAGCGTCACTGATGACGACGACGTAACAGCGACCGAACGCCCAATCGGTCGAACCGAATTTCGACGCCCATCTCTGATGCCCTTAAATAGTGCAAACCGCTGCTGAATCCGCCGGTTACGTGGCGGCGTGTTTATTAGACTGTTCTCGATGAGTTGGCTAACGCAACCGCGCCACACGCGGCCCGGGCCAGCGTAATTCTACTAATGCTGCGTTCTGGCTGTTGATGGCTGCCGCGCACATACACACATACTGACGCTCGTTGCAAAACTGTGTCACCTGCATAACGCGCCGGCCAGCCTTCATCCGCCGTCTGCTGTGAGGCTGGCGCATCATACACTGAAACACACTAAATCACAACTTTGCACCATATTTCCTAAAAATAACCCCATGTCCTTTACAACACTGTCACGAATAGCAGAAAAAAACAAGCTAAATTTAGTAGTATAGTAGAACCTAAATTCCTAGCCAGAGCAGCAGAGGTGCGTACGTAACCAGATGCAGCCACTATTTATTGTTTGTTCTGCCAACACGGGCGGACTCTGTAGCATCACGAGGCTTAGAGTAAGCGGGGAAAAGTGACCTTTGAACACAGTCAGTGTCGAAATATCATGTGTATACACCACACGGGTGTCATGTGCTCCTGCATGATCAGCCCCACCAGCATATGTAGGCGTAGAAACTTCCAGAAGAATGTGGCAATGTGCAAAAACGCCTATAAAAGGGCCACCGTTCCCTGCTGGAAAGGTCTTTTGTTGCATAGTCGTCGGGAAGAGGATTGCGAGTGTCACTGTGTGGCAGGTGCTGAACGAAGAATCCGATGTAGTCTACACTCAGGCCAGCACACACGCCTCTGCACCATCAGACTTAGGCTCAGGGAAGAATAGGAAGGCTTCTAACCAAATGAAGACACTTAGTAGATTGACTTGCACATAGGGCATATGCCAGGGGGTGCTTCCAGTAATAGTAATCCTATATCTGCTTTATGTGTCCCACTAGCAGAAATTGTCCCCGACGAACCTTGTCGGTGAGTTCCATGACACGCATTCGTGCAGTCCTTCCTACTCCCTCTCAGGACTCGTCAGTGGTAGACTTTTCTGGTGCCAGATGTGGGGTTGGTTTTAGTACCGTTGGGTGGAGGAATTGGCTAAAAAGAGTACAGGAATAGGCAGAGGAGCCTCGCACCGCGCCATCGTGGAGCGAGAAGGGCGGCGCAAGCGTCACCGCAGCAGCCTAGAGGCTTCACACTGCACCGGCTGCGGGCAGAACACCGCCCCGCCGCCGTGAGCACAGCGCTCATCTCATACAGCGCAAGAAACAGGGTTAGTAAAGATGAGAAGCGACGCTGAAGTAAACTCAAATGAGATCAGGCTGCACCTGAGTTTGATGGAGATAGGGAAAAATTATCAGAATTAATTGATAACTGTGCCAATGCTGGCCAGTGTGGCTGTGCGGTTCTAGGCGCTTCAGTCTGGAACCGCGTGACCGCTACGGTCGCTGGTTCGAATCCTGCCTTCGGCATGGATGTGTGTGATGTCCTTAGGTTAGTTAGGTTTAATTAGTTCTAAGTTCTAGGCGACTGATGACCTCAGAAGTTAAGTCGCATAGTGCTCAGAGCCATTTGAACCATTTTTGAACTGTGCCAATGCATTTAATATAGTAGACCCTCATGCTAAGCAAGCATTTCCAAGATTTGTTATTGGACAGATAATGGGCTCCACCCACAGTAAGTTATTAGCTAGAGACCACACAGAAACTTGGTCCGACATGAGGGCAATTTTATTAGAAAACTACGAGAGTAAACTCACTATTGATTACTACGCATGTACTGTGTTCAATAGTAGGCAAGGGAAAGAGGAAAGTGTGGCTCAATGGGACTCTCATATGGACACCATGCAAATTCATTTCAGAGAAGCGATGAAGAGGGTTGTGGAAGCTGGAGAGGTTGCGGGGAGCAATGCTTTGATAGGGAAGCTAGGGCGAGCCATATTCTTTCAGGGGTTATACGATGACAGGATCAAGAGTGTAATTCGGGCTCAAGGGGAAAGAATAACACTTCCGAAGCCATTAACCAAGCGGCCACAGAAGAGTGCGCGGTAATGTCCGAAAGAGATAAGCGCAAGTATTAAATGTAAACTGGCCAGAGAAAAGGGCCACCGTGAAGTGTTTCAGTTGTGGTAAGGAAGGGCACATAGCGCGAGAATGCAGGCGCAAATATAATGTCCGCAAGACAGACACTGCACGGGAGATTCCCCAAAGAACGGAACATAGTCGGCTGCCCATAAAGAAAATAACTGTCCGAGAATTCAAAGGGAACAGATCGCGAGCGCAGTGTCTGCCGCCAGTTCGACGTACGTAGTGCGACTTGATGGGACACTCTCCCCTGTGTACTAGAGCAAAACCAGTGACGTGCTTCACACGTCACCAGACCGGACACTACGCCCGTGATTGTCACGAGAGCAAATGGGCTAATACAAGTAAGAAAAACGCACAAGGAAACAAGCAGCGGGCGTGATGCGGCAGTCCCATTACGCCACGTCAGGAGTAATAAGAGCTGCTGACTGCACGGGAAAAAATGATTATATACGAGTAACGATGAAAAGGGCGCTGATACAATACTATTAATAGATTGTGATGCGTATATTAACCTTATAAAGGCCATGGTTCTAAGAGATGCTAGGCAGGCGGTTATAATAAAGAGTATCGTGAACGAAGAAATTAGTACAGAAGGTCCTGTGGCTGTACGTTTGAGTTCCAAGCTGTAAATGATCGCACCGATTTACCATTTGACGGACTGTTGGGTCGAGAGTTCCTGGAAAAGAATAAAGTAGTTTTGGATCATGGCCATGGAAAAATGAGGGTGCAGGGCGAATGGGTTGGATTACGAGAAACATACGAAGAGGCAACCGCTGGTAAACTCGTCGTACAGAGTGGCAGAGAAGGAGTGTCTGAGTGAGCGGGATATGCAGAGGTGAGAAAATATGGTAAAGCGGCGGCAAAGACAGCCGCACGCTCAGAGACAAGAGCCGCTCCGCAAGCAGAACATAACAGCCTCTCCCAAGTTGATAATGAGGGCACAGACGAGGGTAAATACATGGCTCAACTAGCCAATAGTCTATCGCCCAAAACGTCCCAAAAATGTAGTACGAAACCCGATAGAAATAAGCGCGAATGAATCGAATGCCAAACTCGAGGACCGAAAAAGCAAAGTACAGTCAATACAAGTGAGGGTGACATATTTCAAGCGCTGGAGGATTGGGCCAAGAGAAGAAAGATTTCAAAAAGTTCGAGTAACGCGAGGACTAGGGGCCGAATCGGTAATCCCAAAACAAGAAATTAGACCAGGGGTATACCTGAAGCCATAGTGTCTGTCCGAAATGGAACGTGTATTACAAGTGTAATGAATACCACGGAATAAGGGGTCCAGTTCTCTGCATCGGAGGTGTTAGTAGAAAGAGTCCCACCCCTGAGCAGTTGTAAAATACGATGTATACCGCTGGAGAAGAAAGAAGGAAGGAAAACCTGACAGAGCTTCCTGAAAGAAAGTATGCTTATCTCACACTTAAATCGGGAAGTGAGAGTAGCAATAGAAGAATGATGTGTTTCATTTACCAGTAGACATACTCACACACACTACTGCAGTAAAGCATCAAATTCTATTGGTACATGAGGCGGAAGGCGAAATCATAAATCAGACGCCTTATCGAATTCCCCAAGTGCAGCAAGAAGCACTGCAGACTTGAGGGAATGTTAGCTGAAGGCATAATTTCTCCAAGTACTAGCACATGGAATTTTCCCCTCGTATTACTGCCAAAGAACTCCGACGCATGTGGACGACAAAAGTGGCGAGTAGTTGCCGATTATCGGAAATTAAACGATATATCATTCAATATGGTTTACCCGTTGCCCAGAATCGATGAAATACTCGATAGCTTAAGGTAAGCAAAGTATTTCTCAACACTATGTCTTGCTAAAGTTTACTCTCAAGTAATTATAGACGAAAAGGATCAGGAAAAGATGGCGTTTAGTACACCTACCAGCCACTTTGAATACGATAAGATGGCGATGGGAGTATTGGGACAACGCCATACGAGTCCACACTGAATTGTTGCCAGACGTATCCCAGATGGCGCCGATGACATCATCCAGGATGGTGGCGATGACTTCATTCAAGATGGCGGGAAGTTTGAATTTTGGTTGGAAAGTACCACACCGCCCTTCCCCTGAAAAATGGCGTGAAGTTCAACTTCCAACAGGATAATGCACCACACCTCTATTATCTCTAATAAGCAAGGAAAATGGTCGGAAGATATCTCACTTGGGCAACCTCCGCTAACCTAAGTCACCCGACCGCCACTTCCTCCTACGAACTGGCGCCAAGTTTGAATTCCAACAGCATAATGCACCACACCCCTGTTATCTCTACTAAACAAGGAAAATCGCTGGAAGATATATCACTTGTGCTACCTCCACTAACCTAAGTCAAACGACCGCCAATTCCTCCTACGAACTGGCACCAAGTTTGAATGTTGGTGGAAATATAGGTCACTTGTGGTTTTGCTGCTGGCGCGGAAGAAAGGATATTTGTGCTAACATCAGTCGACTCCTCCACGTAAGGTTTCATCAGAAAAAAAGGACTTCTCTTTATTATTTAACCAATTTCAAGCAGGTGTGTTTGCCACTGGGTGTGGACTCCAACTGGCTTAGTTCAGTTCGTTGCCACAAGAGGGCGCTACCGTGACGTCGGGTGATGACCGCAAGTACTGTTATTCATGATGGCAGAATTCTTTTTTTCTTCATGTGCTGTAGGACACACACGGCCACTGCATGGTCCCAAGATCGTCTGCTCTCTGTCTCGCGTGTACATAACAGCATATGCGTCGCATTGGCAGCCCGCAACTGCGCGACATGACACCACAGCCTCCACCTGTACCTTCATACACGCACTTCTGTAAATATCCTAACCAAAGTAACATCCATACCGCTCATCTAACGTATCAGCAGCAAACGATGTCGTGACATACCTAGTACCTAGTAAGTACATTTTCAGTGTTCCCATATCTTCATCCTTTAACTCAGTGTATGCATATTATATCTGTTTTGGTCAGTTTTCTGTACAGAATGCTTCGACCTTCAACAGATTTTGTGTGTGTGTGTGTGTGTGTGTGTGTGTGTGTGTGTGTGTGTGTGTTTGTGTGTCTATGTGTTCTGTGCCTCTATGTTATATCTGTTTTGGACCACTCTGTATACAGATTGCCAGGTATTTTAACGGATTGTATGTGTTTGTGTGTCTATGTGTTCTGTATCTCTATGTTATATCTGTTTTGGACCGCTGACTGCTGCACCCTTTAAGCGATTGCGCTTCTTCTACAGAGATTTTCTTCCATGCTTGATATTATACTCGGTTTTTTCCATCTTTCTAGATTACATCCTGCAAATGCTGGAAGAGCTTGATCAGCAGCTTGAGTTCGAGAGGGCTCAAGCACAGTTCGAATATAAGTACATTTGTAATAATAACTTACTTCTTAAATCAAATTATTTCCTATAATACTATATATACTCGTTTTCCAAGTCTCTAGATTGAGCTTTGTTAGACTTATTCTTTTCTTTTCCTTCTAGATGATGATCATTCCACCCATAGGGAGGGGTGCACCAAGGACGGTATGCAAGGTGGGGGTGAAGTAGCGACTGCTGCAGATGCCAAATTATGGATCTTTTAGAGAAGGAGGTCGATCTGCCTGAGTGGGTAGGAGACCTGACTGAATGTGGCAATGAGTTGCTCAAACCATGGAGCCAGATCGGAGAAGGGGAATAGTTTTGAACATTATTTAGTACTATTATTTATTGCTCTTTTAAATCTACATGATTAAACTTATATTTTTCTTATTTACGTTACAGGTATATAATATGACGTTTGCCGTATACCTAGAGCAGTGGTTGTGGGGGCGGGTGTCTGGGGCACATAGCCACAGAGACATGCTCCACCATGTGTAGCCCCCAACAGAGCTGCGCAAGAGACAGCAGCAGAAGCCGAAGGAAGCGCCTCCTGCAACACCACTCCTGCCCATGGGCAATGCAATTGACAGCAGAGGAAAAACAGCTGGTGCAACAGTCTCCCACCCCACCAGCCAGTAGCGGGAGTATCACACCCCGGGGGCCATCACCGCAGCCCATTTGCTCCAGCAGGCAATCACTGCCTCCGCCTCATCAGCCAGCTCACCCCTGCCACCAACACAAGGTTCGTGTGCCCTTCAGCATACCCCTCCCTGTAGATGATACGCCATCGCCAGCCCCATCTTCGACTGGCTGGACCCCGAGTTGTAGTACCAACAGTAATAGTGATTATCCTGTGGCTAGTGGTAGTGTTCTCCTCCGTCCTTGGATCAGAATAATGGCGTAATGACCCCCCTACAATACTCAGCAGTTGCTAGGGCTTTTGAGGGGCGCATCTCTTTCACTAGGATTGAGAATCCAGGAGGGAGGTACCATGACCCTGTAGCATGTTTAGAGGTGTGCCTCCCTGTCTTGGAGACTGAGCTCCTCAACGGCCCAAAGGATCCGAGATTTAACGCCATTAAGTGCAGTGTAGAATTATGCTGCGAATTGAGTCACCCCCTCCCCCCTAAACATCAAGGTGATGCAGAGACAACGACTCCACACTATACAGGGCGTGTCAAAAAAATGTATACACACTTTGAAGCGTAATAGAAAGTTTATTTCTTGTTCTACAATGAGGTGATAATGGCGTTATTTCTCGGAGCACATCCATTGCTGAGTGGTATCAAGAATCCACCTCGAGCGCTATTATGGCCCGATTATCTGAGATGGGAGTACGTGGGTCCGCTATTGCACTCAGCTGTATACCACTCCTCGACATCTATATACATGTCTATGATCCAATAAATGGAGAGTCCAGTTATATTAAACTCCCTATAGATATTGAGAAGAATCATGTATGCATTAATGTCCGAAATACAAAAGATCAAGTTTTTTGCATGGTCAGTCCTGGCTTGTGAGAGAAATTACAATTACAAATATCATCCTGCGCATCCGAGCAGTTACAAACTCAATGATATTACAAGACAGTGTAACTTTGATGGCATAGAGTTCCCTGTAAATATCCAGGACATACACAAGTTTGAGGCTCAGTATACCGGAATATTGGTTCACTTTTATGGGCTGGAGAAGAAGAAGAAGAAGGACAATTCAGATGAGCAAGACAAGCACGCAGTAGTCGGTCTCCTTCATTTCTAAAAATTTGTAGGTGAGCGAGAGTTGCATGTAAACATGCTGCTCTTCTCTGAATAGTTTTTGCACCATCTGGCACATATCTATGCAATTAGACCATGAAACTTCGTTAGGGCTTAAAAAATCATCCAATAGATGGAATATTTCAGCACCTGTTGTGTTGGCAGATAGTGGTCTGCACAATAAGAGGTCCTCCTCAAAACATCCAGATTATTCATAACGAACAAAAGCCAATAAAATCGCTAATCCTGCAACATCAGTGGATTCATCTAACTGCAGAGAAAATGAGTTGTGTTGGATGCAAGAAACAAGAGTGTCTCTCACATCATTTGACATGTCAACAATGCGTCTCTTGACAGTATAGTTTGATAATGGCACCGAAGATACAAGGTTTACTGGCTTTTCGTCTAGCATGCAAGAAACAATATCATTAACACACGGCTTTATGAGATTTTCTGCAATGGTATGAGCTTTGCCTGTTTTTGCCACTCGATAACTAACCAAGAAAGAAGCTTTTAATGAATTTTCATTAATTGTTTTTGCATGAGTTTTCATGCAATACTAAGAAGCAGCTAGTTCAGCACTTTTGAAAAAATCGATGTCTTTAGCCTGGAAATCGGGGTGAGTACCTCCAAAATGACGGCGCCATTAACTGGAATCATTGAACTGTTCGGTAAATAGCTTTCGTTGTACTTAGGCTTCTTGGTTATTCCACTTCCACAGGATATTGCAACCAATGGAGTACTTTCAGCGTTTTCACATAATAAATCCAGCTGTGGAGCTTCTTGTGATTGTTCTTCCTTTAGTCGTCCTCCCTCCTCATTCATTTAAACTGGGAACTTACCTTGTTGTGAAGGCGATGGAGAAACTGCACCCTTCTTCAATGATCCTGACTTCAGCCACCGATCCATGTTAGAAGTAATAAACTGCTCAACAATCGACTTATGAAATAAGTAGTGCACTGACAAAGCAAGTTTAACATTTAACGATGCCTGGGGCCACATACGTGCCAGCGAGCGCTGTGATTGGTCGACAAAGCTCGCTCCGCGCATGCGTGAAAGGTTTCAGCGCATCTAGCGCCGTGAGCCGGCGCACAAATGACCCCTGTATTGTTGCGAAACAGTCGATCTGAGAAGCCGCATTCTCCGCCACTAAACAGTGTATGCGTTCTCACTTAGGAACCGCAAAGGCTGCTTGGGAATACGACCTTAAGTAAAAGTTCACATTTTTTTCACACGAAAAAAAAAATAGTGATGAATTTGACTTTCACATTTTTATTCAATAGTTTTACTCATTATTTTACACGATTTGGTGAAAAGTGGCCGCGGAACCCCTAGAAAGAACCGGCAGACCGCTAAGGGGTCTGCGGACCACACATTGGGAAGCCCTGCTGTAAACCAAACATCATCATCATCATCTAAGCGGTCTCTACAGCTTAATTTCAACATATTCTTCGAACTAGTCCAGCCTGTGCGGAGCAGGCCATTATATTGTGGATTTATGCTACAAAATACTTTGTGAAATGCCTGTAACAGGTGCAGAATAGGGGCCTGAAGCTTACATCCCATCTTCCCAGAGATTTCCCAATGAATGGCATTCATCAGCTAGTGGGAGTAAAGTCCCTACACAATCCTTTTTTATACACGACGAGGGTCTTTGTTAGAAAAGGCGCCACATGAATAATTGTCACACATGTCTAGTTCTCACTCTTTTTCTTCTTGTATTGACAACAATCTCCATTTACATAACTGTCACATGGCCTAGGAGATATGTCCCCTTACAAGAGTTGTTATTTGATAACATTTAAAATTAGTTTAAGCAGAAAAAGGTGTTATTGAAGTGCCCAGAAAAACGGTTATTTTGGAGGGAGCTGCAGTTTGGGATAGATGTCTGAGTTACACCTGCAGAAGAACAAGGCCTCGTGCAACTTCTCCCAAACACCACCCAAGTGCCTAAGCAACTGCTGCTGGCTGGATCTGCTCTTATTCTGCATTCAACCATTCAACAACTGAGTCCTGAATTGTTTGCTTGTGTAAATGGATAGTTAGCATAGTCGCAAAAAAAATTAGCTATACTTTCAACTATATACAAAAATATTTTGTGAAATAGTAAATGTTCTTAAACTTTGTGATAGGAAGTCTCATTCTAGCGTTTAACAATTCTCTCTAACCACTGAACACGTAAACATCTGCAGATATTTATCCAGGGAGGGAGGGGAAGGGTGGAGCAAGGCTCTAAAATTCTAAAACTTCCATTTCTGGTATAAACGAATTGTTCAGTTTCGAGAAGTTATAGAATTATCTGACTGTGATGAGACATGTAATGCAATTGGGTAGATGAAAGGCTTAGCGGAAAATACGAGTAATCTCTTCTAGAGAAGTGTGTGATAGTTTTGTAATGGATAAAATCTCTGTACTCGAGATTGCAGAGGGGGAGGGAAGCAACCTGCCCTCTCACCCCCTTGGAGTGGCTATCAAGTAACACAATGTCCTTTGCAGAAACACAATGTACTGAATAAGTGTTGCAACCTAGAGCATGGACTTGCTGAGGGTCACATTACTGCAGAGCTGTCAATATTTCAAAGGTATTAGGAATTAGTGTAATACATTTTTTCTGTAGTATCTCACTGTAAACGTAAGGCTAAAGTGAAAAAAAAAATTATTTGTGTCCTCAAAGATTTAAAAACAGGTAAAAAACAATAGTGTACTTCCCGCCATAATCACTGAGTAATGACATGTTTTGCACAAAGGTACAAAGTTTGGTTACAGTGAACAAATAAAATAAAATGTCCTATGGCTAGGGCCTCCCATCAGGTAGACCGGTCGCCAGGTGGAAGTCTTTTGAGTTGACGCCACTTTGGCGACTTGCATGTTGATGGGGATGAGATGATGATGATGAGGACTGCACAACACCCAGACCATGGTCAGAGAAAATCTCTGACCCTGACGGGAATAGAACACGGGTCCCTTAGCATGGCATTCCGTTGCTCTGACCACTTCTTTATTTTTTATTTATATATTTATGTTTTTTAATTCTCATTTTTGTTTGTTATGACTCATTGCATTTGTTTGGGATGGACATCAAATGACATCCATTCAAATGCATCATTGACCCATTCACTCAGTTTTTTTTATTACAGAGGGCAGCTAACACTCTGACCAACACGCTGAGCTACCGTGCCAGCACCATGCAGCTGTCGAGGCGGACTTGGTTACAATATTTAGTACAACAATAATTACATTTACTGTACCAATGACCTCTGAGAGCGCTGGCCAAGGACAAAAACAAAGCAAAACCGTTGAGAAAAGTCTTACTTTCAGATGTACCTTAGTTGTGTTGCAAATAGCAGCCAGTATATCTCATAAAAACTTAGAAATTATGCTTTTAGGTATGTAGCTAGCATACTACTATGGAGGTAAGAGTGTCTTTAGTTTCCAGATACCTCAGTGTTACTTGTAACTTAACACAAGGTGGCATTACTTGTTTTACTTGTTGTGTATGGGTGTTTCTTATTTTTGTATAGAGAATGAAACATAGTTCGAAATTTTCATGCATAATTTATTTTTCCTGCTGATAGCTCAGTTATTAGCGTATTTGATGCCCTCAAATGATTTCTGTGAGGAATCTGTTTTTGCATCTAATATATGGGAGCGTGTTTCCTCTTTGTTAACATTTCTTTAAGCTCTTGAACTGAAATCTCCAAAACAACGCCCGCTAGGTTTTGCAGCACTTATTTCAGTCAGATTTAAAAACGTCGTTTCTTTAATATCTGATTTCAGACAGCTTTTCATCCCTACACGATATGTGGATTATTTCTGTTTATAAGTGAGACTAGTTCTGGGACCTTTCCATGGATATTCCTGTAGTTAACTAATACGATAATAATATTTTCTGTCTCATATCTGCTATGGCATATCCCACCCTATCCGAAACCTGTACGTAATTCTATCGAATTGTCTGTCCACCCCCCCCCCCCCCCCCCCCCACACACACAAAAAAAAAAAAACCATGAGCACATCATACATACTCTGCTGCCCTAATAACCGTCTACAGCATGCAGTTCACGCCTCACCCATTAAAAGGCTTTCTATATTCTTCACAAGATAGTGGAGTTTGGGAATCTATAATCAAGGTCATCAAAGAATCGTTCAAGCCTCTGGCTTAAACTCTCTTCCCGGCTCCATAGCAGATGATCGCGATAGATTATGGGAACGATGCTGTGTGCGAGGTTAGCAGTCTTCACTAGTTCATCCAGCCTCTTGTAGGAGCTGAAGATGGAGTCTGAATCCAGCTGGCAGTTGACATTTATACCACGATTTGTAGACTGCTGTACCAAGTGTGCTCATTAGCCACAGGTAGAGCATGCTCTACTTCTCCGATGAGACACCTGCCCCGCTTCCCTCTCCCCCCTTCCAGTAGATGACATTCCATGTGGACTTCCTTCCTGCGATTCCCCTGAGTGGCTACAACATTTGCCTAGCTTTGGAGCTCTCAACTGACTAGCAAACCCACCCTCCGCACTTGTCTGAACCTTTCTGGGAGATTGCCCCGTCGCAAAAGACGAGGCACCTCGTGCGGGCAACATATTTGAAGCTATGGGCAACAGGTTTACCTCAAATTTTTGAAGTGAACGCTTTCTTGAAAACAAGTAGAAATTGACTGCGCGCGTAGCAGTACCTCAAACCTGTTTTTAAGTTAACGTCGTATTGAAAACTTAGAAGCAGAAATTATCCCAATGTATATGAAAATTCTACTGGGCTTCGAAAGCGACGGTGATGGGATGCATGAACAACGTCTCAGTTGTTTTAGAAAACAAAGCGACACAAAAAGGTGTCCACTGCCCAGATGGTTCTTTGTCACTGATAATCTCTGACGTGTTGCTGTTTTATTGGTGGGACGTGTTATGAAAACATAGTTATGTGACGTGAAGTATCGGTAGATTTGTGAACTGAGTTGCCAGCTGTCGAGGCGAGCTGTGAAATTATGAGTTTGTCAAAATGACTTCTTGGCATTTAATAATATGTCTTTTGTATCTCCTCGTCTCGGACTATGGATGTGCTGAAAGTGGAGGCTTTGATGATTCCATTTTTTACAGGATAAATTGGCCGGGAAACGACGAAACTGATCTCTTGGTAAGTAGTACATCCCACGTTATGACATACATGCTTATATTTTCTTTTCTTTTTATTTGTCGAGTATATTTTCAGTTGAAACACGTTTATTTAACAGTGTAGCACACAACGTGATTTGTTGTTTCAACAGAAAAAAATTGTGAGGGAGCATTTATTTACGTTTCTTATCATTGCTCGTCAGTAGACAACGAAATTAGAAATCCACATGTAATTTTGATATTCTAATAACGCTCAGAAACCGTCTCTTCTTGTTACAATTAACATTCGACAGGGTCACATTAAAGAAATACCTGCACTCAACGGTTCGTCCTTAAGAATTGATTTTCTAAGTATAGAACGGGCATTAGAGGATTGCCTTAGCGCTTTGTCCTTTTTTATGTTTTTGCGTTGCGGTAATATACGAATACGACAGAGCAGGGCCGACAGAAGCGTCCTGAAAGCAACGTCATGGCACCTGAAGATAGCCAGTTTTTATTGTAATGGAAACCAGTCGCAAGTGATTAATAAATCATATCAATCCACTTAATCTTTTTCCGTAAGGGAGATCCCATGCTGACACACGTTACATTTTGAAATCAACGTTTTATATTGACTTGTTATTAATCTGTAAACCCATACTTTCTTTTGTAAATCATCATTACAAATTGTGTTATTCAGGCAAATATCTTGGAGTGTTATTTAAGCAGGAAATAGCATTAAAATTAAAGGACAAGAATGTAATGTGGTTCATGCTACAAATTTGGGACATCCTATTCCTAATGTGCATTTTAGGTCAAAAGTGTCCTCAAACTATTAGGAGTAGGCCTATGGGTCTGGTTTTCATCACAGAAAATGCATATTAGGTTGGCATTCAAATGACTGAGTTACAGGTTTCTAAAAATAATCATACCATGTGAAATATTGTAATGTATTGAAAAAGGCGCGTGACTCGTGTTACTTCTTGTTGGAAAAACTTTTTTCCTACAGGCAGAGAAATAAAAATATGGCAATATGAGCCAAATAACATAAACTTAATATAAACATTTCACTTCTCAAACACTATGAAAAATTATAAAAGCATGACATCTGGGAAAATGAACTGTAAATTCAAGTAAAGATCAGAGAACTGAAAGTATTCTTTTGCATTGACAACATCAAATGCATTAATTTTCTTTATAATTTCATCATATTTTACAGGCCATTTCCAATCGTGGCCAGCACACTGATTAAGTAAGAATTTCCAAAAACTGCACATACTTCTCGAGCATTGAGTTTACTGTCATATTCTACTTTGTACCAGTCTCCAATTTTTTTCACACATTCTATAGCTTCTTCAGTATGATGATGTGCAGCAGCAGATTTCTTTCGAGACAGCAGATATGTTTGTACTACTACTTTCTTGTAGTGAAAGCAGTGAATGCTTTTTATGTTTGGTACTGATGGTGCTGAAGAAAATATTTGAGCCAGATTAAGGTTCACATTGATTCCTTGAATTTCATCAATAGACACATGAATAACCTGTATAGTTGTTTCTTGCAGCTACCTGAGTGAAAGCTGATGCGTCACGTACTATGAATTTCAGTTATATGCAGCATTCCCCACTAGCCATTCTGCAACTGCACCAATTCCATCTAAGGCTCCTTTATGATGGAATGTAGGAAATTGAGGTTTAGTACCAGTAATATATTTGTTTTTAAATTGTGAGGCAGATCAATCACATCAGATTGAAACTGTCTTCACATTTTTAGGTATAGTTGACAGTACCTTGCTAATGTAAGCAATTGCAGCACTCGAGCCATGGCTTTATCCAGAGCACGATGTGACTTATACGTGACAAAGCCGGCCGCGGTGGCCGAGCGGTTCTAGGCGCTTCAGTCCGAGACCGCGCGACTGCTACGGTCGCAGGTTCGAATCCTGCCTCGGGCATGGATGTGTGTGATGTTCTTAGGTTAGTTAGGTTTAAGTAGTTCTAAGTTCTAGGGGACTGATGACCTCAGATGTTAAGTCCCATAGTGCTCAGAGCCATTTGCACCATTTTGCACGTGACAAACTTGCTTTACTACGTTGCTGATCTTGCATCTTATGTTGCCTTTGTTTGCTAACTCTCTCCCTATTTTTAGCTCTTCTTTCTTCAAATAACAGTCCTTGCTTCTGTTGACTCTACTGTAGAAACTTTTATTTCTGTTTCTGCTAGCTTCTTCGAGCTTCTTCCACGTGCTTCTTCTTAAATTCTTCATATTTTCCTTCACTCATTAACTTTTCCGTCCTCCTACTCTGTCTTTCTGCTGCTGCTAATAGTACAACTGTGACTCAGATTACGTGACTCACGCTACAAATTTAATTTTCTGTTTTTAGTATATTGGTTGAAATTGGGAAATTTTTCGTAGTGATACTAGTTACACATTCACACTAAGAAGTAAATTACTGAACAATATAAAATTATTTCTAATATCTGTCTTGGTATAAAAACTTAATTACATGAAAGTGACTCATGTCACATGAAAGTTCATGCTGTTGTATTATATTGTTTATCCCAACCTATTATTTACCTACTTCAGTTTTATTCCTTTTATGAAATACCTTATGATATGTAACAGTAATATAAATAATGGTATGCTAATTCGTATCTCCCCCCCATGAACCATGGACCATGCCGTTGGTGGGGAGGCTTGCGTGCCTCAGCGATACAGATAGCCGTACCATAGGTGCAACCACAACGGAGGGGTATCTGTTGAGAGGCCAGACAAACGTGTGGTTCCTGAAGAGGGGCAGCAGCCTTTTCAGTAGTTGCAAGGGCAACAGTCTGGATGATTGACTGATCTGGCCTTGTAACACTAACCAAAACGGCCTTGCTGTGCTGGCACTGCGAATGGCTGAAAGCAAGGGGAAACTGTGGCCGTAATTTTTCCCGAGGGCATGCAGCTTTACTGTATGGTAAATGATGATGGCGTCCTCTTGGGTAAAATATTCCGGAGGTAAAATAGTCCCCCATTCGGTTCTCCGGGCGGGGACTACTCAAGAGGATGTCGTTATCAGGAGGAGAAAGAAAACTGGCGTTCTACGGGTCGGAGCGTGGAATGTCAGATCCCTTAATCGGGCAGGTAGGTTAGAAAATTTGAAAGGGAAATGGATAGGTTAAAGTTAGATATAGTGGGAATTAGTGAAGTTCAGTGGCAGGAGGAACAAGACTTTTGGTCAGGTGACTACAGGGTTATAAACACAAAATCAAATAGGAGTAATGCAGGAGTAGGTTTAATAGTGAATAGGAATGCGGGTAAGCTACTACAAACAGCATAGTGAACGCATTATTGTGGCAAAGGTAGATACGAAGCCCACGCCTACTACAATAGTGCAAGTTTATATGCCAACTAGCTCTGCAGATGACGAAGAAATTGAAGAAATGTGTGATGAAATAAAAGAAATTATTCAGATAGTGAAGGGTGATGAAAATTTAATAGTCACGGGTGACTGGAATTCGGTAGTAGGAAAAGGGAGAGAAGGAAATGTAGCAGGTGAATATGGATTGGGTCTAAGAAATGAAAGAGGAAGCTGCCTGGTAGAATTTTGCACAGAGCATAAGTTAATCATAGCTAACACTTGGTTCAAGAATCATAAAAGAAGGTTGTATACATGGAAGAATCCTGGAGATACTAAAAGGTATCAGATAGATTATGTAATGATAAGACAGAGATTTAGGAACCAGGCTTTAAATTGTAAGACATTTCCAGGAGCAGATGTGGACTCTGACCACAATCTATTGGTTATGATCTGTAGATTAAAACTGCAAAAAGGTGGGAATTTAAGGAGATGGGACCTGGATAAACTGAAAGAACCAGAGGTTGTACAGAGTTTCAGGGAGAGCATAAGGGAACAATTGACAGGAATGGGGGAAAGAAATACAGGAGAAGAAGAATGGGTAGCTTGAGGGGTGAAGTAGTGAAGGCAGCAGAGGATCAAGTAGGTAAAAAGATGAGGGCTAGTAGAAATCCTTGGGTAACAGAAGATTTATTAAATTTAATTGATGAAAGGAGAAAATATAAAAATGCAGTAAATGAAGCAGGCAAAAAGGAATACAAACGTCTCAAAAATGAGATCGACAGGAAGTGCAAAATTGCTAAGCAGGGATGGCTAGAGGACAAATGTAAGGATGTAGAGGCTTATCTCACTAGCGGTAAGATAGATACTGCCTACAGGAAAATTAAAGAGACCTTTGGAGATAAGAGAACCACTTGCATGAATATCAAGAGCTCAGATGGAAACCCAGTTCTAAGCAAAGAAGGGAAAGCAGAAAGGTGGAAGGAGTATATAGAGGGTCTATACAATTGTGATGTACTTGAGGACAGTATTATGGAAATGGAAGAGGATGTAGATGAAGATGAAATGGGAGATACGATACTGCGTGAAGAGTTTGACAGAGCACTGAAGACCTGAGCCGAAACAAGGCCCCCGGAGTAGACAGCATTCCATTAGAACTACTGACGGCCTTGGGAGAGCCAGTCCTGACAAAACTCTACCATCTGGTGAGCAAGATGTATGAAACAGGCGAAATACCCTCAGACTTCAAGAAAAAATATAATAATTCCAATCCCAAAGAAAGCAGGTGATGACAGATGTGAAAATTACCGAACTATCAGTTTAATAAGTCACAGCTGCAAAATACTAACGCGAATTCTTTACAGACGAATGGAAAAACTAGTATAAGCCGACCTCGGGGAGATCAGTTTGGATTCCGTAGAAATGTTGGAACACGTGAGGCAATACTGACCCTACGACTTACCTTAGAAGCTAGATTAAGGAAGGGCAAACATACGTTTCTAGCATTTGTAGACTTAGAGAAAGCTTTTGACAATGTTGACGGGAATACTCCCTTTCAAATTCTGAAGGTGGCAGGGGTAAAATACAGGGAGCGAAAGGCTATTTACAATTTGTGCAGAAACCAGATGGCAGTTATAAGGGTCGATGGGTATGAAAAGGAAGCAGTGGTTGGGAAGGGAGTGAGGCAGGGTTGTAATCTCTCCCCGATGTTATTTAATCTGTATATTGAGCAAGCAGTGAAGGAAACAAAAGAAAAATTCGGAGTAGGTATTAAAATCCATGGAGAAGAAATAAAAACTGTCACAGTGGCTTTGCAGGTCTGCTCAGAATACCTCCCTCCTCGATCCAAATTCCCTTTCGTTCATTAGTCCACATGGTATTCCCCCAACTGGAACAACATTGCAGAGTTTCTCCAGAAGTATTGGAATAGCACCTCAGCATCGAACAAAGCAGGGACTCCTACCTGAAAACCATGTCATACATTTGAAGGAGACCACATTTTTACCAGATATGCATGACATGATGGCTGAGGAACTAGACTTATTTAATTCTACCTATTATGTATATTAAAAGGATAAAAAATATCACATCTTACATTTTAATTTTTATAATTTTTTACCTGATAAAAATGTTATTTTTTTCTATAATTTTGTTAATTCTGCAGTAAAGCTTAGGTCTACTGTATAAGTATGGACTATTGCAAGTTACAGAAAAAAAAATTAGAGCACTGCTTTATTAACATTAGGGAATATTCGTAACTGAATTCTGAAAAATACAACTTGCGGGAAATTGCAAATGAAGATATGAGTCCAATTAAACTGTGCCTCAGAACATTCCTGAAGCATAGTTTCGTCCTGCAGCATTTCTTCATCTTCAGGCTTCCTCTTGGCATTCTTTTTAGCACTTATCACTTCTTTGGTAACTTGAAGAGTGAATCTTTCATCTTCATGCACCCATTGTCTGTCACACGCAAGCAATTGATTTTCCATATTAAAGCCACATTTTATGCCTAAATTGCTCAGGACTTCCAACCTTCCTGGTCACTCCATCAGTGAAACATATCACTGCATCTAGTACACCAACTTTTAATGTATTTAGCCTTACAAAAACATTCTTGAGTAATCTTTCCCATATGCAATGGTTGAAACTTTCATTTGTATTCTGAATGCCCCATGAAGACATTTACTAAGCAAAACAGTGTCACTGAGGTCTCTAACAATTGGTTTTATTTCATTCATAAAGGCTCAGGAAGAGAATGCTTATGATGGTATATTTGACTACTTTCTTTTGCTTTTGGGTAACCACACCAAGAATCTACTCCTTTAGGGCAAAGTCCATGAACAGGATGGTCATCTGTGGATAACTTATGAAGGTAGATGGCCCATAAAGCTTTCCTCATTGCTGTAACATCATTCATAGGTACATTTCATCTGATGGCCAGTTCATAATAACTCTGAAGGAGGTCTATTTCAGTTTCGGTCAATCTGCCTCGGCCAGACAGAGATTTTCGAACAGATAGCAACTTTCCTTTCATTTCTCTTCGTAGCTTCCTCAATCTAGCACCCATCCTCTTTTGCAGATGTCCACAACACTCCAGTTTTGTTACCAAGGTATCACCATAAACATTGAACTCATTAATTTAGAGTCCTCATCGCCTAGGTACTTCATATATCTAACGTTATAAACGGTCACCGACCTCTTAAATATTTTTAGAGCTCCATCACACTCCATACCTCCACTGTAACCATCATAATTCTTAGAACGCTGATGTTCAATATGTCCTTCAGTGTTGCCATAGCAGATGTGGCAGTACTTAGATAAGCACTCAACATCAACAACTTTTCCATTCTCAAGAGAAGTAGCACTTACAACACCATTCAAGGAACAATGTCCTCGACGTTGCCATGTACTATCAAGTAGAACAGCAATGTCCCTGGTTCCACTAATATTTACAGTTTCTTCTACTGCATGTTTCATAGATGCTTTAGACATAACTGTCAAGGCACCTGAAAGTATTTTTATGTACTTGCTGAACCTACTGGGAGGAGGAGGAGGAAGGTCC
Source organism: Schistocerca americana (assembly GCF_021461395.2). NCBI lineage: Eukaryota > Metazoa > Arthropoda > Insecta > Orthoptera > Acrididae > Schistocerca > Schistocerca americana. The sequence goes on along the minus strand of NC_060124.1, from coordinate 91,060,595 downwards.
ATCAAACCACAAAACGTTTGAGCAGCCCTTTTTCCTTTTCCTATTGCACGCACTAACTTCAGATTCATGTCATATGAATTATGCACAATGCTTGAAGTCATTTTTGAGGTAGAATTATTGCAGGATCTACACAGAACAACTAGTATTGATGCTTCCTGTTACTTTGTTGTTCGGTTATTTCCAGGCAGCCTACACCATCACATTGTTTACATTTCGCCACTTCCTCCTATTAAAGAAGATAAGATGCCCACTTCAACAACAACAAATCCACTACAAACAACGTCAATGTTAGCACACAAATTTGAATCACCAGGAGGCGTGGCATGTGGGAGTTTCTTCCCTGAAGAACTGATACATAGGTTACTTTCAGCAGGGTGGCTAGCTTTGTTTGTGAACTGGTTACCACGGAATTTCGTTTCATTGAATTTATTGATGCGTGGCATAGTTCATATTTATTGGACACTATAGGATATGTACTTCCAGAAATATATGTAGCACTTGGGCAACAAACATTCAGTAACATGTGAACAAACTGCTTCAGCAAAACAAAAGTAAATACTGGCAAAGATAATCATTCAGACACTAGAAACCTACACTGTCACCAACACACACAATGTATCCTACGTATAATGACTGGAAGCAGAAAGCTCTTTTAAAAATAATACTGGTTTCTGTATTTCTGTAACAGAAATAAAGAGGGCGTGGTGGCATATGTGACTGTAACTTTAAAATTTGGTAAATATAGGTCATTTTTCATTTGAAACCTTATAATGTATATATCAATGTAATCAGGAAAGACTACAGAATTTAATAAAGTCACAAAAAATTTGATTTTCCACCATTTATAAGTACCCTGTATCCTTAAAGCACCTGTGTTTGGGTTTCAGGCAGAATCCCATGTTTCTTTTGATCCTGAGGTGCTATTACATTGAAGTTGGAGAGTCTTTGCAATGTTGTTTGAGTTAGGGGGAATGTCAAGTGGATTGAAGTGTGAATGGGTTTTTGGATTGAGGAGGGAGGCATGCTATGGTAGTCCATGCAGTTGTGCAAAGCTACTGTGCCCTGGTGCAAAGTGGTTAGCATATCTGCTTAGTGAGCAGGAGACCCGGGCTCAAATCCCAACCTTAGTAAAATTTTTATATGTCACTTCAATCTGGCATATACATGTCATCTCATTAACTTACATACTGATCAAATGAAACCATCATGCAAAAAATCTTGCCTAGTGGAAGCCAAAAACCAAAAATTTAAAGAACATTCAGTATGTAAACGAAACAACACTTGGTTACGATATTATTAAAATGACCAAGTAAAATATCCATCCCACGTAGCATCTCCCAAACTACTACTCCAACATAAACACTCTCTCCCCCTCCCCACTCACACAAAAAACCACCTCCTTCCAACCAATATCCATTTTGCTACACTAAACACCTTAAAGACTAGAATTAAGTTAAAAATTAGAAAGCACTCTTTCAAAATAAATGATACGGAGTACGAAATATTTAAAAACTTAAAAATTTCCCTTCCCAAGTAATCAGTAATGAAATGATCACTGGCTCCATGGTAATGGGCACAAAACCGCGCAGCTGAGTGAAGGAAAAAGTAATAACTCAAATAAAAAGTTTTGAGGATTGTCCTTAGATTTTTTGAACCAGATTACCCTCTGAATCGATTGTCATAAATCTTCCTCCCAACAACATTACATAAACCATTGGTTGTACCCTTATTGACATTGAATATGTTCTGCCAATATGTCATACTCGAGCAGGAAGTTATGATGTTTGACGTGTCGCACATCTCTTTCATCAACATATTGGTTTCAGAATTTACATCTGGGTACATCTCACAGCTGGCACACACAGCATCCTTATGCAAATAACAACGTCCCGAATAACTTTTCTGGCATTGAAATTTACTCTAAAAGAGCAACACATTTTCTTCAAAAATCCTTACCTTGCATGGCAACCAAAACGAAAAAACATAGTACCCTATGTCTATAATATCAATGAGTTACTGTTGGAATTAGCCAACACCAAAACTAGCCTGGGTGTAACACTTTGAAGGGATATAAAATGGAATGAGCTCATAGGTTCAGTCATGGGTAAAGTAGGTGACAGACTGGTTTATTGCTAGAATACTGGGGAAGTGCAATCAGTCTACAAAGGAGATTATTTACAAATCACTTGTGCGACCCATCCCAGTATATTGCTCAAATGTGTGGGACCCATACCAAATAGGACTACTAATATAGATATTGAACATATACAGAGAAGGGGAGCACTAAGGGTTACATGTTTGTTTGACCCTTCGGAGAGTGTCACAGAGATGCCGAAGAAAGCGAACTGGCAGACTCTTGAGATAGACGTAAACTATCTTGAGAAAGCCTACTTACAAAATTTCAAGACCATGATTTAAATAATGACTCTAGGAATATACAACAACCCCCTACTTATTTGCTCACATGGTGATCGCGAGGACAAGATTAGTTAATTACACCTCACACAGAGGCGCTTAAACAATCATGAACATCATATGTGACTGGAGCAGGAACAAATGCTAATAATTGCTACAATGGACATATCCTCTGCTGTGCACTTCACAAAGGTTTGCTGAGTGTAGATGTAGATGTTGACTTTAAAGTACGTGGCCCATATATGATTTCACATGCCACAGCATCTTTCCATCACAAATCAAAGCCAAAACTTAGTGCTGAATTGTTTGGTTGGCCTGACAATAATAAATTAACAAATTTGTGAAAACTACAAAAACAGTATATACTCACAAACGCAAGTGACCAAATAATGTTATACTAATATGCAAAATAAGGGAAAGGTCCAGAATTTCCATTTCCATTATATAATATTCTACTTATATGTATAAAACAGCTTATTTTTCACACACAGTTCCTGGAACCATATAGTTTCCCTTTAAAGAATGGGAGCCTCTGAAGAAACATCCCCAGAATGCAACAAAATCCAAATTAAAATGCTGAAACACCTTAGCGATCACAGTAGAGAAGAAACACTTAAGATTTTTGATTGTACCTGGTGAGATGTAGACTTTCCCACCTCATTTTGCTAGAGTTTTGTCATCCCTGTGCTCATATAAGGAAAGGATCACATAACTTGAAAAACAACAGACAAATCGTCTTAATGAATGGTGTATGTAAATTATTTGAAAGAACGGTCAACTAATGGCTTTTGATAGCTAGAAACATGGAACATCTCTCCCATTGTCAAAACAGCTTTTGATATTACTGACATCCAATACATCTAGAATCCACATATCAGATGCCTTTATGCTCTGCGCACACTTGATTGCTGTGTTCTTAAATCTACAAAGGACTTATGACACTACCTGGCGTAACGTATCCCACCTGAGCTACTTGAGGGGGGTTTCTGTGGTAGCCTATATTGGACTTCCATCTCTCTCTACTTAACTGCATACAGATTGTCTTCTCTTAGTTTTCCCCATGGTGTGAAACATAGTCTGCGACATGTGTGAGTCTGTTATGTCGCTCTAAGGAAAACACAAGAACCCACTACTCTTTGACACCTGTTTTTCTGCGCTCAATTCTCCATGAATACCCAAATGATAGAGCCATCTATGGGTTCGGAGTTAATGACTGTGTACACAGTACCTTTGCGTATGTGGGTTGAAGGTGAGTGATTTCATCTCAAATCGTACAGGTCAAGAGTGAATGTGTTACATCGCTATTTCAAAATTTGCTGAAAAAAAATTTGGAAGTTCCACATGATACCTCTCCAAAACTACAATACTTTGATTTTCTTACAATTTGTTAAAATTCTACAGACCTTTCTGAATTAGAGTATTTGTGAGAACATTGTAACGAAAGGGCAAATTGAAAAATTTTAGTAAAGAAACCAAAAGTTATAGAGATCTAGATTTATTTTCAATAAATACTTTTTCCGAATACTATGAGACGTGATTAATACATGCACTCTTCTGAACTTTTTTCATTTAATTTTTTTTATTTTTATTTTTTTTTAAATTAACTACAAAAATTTGTAACTTTCTGTGGATTTCAAATTTATATTTTGAAAATATGAATAGTCACAAATGTTGAAGTGGAAGGACTGCTAACTGTCAGCTATGACATTAATGCATGAAATTCTTAAACTGTCAAAATATTTGTACATAAAGATGCAAGAATCTGAAAATTTATGGTTATTTAGAAATTATTTTCTCCAAAACTCCCATCCTAAATGTTCTAAAAATTTCATGGCATGTGAGTTGCTCATTGTACTTAGTGAATGTACAGTCTGAGTGGGCAATACTTGTCTGTACAAAAGATGAAAATAAATATTTAAAGTGATCACTGATTCTAAATAAATGTCACACAAAACTGGCATTTCAAAATCAAAGCATTTTATAACAAAAATGAGATATAGAGTATTTATGCCCATTTTCCTTTTTACAATATTATTCACAAATTATTATTGTCTTCTGTCATGATTTTGGTTCTTCATGACTTGCCATGAATTAAAAGAGCCTACAATGTAACAATCAATACTACTCTGTTGAAAAGAGTTCATTTGTTTTTTTTCGTCTGCTTCTCATTAAACTGGTATAGCCGAGCAGTACTTGGGAAATGGGAACTGCACACTGACCTTTTGATGATGGCCATTTGAAAGCATGGTTATATCTTGCAGCTTGTGAGAGACACTTATTATCTGTTCCATCAACCACTGACTGTCACATATACAAGAAAAGAAGTGGCTCACTACAAAGTCTTTTAATGTATACTGTGATCACTGCATTTTGTGGAGAACCATTCTTGCAATGTATGTGCCACTCCTCGATGCAACCCAGTAGTGACTTGATTGAATTCTTACTGTAAGCTTCATAGCAAACCATTCTTCTGTGTCTTTTAAGTGGAATTCCCTTAATGTACCTTAATTTAGGATTAAGAGTTTCATGTTTGTTACTAATGTTGATATGGTGTGTACAAATCCAGTAGCATCTCTTATAGCATCAACAGCTTCATGCTGGAGATTAAATCTTGTTGCAAGACGTTTACAGAGACCTCCTACCCATCATTTGCACTTTTTCCATGACCTGTTGCTGAAAATATTAAATGTTTTTCTTAATTCCTGTAGTACAGTGTTGACCAAGCTCATAAACCTGAAAGCAATTTTTAAAATGAGATGCTGCACCATCAGTCACATATATATGTTTAGGAAATTCATAGCCTCTAGATGCTATGTCATCAATTATCATGCCGACAGCGTAGCATGCATGTGCACTATAATGAATGAGATCATCACTGACATAGCAAACCAGTGTGATGTTCCAAGGAAGTGAGTAACACATGTGAATGTAGATACTCGCGATCTGTGCCAGTGATAACTTTGAATTTCATTCTGCAAAGCAACAGACCAGTTCTCAGCTAAATTGAATTGAAGAACTAAAATGTATCAGTATTCTGGGATGTGGCTGATTTTACTTCTGCTATGGTCTTTCTCTGAATCCTTTGGATATGATAGTGAGCTATTCCACTAATACAAACTTCTCTGGCTCTGCTGTCTTCTTCACCAATTTTCCTCCCTCCCACAATGTATAGGTTATGTCATTTTCAGTATCCTGAAGGTGTAATGCTTCAACAATCATCACTTCAGCATCAGGACATATTGTACACTCCTGCAACCAACATTTATCTTGCGGCTCTTGATATATACACAAAAGCATCAGATCCATCTCTGTGTACTTCTTTCCTGTGACACTGCTTATGGTGAAACAAATAAGTTTCAAATTAGTGCAGTAAATACATGTGCATACTTCTTTCACTGGCTGGTATTTTACCTACACTCCTGGAAATTGAAATAAGAACACCGTGAATTCATTGTCCCAGGAAGGGGAAACTTTATTGACACATTCCTGGGGTCAGATACATCACATGATCACACTGACAGAACAACAGGCACATAGACACAGGCAACAGAGCATGCACAATGTCGGCACTAGTACAGTGTATATCCACCTTTCGCAGCAATGCAGGCTGCTATTCTCCCATGGAGACGATCGTAGAGATGCTGGATGTAGTCCTGTGGAACGGCTTGCCATGCCATTTCCACCTGGCGCCTCAGTTGGACCAGCGTTCGTGCTGGACGTGCAGACCGCGTGAGACGACGCTTCATCCAGTCCCAAACATGCTCAATGGGGGACAGATCCGGAGATCTTGCTGGCCAGGGTAGTTGACTTACACCTTCTAGAGCACGTTGGGTGGCACGGGATACATGCGGACGTGCATTGTCCTGTTGGAACAGCAAGTTCCCTTGCCGGTCTAGGAATGGTAGAACGATGGGTTCGATGACGGTTTGGATGTACTGTGCACTATTCAGTGTCCCCTCGACGATCACCAGTGGTGTACGGCCAGTGTAAGAGATCGCTCCCCACACCATGATGCCGGGTGTTGGCCCTGTGTGCCTCGGTCGTATGCAGTCCTGATTGTGGCGCTCACCTGCACGGTGCCAAACACGCATACGACCATCATTGGCACCAAGGCAGAAGCGACTCTCATCGCTGAAGACGACACGTCTCCATTCGTCCCTCCATTCACGCCTGTCGCGACACCACTGGAGGCGGGCTGCACGATGTTGGGGCGTGAGCGGAAGACGGCCTAACGGTGTGCGGGACCGTAGCCCAGCTTCATGGAGACGGTTGCGAATGGTCCTCGCCGATACCCCAGGAGCAACAGTGTCCCTAATTTGCTGGGAAGTGGCGGTGCGGTCCCCTACGGCACTGCGTAGGATCCTACGGTCTTGGCGTGCATCCGTGCGTCGCTGCGGTCCGGTCCCAGGTCGACGGGCACGTGCACCTTCCGCCGACCACTGGCGACAACATCGATGTACTGTGGAGACCTCACGCCCCACGTGTTGAGCAATTCGGCGGTACGTCCACCCGGCCTCCCGCATGGCCACTATACGCCCTCGCTCAAAGTCGGTCAACTGCACATACGGTTCACGTCCACGCTGTCGCGGCATGCTACCAGTGTTAAAGACTGCGATGGAGCTCCGTATGCCACGGCAAACTGGCTGACACTGACGGCGGCGGTGCACAAATGCTGCGCAGCTAGCGCCATTCGACGGCCAACACCGCGGTTCCTGGTGTGTCCGCTGTGCCGTGCGTGTGATCATTGCTTGTACAGCCCTCTCGCAGTGTCCGGAGCAAGTATGGTGGGTCTGACACACCGGTGTCAATGTGTTCTTTTTTTCCATTTCCAGGAGTGTATTTTGGTCACAAGGAGAAGAATTCTGAGAGACCAATTTTTAAATTCAGGTTCTACTTTTGCAATGGGAGATATGATTCTTTTGTTGATCTTGTCATATATCTTTTTAACTTTTTCACCATTTTCGCTAACAGAGATAACTTCAGCCTGGTTAAGAATTTGCCTGCTGCTATCTTTGTCATCACTTAGGTAAAATTCCAGAGCAACACTAAGCGTATCATCTTGCAATGAATGCCCACAGTAATAATCTGGGCGTGCCCAAATACCTTTCTCATTTTTTATTTTATGAGCTTTTGAAATCAAATAATGTGAGGAAGTGGGTATGTATTATGTTTGCTGCCTAGAGTAGCTACCTGGTATCAGCATCAGTAACTGTACCTTCTCAGTATAGGTGGCTGCTGAGATAGCAGTATTTAGGTTTTGAAACCACACATCACATTTTGTGCATGTATCACTATCTTCAGGCTCTGCACCAAGTGCATCTACACTATACACTTCAAAAAGTTTTGAAGATGTTGCTTGTGTAAAACTTCGTTCAATTTCTTCCACTTTTCGTTTTACATACTGTTTTCTTCTAGTGCTTCTTACCTTTCCAGGACATTTAAGGGGGATATAGCAGTTTGGACAAGAAGAGAATTGAAGCTTTCGAAATGTGGTGCTGCAGAAGAATGCTGAAGATTAGATGGGTAGATCACATAACGGATGAGGAGATATTGAATAGGATTGGGGAGAAGAGAAGTTTGTGGCACAACTTGACTAGAAGAAGGGATCAGTTGGTAGGACATGTTCTGAGGCATCAAGGGATCACCAATTTAGCATTGGAGGGCAGCGTGGAGGATAAAAATTGTAGAGGGAGACCAAGAGATGAATACACTAAGCAGATTCAGAAGGATGTAGGTTGCAGTAGTTACTGGGAGATGAAGAAGCTTGCACAGGATAGAGTAGCATGGAGAGCTGCATCAAACCAGTCTCAGGACTGAAGACCACAACAACAACAACAACAACAACAACCAACATTCAACACATCTACAACTTCACTTCCAGGAATATAAACATCTGCACTGTTTTCTTCAGTTTCACATTCAGGTGAGGTGATTGATCATGTGGATTGTCACAAAATTTCTTCTTGTAGTATGCGTACCAATTCCTGCGCAATGGATATGATGCTAATACCATTACTTGAGGATCGAGATATTTCTGCAATACCCCTGACAGATTTCCAACAACTTTCCTTAAACACCACCTTCTTGTGTCTTTTTTTCATAGTCCAAACACCAAACTCTTTCATTACTGTGTTTCCTCACTGACATTGTATCCAACAAAAACTTCAAACCACACACAAAACTCAATGCAGAATGGTTTATGTGCAAGTTCTCACTTGATTCTTATAAACAGAAGAGCACTAGAAACAGTGTTGCCAACATGCATATTTTACACTAGAAATTTAGTTATATGAAATATGCAGAATGTTGAAAAATATTTTAACACTTTACACAGAAAAATATTGCCCACTGTGTTTGCACTGACTACTAACGTATTAACCAAACAATATTTGTGTGATTCTCAAAAGTTTTTTGATGGCGGTTTTCAAGTAAATAACTTGTAAAAACTCAAAAAAATGCAATTTTTTTTACATTTTTAGTAATAAATATTTACATAATACAGATAGCTGTAGCAGAGAAGATACTGTTTATAATTACATCAGTAGTATCTGGTAATATGACGGAAAAGATAGTGTTCTGTAACCTTCCAAATTGGAAAAAAAATTTAAGTGGAAAAATTAACTTAAATTTAATATTTTTGTCTAAATTTGTAAGTTAAAGGAAGCCCATAAGTGTGCGGATGTCAACCAAATTTCAATACACTGAGAGGAAGCTTTAATGCATAGCATCTTCCAGGTCTCCAGTGCTTTTGGTTTATTAGCTATATTTTGTTTGTTCTTTACCTGTTTTAAGAGCTATTTACAAAATACACATTTTTCAAAGGGCTGTACCATTTACAAAAATTAAGATAAAATGAAAATATTTTATTTCTTAAAACTTTTGATATAGAGGTCTAATATATATTTTTGCCAGAGAAATTCATGTCCATGAGTTGACATGACCTATATGATTGAAGAAGGAATCACCCAGGTGTTGTGGGTCATGAACAGTTCATTCCAAATGTATGGAGCGTATTCATTGCACTTAATGCCTTGTGGTACTTCATTTCATGCCAATAATAGGTAAATGCTTCCTGGTGCTCAATGACTCCATTTTCTGCCTACAAGTGGTAGATCAGAGTTGCCCTTAGTAGAACATTTTGATCTCTGATCTCTTCGCTCATGCAACTAAAATAATGCCACAGCTTGTAGTGAACTGCAATGGCACCATGAACTACCATTGACTTGGATCACCACAAATTCTATATAGTTGCATCAGCTGAGATGATTCAGGCGGGGTTTAATGTAACTTTTAAATATCATTTGCAGATGCACCACAATTCCATGATTTTAGATTTTTATTTTATTCGCTAATGTAGGCATTTCAAAACTTATAATTTTTGCTTTTACAACTATCGCTTCACACTCAGTGGCTATTTCCCACAGGCAGTCCACTAGTTCCAGCAGTGTTCGGTCTCTCCAACCGTAATATATATACCAGAAGCTTGTTTGGTTCCATAAGCAAGGTTGCTATTCATATATTTTGAAAAACTGCAAAACTATAACTAATGACCAGTTGTTTTTATATTTCTTCAGTAAGAAAATGAAAATGTACTGAAATAAAACATACCACAGCAGAAATTATTTCACAAAAATTGGGGGAGAACGCTGGTGTTTTGAAATACAGTCACAATGAAGCAGTCAAATGTTACTATTTAGTGGTAGGGGAAAGCTAGTGGCTCCACTGTGTAGAACCAACTTTAACTTTTAGTGATATTGCAGAAAGTGGCACCACTGCAGTGACACAACCAAAAACTGGTATTTCACATATGCGACTGTAGTGCCATTGTAGCATGCTGCAAGCAGTCACATCGCTTTAATTTCATGAGTGAGTGTACATGACTGGCTTCTGTTGTGCCATAACCACCACCATATTCATCTAGACATTGAGCAACAATGCTGTACCAGGAAATGAACTCTAAAAAATCGGCTAAGGAAATACTTGGAGTATTGGACACTGACCTTTGATCACTGCTGGAGTATCAAATTTGGAAAGCTTGGTAGTATGTAATGACAGGCTACCACAACACCCAGTACGCTGAGGGTGATTAGGTAGCACAAAGTATGGGCGACTTTAAGTCACCATTCAATGAGAGTGCTCCTCTCATTGTTCTGAACTTGGACGTTTCCCTACATCCTGATGCTCAGATGCTATGAGGTAGATGCTGACTAAGTAATAATTTCTCAAGAGAAAGCAGATATTGCAACAATGTCCAATACCATATACAATTTCAGGGTTGGATATGGAGGCAGCACATGTCAGTGCAGCACTGATCATGAGGGACCTCTAGTTAATTTTCAGTCACATCAAGTATTGACAAATGTAATATACATTTGTAATTTTTTAACCTGCCAAATCATTTAGTTACTATTGTTGTGGTCTTCAGTCCGATGAATGATTTGATGCAGCTCTCACTACTGTATCTGTGTAAGTTTCTTCATCTCCGAATAACTATTGCAACCTGCTTCAATTTGAACCCACTTTCTGTATTCATCTCTTGGTCTCCCTATATGATACTTATCCCACACACTCGCCTCCAGTAGTAAATTGATGATTTACTAATGTATCAGGATGTGCCCCATCAACCGATCTCTTCTTTTAGTCAAGTTATGCCACAAACTACTTTTCCCTCTAGTTCTATTCACTCTTTCTCATTCATTATGCAACCTACCCATCTAGTCTTCAGGAGTATCTGTTCAACCACATTTCAAAAACTTCTATTCTCTTCTTTTCTGAACTGCTTATCATCCATGTTTCCTTCCTGTACAAAGCCATGTTGCAGACAAATACCATATGAAAAGACTTCTTATCACCTAAATTGACATTCAGTTTTAAAAAATTTCTATTCTTCATAAATGCTATTCTTGCCATTGCCAGTCAACATTTATATCCACCCTATGTCAGCCATCATTAGTCCTTGTACTGCCCAAATAGTAAAACTTGACCGCTACTTTCAGTGCCTCATTTTCAATTCCCTAAGCATCAATTGCTTTAATTCAACTCTATTGACAGAATTACAGTGTTGTCAGCAAACCTCAAAGTTTTTATTGCTGCCATCTGAACATTAATTCTTTCTCCATATTGATTTTTTGTTTCCTTTACTATTTGCACATTATGCTGATTGGATAATATTGAGGATAGTCTGCTACCCTGACTCAACTCCTCCTCAACCAGTGGGCCCCTGTCATGCCGTTCGACTCGTATAACTGCCATGTGGTTTCTGTACGTTGTACGTAAGCTATTTCTGTGTGTATTTTTACCCCTGGTACCTTCAGAATCCCGAAAGAATGTATTCCAGCTATAAATTTAGGTTTGCCGTAAGATAAGTTTGAGGATAAGTATTGCGTCGCATGCTTTTACATTTCTCCAGCATCCAAACTGATCTTCCCTGAGGTTAGCTTCTACTAGTTTTTTCCATTCTTCTGTAAAAAATTTGTGTCAGCATTTTGCAACCATGGCCTGTTGTAAACATAGTTGGGTAATACATCTAAATCTACATCTACTCTGCAAATCACACTTAAGTGCCTGGCAGAGGGTTCATCAAACCACCTTCACAATAATTATCTGTTATTCCAATCTTGAACAGCACGCAGAAAAAATGAACACCTATATCATTCAGTGTGAACTCTGACATTCCTTATTTTATTGCAATGATCGTTTCTCACTACATAGGTCAGCGTCAATAAAATATTTATGCGTTCGGAGGAGAAAGTTGGTGATTGAATTTTCATGGGAAAATTCTGCAGTGATGAAAAATGCCTTTGTTATGAACGGTGTTCACCCCAAATCCTGGATCATGTCAGTGACACTCTCTCCCCTATTTCACGATAATAAAAAACATGCTGCTCGTCTTTGAACTTTCTCAATGTACTCCGTTAACCCTATCTGGTAAGGATCCCAGACTGCACAGCAGTACACCGAAAGAGGACGGACAAGCATACTGTAGGTGGTCTCTTTAGTAGATCTGTTAAATTTTTAAGTCTTCTGCCAATAAACCGCAATCTTTGGTTTGCTTTTCCCACAACGTTTTCGTGTGTTCTTTCCAATTTAAATTTTTCTTGATAGTAATTCCTAGGCTTTCAACTGAATTTGTGGCCTTTATATTTGACTGATTTATCATGGAATCAAAGTTCAGTAGAATTCTTTTAGCAGTCATGTGAATGACGTCACACTTTTCATTATTTAGGGTCAATTGCCAATTTTTCACCATTCAGATATCTTTCCTAAATCATTTTGCAATTTGTTTTGATCGTCTGAAGAGTTTACTAGATGACAGGCAAAAGCGTCACCTGCAAACAACCTAAGATGGCTGCCCGGATTGTCTCCTAAATCATTTATATAGATAAGGAACAGCAGAAGGCCTATAAGACTACATTGGGGAATACCAGAAATCACTTATGTTTTACTCGATGACTTTCTGTCAATTACTACAAACGGACCTCTCTGAAAGGAAATCATGAATCCAGTCACATAACTGAGACAATATTCCGTAAGTTCGCTTGTGTGGTACAGATCAAAAGCCTTTTGGAAATCTAGAAATACGGAATCAATTTGAAATTAATTGTCAGTAGTACTCATTCATGAATGCAAAGAGCTAGTTGCGTTTCACAAAAACAGTGTTTGCAAATATTCACACCTGCAGCACCTGCTATCTTTGGAATTGAAATTATTACCTTTTTTTTTTTTAGTCTGAGGATGTTTCGTCTGTCTTGTACATTTTGCACATGGGTGGATACTTTTACCATGACTGGCTCTCCCAGAGATATCTTTAGTGCTGAGGGGGTGTCATCTACTCCAGGAGCTTTGTTTAAACTTAGCCTTTTGGAAATCTAGAAATATGGAATCAATTTAAAATCCCTCATCAATAGCACTCAACAGTTTTTACGTTCACACCTGTTAACACCTGCTTTCTTTGGAATTGGAATTATTACTTTCTTCTTGAAGTCTGAGAATGTTTCACCTGTCTCGTACATTTTGCACACAGGTGGAATACTTTTGTTGTGAGTGGCTCTCCCAGAGATATCTGTAGTGCTAAGGGGGTGTCATCTACTCCAGGACTCTAGTTTAGACTTAGGTGTTTCAGTGCTCTGTCAAATTCTTCTCACAGCATCATATCTCCCACATCAACTTCACCTCCTTCCACTTCACTTTCTGCAATAATACCTTCACTTGTATAGCCACTTTATATATTCCTTCTACCTTCTAGCTTTAATTCCCTTGCTTATTACGTGTTTTCCATCTGAGATCTTGATATTCACATAGCTGCTTCTCTTTTCATCAAAGGCCTGTCAGCTTGCCATTCCTCCTAAGCAATTTTGCATTTTCTGTCAATTTCAGATTTTAGATATCTGTATTCCTGTTTGTATGTTTCACTTGCTGCGTTTTTATGTTTTCTCCTTTCATCAATTAAATTCAATGTATCATGTGATATCCAAGGATTTCTATCTATTTGGTCCTCTGCTGCCTTCGCTTGTTTCATCTCTCAAAGCTATTCATTTGTCTTCTATTGTATTTTTTCCCCTTTTTTACAGTCAATCATTGCCTAATACGCTCCTTGAAATTCTCAACAAACTCTGGTTCTTTTGACTTATGCAGGACCCACCTACTTAATTTCCTACCTTTTTGCGTTGTCTTCAGTCTTAATATACAGTTCATAATGAATAAATTATGGTCAGAGTCCACATCTCCCCCCTGGATGTGTCTTATAGTTTAAAATCTGGTTCTAGAATCTCTGTACAACCATTATACGAGGCGCATTCAAGTTCTAAGGCCTCCGATTTTTTTTCTAATTAACTACTCACCCGAAATCGATGAAACTAGCGTTACTTCTCGACGTAATCGCCCTGCAGACGTACACTTTTTTCACAACGCTGACACCATGATTCCATGGCAGCGGTGAAGGCTTCTTTAGGAATCTGTTTTGACCACTGGAAAATCGCTGAGGCAATAGCAGCATGGCTGGTGAATGTGCAGCCACGGAGAATGTCTTTCATTGTTGGAAAAAGCCAAAAGTCAGAGGAGCCAGGTCAGGTGAGTAGGGAGCATGAGGAATCACTTCAAAGTTGTTATCACGAAGAAACTGTTGCGTAACGTTAGCTCGATGTGCACACGCGCAGCCCTTCCCGGACGTTTTTGTTGCAGTGCAGGAAGGAATTTGTTCTTCAAAACATTTTCGTAGGATGCACCTGTTACCGTAGTGCCCTTTGGAACGCAATGGGTAAGGATTACGCCCTCGCTGTCCCAGAACATGGACACCATCATTTTTTCAGCACTGGCGGTTACCCGAAATTTTTTTGGTGGCGGTAAATCTGTGTGCTTCCATTGAGCTGACCGGCGCTTTGTTTCTGGATTGGAAAATGGCATCCACATCTCATCCATTGTCACAACCGACAAAAAGAAAGTCCCATTCATGCTGTTGTTGCGCGTCAAAATTGCTTGGCAACATGCCACACGGGCAGCCATGTGGTCATCCGTCAGCATTCGTGGCACCCACCTGGATGACACTTTTCACATTTTCAGGTCGTCATGCAGGATTGTGTGCACAGAACCCACAGAAATGCCAACTCTGGAGGCGATCTGTTCAACAGTCATTCGGCGATCCCCCAAAACAATTCTCTCCACTTTCTCGATCATGTCGCCAGACCGGCTTGTGCGAGCCCGAGGTTGTTTCGGTTTGTTGTCACACGATGTTCTGCCTTCATTAAACTGTCGTACCCACGAACGCACTTTCGACACATCCGTAACTCCATCACCACATGTCTCCTTCAACTGTCGATGAATTTCAATTGGTTTCACACCACGCAAATTCAGAAAACGAATGATTGCATGCTGTTCAAGTAAGGAAAACGTCGCTATTTTAAGTATTCAAAACAGTTCTCATTCTCGCCGCTGGCGGTAAAATTCCATCTGCCGTACGGTGCTGCCATCTCTGGGACATATTGACAATGAACGCGGCTTCATTTTAAAACAATGCGCGTGTTTCTCTCTCTTTCCAGTCCGGAGAAAAAAAATCGGAGGCCTTAGAACTTGAATGCACCTTGTATAATCAAACTAAAACCTTCCAACGTCTCTAGGTCTCTTCCAAGTATACAACCTTATTTCGTGATTCTTAAACCAAATGTTAATGATAATTAAATTATGCTCTGTGCAAAACAACCAGTTGGCTTCCTTTTTCATTCCTTTCACCCGGTCCATTTTTTCCTACTAGTTTTCCTTCTATTCCATTTCCTACTCTTGAATTCCATTCCCCCACCACAATTAAATTTTCCGGTATGTTACCTGTTTGAATAATTTTTTTTATACCATCATACATTCTTATCACCTCTTCTTCCTCTGTGGAGCTAGTTGGCACACACATTCCTACTTTTGTGGTGGGTGTTGGCTTTGTGCCTGTCCTGGCTATCATAATGCATTCACTATGCTGATCATAGTAGCTTACCCTCATTTTTATTTTCTTATTCATTATCAGACCTACACCTGCATTACCTATATTCGATTTTGTAATTGTAACTGTGTATTCGCCTGACCAGAAGCCCTGTTCATCATTCCACTGATCTTCACTAATTCCCACTATAACTCCAACCTATTGATTTCCCTTTTTAAGTTTTATAACCTGCTACCAATTATGCGATCTAAGAATCCGTGCGATGACTCATTGAATGCAAGTTTTGTTTTCCCTAATGATGAAATTCTCCCATGTAGTTGCTGCCCAAAGATTGGAATGGGGAAATATTTTACGCCTGGAATATTTTACCCAAGAGGATGCCATCAGTATTTAACCATACAATAGAGCTACATGTCCTCTGGAAAAATAACAGCTGTTCCCTCATTCTTTTAGTCATTCGCAGTACCAGCACAGCAATGCCATATTGTCTGATGTTACAAGCCCAGATCAGTTAATTATCCAGACTGTTGCCTCTGCAAGTATTGAAAAGACTGATGCCCACTTCAGAAACGATATGTTTGTCTGACTCTCCACAGGTACCCTCCCCCCCTGTTGTGTTTCACCTACTGTATGGCTACATGTGTCATTGAGGCATGCAAGCCACTCTACCTTGGCAGCGACCATGGTTTGTGAGGAAGTCTTAACATTTCTCACCAAATTTTAAACAGAATAAATGTTGCCACTATTTAGCTCTGTTGTAGCATATCATGCATTGCTATCAGTGTAGGTTGGTTGTAGAGGGTGTGCTGTGAAAACTGGTAGGGTACTATCCCTGGGATCACTCCTGCTGGGGTTGTTTCCATGCTGATGTTTCACCCTGTTTGCCCTTTTTCCCCTTTTTTTAGTCTTCTTAAACTGCTATCATTTCTGGTTGCTATGTTTTTCATCTTCAGACTTCATTAAGTAAATAATGATTCACCAGATTTAGACATCACAACAAGGTCTTCATCCCTGGAATAGACCATTACCTGTAGAAAATTTTGCAGAAAACATGGAGGTCTGCATTACTTTCATAAAACTTTAAGCGTGAACCTCGTAAATGTGTGAGATTAAAATGTTGAGCAATGAGAGAAAAGCTGATGAAGTAGACGAAAGTAAAAGAAGACAGAAGTTGTAATCATTATGAGAAATGGAAGACACTAAGAGGTATGCATGGTAAAGAGGAGAAAGTAGGACCAAAATGTAGTTAAAGAATACCAGAATGATACTTATGAATTTTATTTTGTTTTTAGAAATATTTAAAGGTAGTGGCAATCATGCTCTTTCAACACTTCGTGATTTTCTGTAGCTTGAATAAAGCAGGTGCTCATGGTAACCACAGCTAATTTAGGTAGTTGAGGTGCCTCATACCAATTTTTAATTTTAATATATCCTGATATTTGGTTTTGATATAAGAAAATTATTAACACAGTATTTTTTTTTTTTTTTTTTTTAGGAAATAGGTGATGCTGAACCCCTTTTTGTCACATCAGCAAACAATGAGCGATACAAATGCTTGTTGCCGTCATCTCAGGAGGAAGAAAAGGTAACAAAATATGTGCACTATATAAACACACATTACTTGACTGTTGTATCAGTGCAAAACAGTTGCTTTTAACATTGCTGAAAATTGTTTTAAGTTGTTGTGGTCCCCAAAAATGAAAGTGTAAAACACCAATAAAGGGAAAAACAATATCTGTAATGATGAAAATAAAATTTATAATTAATTAAATTGGGTACCTGAAATGTCAGAACGAATGAAAAACCACATGAATAGACAATTATGGAAACAATAACTAATAAGTAAAATATAGGCTATAATATTGTATGATTAGTTGTTGACAGTACATTAAGCGTATTTGGTGAGAGACTGCTATTCACCCACATGTACGATGCTAAGCAGGAGATGGCACAAAGGAAAGGGTGCTCTACTGCTGAGATTGTGGTATGGTAACCGTTCTCCTTTATAGTTTATAATCTGCTCTCCCTCCTTTTCCCCCAGATGCACATGGACTTACTATTATCTTATGGAACTACAGGCTTCCTGGCACAAGTAGTGGTATTGGCTAGGATGGTTGGTGGTGACTGTGACGGGGCATGGAGATGGAAGAGTGAACTGAGACCATCAAAATAGCATTGGAATTAATACAAAAATGATTCAAATACATGCTCATAAACTAATGCTACCGTGGAGCTTAACAAATTTTAAGGGTGGAGTTGGTTGGTGCTATAGGTTTACGAAGCGTCATGGTCTTAGCATGCAAGGCAAAACCAAAATATCTCGGAAAATGCCACAACAGTATGAAGAGCATATATTATCTTTCCATCATTTTATTGTTCGACATCGAAAGAAAAGCAGTGAGGAACTAATCCAAATAGCGGATATGGACAAAACTTGTCTGACATTTGATGTGCCGAGTAACAGAACTGTTGCCATGAAAGGTGCTAAAACTGTAACTATAAAAACAATTGGACATGAAAAAATCCACTACAGTGTTGTTCTTTCAATGTGGCTGGTGGTACTAAACTTAATTCGGTGATCATTTACGAACACAAAACAGTGCCAAAATTTTCTGGAATACCACCAGGTGTTATTGTTTACTTACTGGACAAGGGTTGGATGGACAAGGTTGGTGGTATGAAATTATGGATTAACAGTGTGCTTTATTGAAGAAGAGTTCTCTTCTTGTGCTAGATCAGTAGATCAGTTTAGTAGTCATTTGAAAAAGTTTGTGAAAGAGAAATTGAGACAGGGAAATACAGAGCTTTCCCCCTGCAGGTCTTGGGGTTAGAATAGGCCCGAGGCATCCCTGCCTGTCGTAAGAGGCGACTAAAAGGAGTCTCACAGTTTCTGTAAGTTCAGGTCCCATTTTATGTTTTGATCTGCCACTTTATAAATTCTACAGAAGTGCAGGCCGTACGAGGAAGGACGCCTTACATGGTGCGTGAGTTATCCATAGTGCCCTTAGATTCGGTCTCCTGAACCTCTTGTCATGGTTTTGCATCTCCACCTGCATTTCAACTAATAGGACAAGGACACTTTCCAGGGTATGTCATCTTCTTCTGTTGTCTCCTGTCCTCTTTCGCCCCCATGACAGTATTGGAGTTCTCTGCGCCCAATATCCAGCGTGGTAGCCAGTCCATTGTGGTGGGGCTGTCATGTACCCATGTGGTGGTAGCCCCCTGACTACACAGGGATCTCATTCCTGATTCCTGAGCTGTCAACTCCCCATGTATGTTAAGGAGTAGATGCCTGTCTTCTAGAGGCATCAGGACTCCCAGCAATGGCCATCATGCCAGGTGGCCTGTGCTGTGGCTGAGTGTCACCTGTGAGGAGAGCCCCGGATCGTAGTGGGTGGCATCAGGGCGGATGACCCGCAATGAAGCAGACTGTCATCTCTTGGTGGTGACCATATGGCACCAGCAGTCTCTAAGAATGGCAAGATTGAGTACAATGCTGACAGACATGACCCTAAATCATTTCCCTCCCTCGCTACACCATGTGAGGAACATAGGCCTACAGAAAGGAGAGAGCCTTATTCGCCTTGGTATTTAGTCTGTAACAGAATGGACGGGGACTCCTTTCTACCTATGAAGCCTCAATTTTTGCCGAACGTCTTGAGGATAAGTTTGGGGAATTGACAGCGTTGTCCAAGATGAGAAGTGGTGCAGTCTTGATTCAGGCAGCATCCCCAGCTCAATCCTGGGCATTACTCGCTTGTGACCGGCTGGATGATATTCCTGTTTCCATCACTCGCCATAAAAGTGTCAACATGGTCCAGGGGATTATTTTCCATCACGACCTTCTCTTGCAGTCTGACGATGAGCTCCATGCCAATCTAGAATGGTGGGGGCGTTCATTTCATCCAGCGCGTTTACAGAGGACCCAAAGACAACAGAGTTGCTACCGGTGCCTTCATCTTGACCTTTGAGGATGATTCATTGCCTGAAAATGTCGGGATGATGGTTTACCACTGTGATGTTAAACCATACATGCCTCTCCCTATGTGGTGATTAAGTGCTGGAAATTTGGGCACATGTCTTCCCGCTGCACTTGCAACGCCACATGTCGAGACTGTGGATGCCTACTGCATTCAGATACTCTCTGTGCGCCTCCTCCCACTTTTTGTACCAGCTGCGGAGAGCAGCACTCTCCCTGCTCGCCAGACTGCACAGTACTCCAAAAGGATCATAAAATCATTGAGTACAAGACCCTGGACCAGTTGACTTACCTAGAGGCTAACCGTAAATTTGAACGATTACACTCCGTTCGGTTGACGTCCACATACGCTACAGCTACATTACCATCGATATCACAAGTACCAGTTGTACCATACTCTGTGCCCTGAACAGTGGGCCTCTGGGCCTCCAGAATACATCTGCCTCCTTGGTTGTTGGGGGAAAATCTCCTTCTGTAGCTCCCAAAGTACCTACTTTGGGAGCAAGGCCCCCCAAACACAGGGGACATCAGTCCTCTCCCCCCAGTCGTATAAGCAACAGCCCCCTCCGGCTCCTCTTGTGTGGAAGGGGTCCCTTGGGACCCTCTCTCCAAAGGGCTCCACTAATGCCACAGCGTACACTCGCCAGTGGCTAAAGGAGCCAAAAACTGCTGAAGGAAGAGCTTCACAGTCTTCCTCCTTGCCTGAAGCTACTTCAGAGAAGTCCTCCCTGCAAGCGCCTAAAGAGAATTGAGAGGGTAAGCAAACAAAGAAGTCTGCTAAGATAAGGAACCCTCTGGTGGCCCCAAAACTCCACACCAATTCTGCACCTGCGGATGAGGTGGAGATCTCAGCATCCCCTGAGGATCTGGGTCTCACTGATGCCTCATCCACAACAGGAATGGATACAAATACTCAGTTGCTGGCAGCTGGTGACCCTGAGGAGTAACCTGCCTCCTTGCATGCTCCGTGCCTTCCCAGTCTCACAATAACATCATCCTCCACCTGGCTGAGCTATGGATTTACACCTGCTTTCTGCATTGCCCTCCAGGAAACCTGGTTCCCGGCAATGTGGATCCCTACCCTTTGTGGCTATAGGGGATATTACAAGAACAGTAGCGACTATAATAGTGTGTCTCGTGGAGTTGGTGTCTATTTCCTGAACTCGGTATGCAGTGAACCTGTGGCCCTTCAAATCCCTCTTGAAGCTGTGACTGTCAGGATATGAGCAACACAGGAAGTAACTATCTGGAATGTATGTATTCCTCCAGATGGTGCAGTACCCCTGAATGCGTGGGCTGCACTGATTCATAAACTCCCTGAACCTTTCCTGCTTTTGGGAGAGTTGAACGCCCATAACTCCTTGTGGGGTGGCACTGTGCTTACTGGCTGAGGTAGAGACGTCAAAACTTTACTGTCTCAACTTGGCCTCAAGGCACTTACTCGGCCATTGAGTTATCCCTCTGCAGCCCATGATCTCTCCCAAGTGTCCACTGGACAGCTCACTTACCCATCTTCCTGTCACTCCTCCAGCACCATTCCCCCGGACGTCCACCAAGATGGGAAAACAAGGCAGACTGGGAAGCTTTCACCTCTGCTGTCACCCTTGAATCTCCCCCACATGGTACCATTGATGTGGTAGTTGAGCAGGTCACTAGAACGATCATTTCTGCAGCAGAAAACACAATCACTTGTTCTTTAGGGAGCCCCTGCGAAAATCTGTACCTTGGCAGATGCCGGAAATGGCTGAGGTCATTAAAGAGTGTCAGCGAGCTCTGCAGCAACATAACTGGCACCCTTCCCTAGAGCACCTGATAGCTTTTAAATGGCTCCGTGCTTGCGTTCACCAGCTTATAAAAAGATGGAAGCAGGTGTGTTGGGAGAGGTACATCTCGACCATTGGGTGCCATACGTCACCTTCCCAAGTCTGGACGAAGATCAGATGTGTTTGTGGGTACCAGACCCCGACAAGTGTTACTGGCATTTACATCAATGGCATGTTATCTACTGACGCAAACACAATCGCCGAGCACTTTGCTGAGCACTATGCTCTTGTCTCCACATCAAAGAATTATCCCCCAGCATTTCACACCCTCAAATGACCAATGGAAAGGAAAGGCCTCTCGTTCACTGAACATCACAGTGAACCCTATAATGCTCCATTTACAGAGTGGGAGCTCCTCAGCGACCTTGCACATTGCCCCGACACAGCTCCTGGGCCAGATCAGATCCACAGTCAGATGATCAAACATCTCTCGTCGGACTACAAGCGACATCTCCTTGTCATCTTCAACTGGATCTGGTGCAATGGCTTCTTTCCATCACAATGACAAGAGAGCACCATCATTCCAGTGCTCAAACCCAGTAAAAACCTGTTTGATGTGGGTAGCTATCGGCCCATCAGCCTCACTAATGTTCATTGTTAGCTTTTATAACGTATGGTAAGTAGGCGGTTGTGTTGGGTCCTGGAGTCATGTGGCCTACTGGCTCCATGCCAGGGTGGTTTCTGCCAGGGTCGCTCTATCATTGATAATCTAGTTTCCCTCAAGTCTGCCATCCGAACAGCCTTTTCCAGACACCAACACCTGGTTGCCGTCTTTTTTGATTTACAAAAAGCTTAAGACACGACCTGACGACATCACTTCCTTGCCACATTATATGAGTGGGGTCTCCGGGGCCCGCTCCCTATTTTTATCCAAAATTTCCTATCACTCCGTACTTTCCGTGTCCAAGTTGGTACCTCCCATAGTTTCCCCCATATCCAGGAGAATGGGTTGCCACAGGGCGCTGTATTGAGTGTATCTCTATTTTTAGTGGCCATTAACAGTCTAGCAGCAGCTGTAGGGCCGTCGGTCTCACCTTCTCTGTATACAGATGACTTTTGCATTTCATAGTGCATCTCCAGTACTGGTGTTGCCAAGTGGCACCTACAGGGAGCCATCCACAAGGCGCAGTCATGGGCTCTAGCCCACAGCTTCCAGTTTTCAACTGCGAAGTGCCATGATCTTCTGTCTGCAATCAACCAGAACCAAAATTTTATCTTAATGATGATCCACTCACGGTAGTGGAGACATATCGATTCTTAGGACTAGTTTTTGATGCCCAATTGACGTGGCTTCCTCATCTTCCTCAGCTGAAGTGGAAGAGTTGGCAGCACCTCAATGCCCTCCACTGCCTGAACAACACCAGCTGGGGTGCAGATTGCTCTACGCTGCTGCAGCTCTACAGAGCCCTTGTTCAATACCGCCTTGACTATGAGAGTCTGGTTTATGGTTTGGCAGTGCCCTCAGCATTGTGTTTACTCGACCCAGAGCACCACTGTGGTATTAGACTAGCAACAGGAGGTTTTAGGACAAGTCTGGTGACCAGCATCCTGGTGGAGGCCGGAGTCCCTCCATTGAAGGTCAGGTGTGCACAACTGCTCGCCAGTTACATTGCACACTTTCATAGATCTCCTGAGCATCTGAATTGCCGTCTCCTTTTCCCATCCACAGCAGTTCATCTACCGTGTTGGAGGCCCAGGTCAGGGCTTAATATTGTGGTTCGCATCTGATCTCTTCTGTCTGAATTGGAGTTCTTGCCTTTACCACCTAAAATTGAGGTCCATTCAAGTACATCTCTACATCTACATCTGCATACATACTCCGCAATCCACCATATGGTGCGTGGCGGAGGGTACCTCGTACCGCAACTAGCATCTTCTCTCCCTGTTCCATTGCCAAACAGAACGAGGGAAAAATGACTGCCTATATGCCTCTGTATGAGCCCTCCATGGTGTACGCCTAGGCTGAAGTTTCGCCTGGACCTTTCACATGGTCCTAAGGGCTCAGTTAACCCCACAGCTCTCTGCTGTCACTTCCTCTTGATTCTTGACATGTACCGGGACCATGAAGTGGTTTACACTGTGAGGCATTTCCTATAGCAATCACTGGTCTGTGCAGGTCAAGAGCCAATGCCTGCACGAGGGTGTTACTGCTGAAATATAGTGGGACCAAGGGAAGTGACTCAGTGTTGTGCACATCGGATTTATATTTGGATGAACAGGAAAGTTACTGCAGTTAAATGCCATCAGTTCGCTACTTCCCATTACGGAAGCTAATATTGGCCTGCTGTTCATGGCATCAATGGGCTATTAAACACTAAACTTTCTTTTTAATTAAATTGGCTAATTTTTACTTTTATTAATTGTCTGGAAGGTAATAGCATCTGAATATGAAGTTGTATAGAATATAGACAGAGAAGCAGACAAATAGTTGGGTTCCCTTGAAACTATTGTCTGCAAGAGCCATTAGAAAAATACAAACCAAGTACTTACTTAAGGCTTACATATTTATTAAAAAAAAGACAGTCTATCATAGCCTGGAAATTAATATCAGCTTTGAGAATGTGGAGTTTATATGTAAAATCAAGGAAAGGTAACCAATCACCTATAGCTGATTGATGTGTGGTACATAGAAACACACAACAGAAAACAGTATTTATATTAGCTTTCAACACACAGTCAGGCATACAACCATGCAGAAATGCAAACACCTGTGGCCATGGCGATACTGACTGTGTTGTATCAGTAGCAGTTTCCTGGGCAGATGGAAGTGGGGTGGAGATACGGAAGGGCATATGAGGTAAAGAGGGGTTAGTCAGTTAGTGTGGAAGTGGGGCTTTCCACCAATGACTCGGCAGCTGCACAGCAAGTCGAAAGAAGTTCCAAGGATAGAGCATATAAGAGGTAGGGAGAGGGGAGGAGAAGCGGGAAGTGACGAACAAGGAGGGGGGAGGGAGAGAGAGAGAGGGGGGTGGGGGGGAGGGCGCACATCATGGTTGGGGGTAGTGGAGGAAGAAGGCTGCACGTGATGTCGATGGGGAAGGAGTGGTGTGGACAGAAAAAAGAAACCCATGGCTTTTTTTAATAGGGTTCTGTAATTAATCATAAAATTGGAACCCTTATAGGACCACTTTGTAGTCTGTCTATCTGATTGTTAAGCCCTTTTTTATCAGAAATGGGTAGATGTATCAAGCTGAAATTTATGTCACATACTAAGGTCTATGGTCCCTTAGCGGAGTGGAAATTTTAAGCGTGTAAGTCAATAAAATCAAAAGAGGTGGCCATTTATGTCACAAACTTATGTTTCAATACTCCCAAACTCATTCATCAGAACCTATAGGGTACTTCCCATTGACCTACAATCATGAAATTTGATGAGAAGCAAAGATTCGCAGTACAAGCAAAGGAAAAAGTTCTAAACATAGTTAATTTGTAATTACATCACATTAAAAAAATATCTTTTTGTCATTTGTTGCCTGTCTGTCTGTTGAGACTCCTTTTTCTCAGGAATCGGTAGGGGTATCAAGTTGAACTTTATATCAACTACCAAGGTCTGCAGTCGCTTTGTAGAGAATATAATTTAAGCTTCTTAGTTAATGGAATCAAAAGATACAGCCGTATATGTTACATATTTTGATACGAACTCACTCCATCAAAGCCTACATATCACCTATGTAATACTGTAGGTACATGACGGACCTGGTGGTCTAGCAGGAAAGCACATGCGTGTAAACTGAGAGGTCACGCAATTGAGTTTCGGCCAGACCACAGATTTTTCAGTCTTTGTATTAACCTAGCCTTCACCTCTCAATGATGAGAATGATTTGAGGAGTCTCCACAAACAACACATGGTTCAGCTTCCACTTTAAATGGTGGGTCCCCTTTCCCCAGTTGGATAATGGAGGTATATTAGGAACACGAAAGTTGTTGGTGGTATCCTATGGAATGACTTCCATCACACCATTGAGCCACACAAAATTATTATTATTATTATTATTATTATTATTATTATTGTTATCTACATATCAAGTTTGCTTGAAGCCCTCAGAGTGCAAGTCCTACTCGTGCTTTTTTTTTACCTTGTGCTCCAAGTTTGAGCCCTTTTTTATATATATTTTCTATAAGAAACCTCTGTTTAAAATTTCATTCAGACTGAAAATGGTCAGGTTTGACAAACTGGTCCACTTGATGTGGAGTGTCCCCATAACAGCCCAGAGTAACAATTCCATTTAAACAACAGTAGAGAAAATATTCTCACATTTAAGAAACGCATATGTTTTTAACCTAAATTGAATGCCAGCAAGTAAGAGATGAAATAGATTTACTGCAGAAATCCAGTTACTGAGAATGTCATTACCCTTTATTTAAGGAAACAATAGTTGTCAGTATGTAAAAAGATGAGGGATAGTAGAAATCCGTGGGTAACACAAGAGGTATTGGATTTAATTGGCGAAAGGAGAAAATTAAAAAAAAAGGCAGTAAATGAAGCAGGCGAAAAGGAATACAAACGTCTCAAAAATGAGATCGACAGGAAGTACAAAATGGCTAAGCAGGGATGGCTAGAGGACATATGTAAGGGTGTAGAAGCGTATATCACTAGGAGTAAGATAGATACTGCCTACAGGAAAATTAAAGAGGCCTTTGGAGAAAAGAGAACCACCTGTACGAATATCAAGAGCTCAGATGGGAAACCGGTCCTAAGCAAAGAAGGGAGAGTAGAAAGGTGAATGGAGTATATAGAGGGTCTATGCAAGGGCGATATACTTAAGGGCAATATTATGGAAATGGAAGAGGATGTAGATGAAGATGAGATGGGAGATATGATACTGCGTGAAGAATTTGACAGAGCATTGAAAGACCTAAGTCAAAACAAGGCCCTGGGAGTAAACAAGATTCCATTAGAATACTGATTGCCTTGGGAGAGCCAGCCGTGACAAACTCTTCCATCTGGTGAGCAAGATGTATGAGACAGGCGAAATACCCTCAGACTTCAAGAAGAATACATTAATTCCAATTCCAAAGAAAGCAGGTGCAGACAGGTGTGAAAATTACCAAACTATCAGTTTAATTAGTCACAGTTGCAAAATATTAACAATTCTTTACAGATGAATAGAAAAACTGGTAGAAGCTGACCTCGGGGAAGATCAGTTTGGATTCTGTAGAAATATAGGAAAACATGAGACGATACTGACCCTACAACTTACCTTAGAGAATAGATTAAGGAAAGACAGACCTACATTTTTAGCATTTGTAGACTTAGAGAAAGCTTTTGACAAAGTTGATTGAAATACTCTCTTTCAAATTCTGAAGGTGGCTATTTACAATTTGTACAGAAACCAGATGGCAGTTGTAAGAGTTGAGGGGCATGAAAGGGAAACAGTGATTGAGAAGGGAGTAAGACAGGGTTGTAGCCTGTCCCTGATGATATTCAATCTGTATTGAGCAGTAAAGGAGTCAAAAGAAAATTTTTAAGTTGGAATTAAAATCCAGGGAGAAGAAATACACTCCTGGAAATGGAAAAAAGAACACATTGACACCGGAGTGTCAGACCCACCATACTTGCTCCGGACACTGCAAGAGGGCTGTACAAGCAATGATCACACGCACGGCACAGCGGACACACCAGGAACTGCGGTGTTGGCCGTCGAATGGCGCTAGCTGCGCAGCATTTGTGCACCGCCGCCGTCAGTGTCAGCCAGTTTGCCGTGGCATACGGAGCTCCATCGCAGTCTTTAACACTGGTAGCATGCCGCGACAGCGTGGACGTGAACCGTATGTGCAGTTGACCGACTTTGAGCGAGGGCGTATAGTGGGCATGCGGGAGGCCAGGTGGACGTACCGCCGAATTGCTCAACACGTGGGGCGTGAGGTCTCCACAGTACATCGATGTTGTCGCCAGTGGTCGGCGGAAGGTGCACGTGCCCGTCGACCTGGGACCGGACTGCAGCGACGCACGGATGCACGCCAAGACTGTAGGATCCTACACAGTGCCGTAGGGGACCGCACCGCCACTTCCCAGCAAATTAGGGACACTGTTGCTCCTGGGGTATCGGCGAGGACCATTCGCAACCGTCTCCATGAAGCTGGGCTACGGTCCCGCACACCGTTAGGCCGTCTTCCGCTCACGCCCCAACATCGTGCAGCCCGCCTCCAGTGGTGTCGCGACAGGCGTGAATGGAGGGACGAATGGAGACGTGTCGTCTTCAGCGATGAGAGTCGCTTCTGCCTTGGTGCCAATGATGGTCGTATGCGTGTTTAGCGCCGTGCAGGTGAGCGCCACAATCAGGACTGCATACGACCGAGGCACACAGGGCCAACACCCGGCATCATGGTGTGGGGAGCGATCTCCTACACTGGCCGTACACCACTGGTGATCGTCGAGGGGACACTGAGTAGTGCACGGTACATCCAAACCGTCATCGAACCCATCGTTCTACCATTCCTAGACCGGCAAGGGAACGTGCTGTTCCAACAGGACAATGCACGTCCGCATGTATCCCGTGCCACCCAACGTGCTCTAGAAGGTGTAAGTCAACTACCCTGGCCAGCAAGATCTCCGGATCTGTCCCCCATTGAGCATGTTTGGGACTGGATGAAGCGTCGTCTCACGCGGTCTGCACGTCCAGCACGAACGCTGGTCCAACTGAGGCGCCAGGTGGAAATGGCATGGCAAGCCGTTCCACAGGACTACATCCAGCATCTCTACGATCGTCTCCATGGGAGAATAGCAGCCTGCATTGCTGCGAAAGGTGGATATACACTGTACTAGTGCCGACATTGTGCATGCTCTGTTGCCTGTGTCTATGTGCCTGTTGTTCTGTCAGTGTGATCATGTGATGTATCTGACCCCAGGAATGTGTCAATAAAGTTTCCCCTTCCTGGGACAATGAATTCACGGTGTTCTTATTTCAATTTCCAGGAGTGTATAAACCTTGAGGTTTGCCAATGACATTGTAATTCTTTCAGAGACAACAAAGGACTTGGAAGAGCAGTTGAACTGAATGAACAATGTCTTGAAAGGCGGATATAAGATGAACATCCACAAAAGCAAAACGAGGATAATGGAATGTAGTCGAATTAAATCAGGTGATGCTGAGGGAATTACACTTATGCTCATAAATTAAGGATAATGTTGATACGTGGTGAAACAATGCTCTGGTGGGCGGTTTGCGGGTTTAAATCACCTCGGGGTATGACTATGCGGTGCACAGTGGCTCTGGCAGCAGTCCACATACACAGAGGTTTGTTGGTGCATGTCAGAGTACGGTGCAGCAAGTAAGTGTGCAGATGTTTTCAGACATGCTAATAGTGACTGTGTCATTTTCAGACGTGCTAATGGTGACCGTGTGTTGAAAATGGCTTAAAGAACACATATTGTTGACGTTATGAGGGGTAGAATACTAGGGTGACTGGAGGCTGGTCAAACACTGCAGGTCATAGCATGGGCCCTCCGTGTGCCACAAAGTGTGATCTCAGGATTATGGCAACAGTTCCAGCAGACAGGAAACATGTCCAGGTGCTACAGTACGGGACGTCCACAGTGTACAGCACCATAAGAAGACTGATATCTCACCATCAGTGCCCGCAGACGGCCAGGTAGTACTGCAGGTAGCCTTGCTCGGGACCTTACCACAGCCACTGGAACAGTTGTCTCCAGACACACAGTCTACAGGCGACTGAACAGACATGGTTTATTCGCCTGGAGACCTGCAAAGTGCATTCCACTGACCCCTTATCACAGGACAGCCCATGAAGCCTGGTGTCAAGAACACAGTACATGGTCATTGGAACAGTGGTCCCAGGTTATGTTCACGGACGAGTCCAGGTATAGTCTGAACAATGATTCTCACTGGGTTTTCATCTGGCATGAACCAGGAACCAGATACCAACCCCTTAATGTCCTTGAAAGGGACCTGTATGGAGGTCGTGGTTTGATGGTATGGGGTGGGATTATGATTGGTGCACATACACCCTACAAGTCTTTGACAGAGGAACTGTAACACATCAGGTGTATCGGGGTTTCATTTTGCACCAGTATGTCTGCCTTTTCAGGGATGCAGTGAGTCCCACTTTCCCCCTGATGGACGAATGGACGATAAAGCACGGCCCCACCGATTTGCCATCGTGGAGGAGTACCTTGAAACAGAAGATATTAGGCAAATGGAGTGGCCTGCCTGTTCCCCTGACCTAAACCCCATTGAGCACGTCTGGGATGCTCTCGGTTGGCATATCGCTGCACGTCTTCAAACCCCTAAGACACTTCAGGAGCTCCGACAGGCACTGGTGCAAGAATGGGAGGCCATACCCCAGCAGCTGCTCGACCACCTGATCCAGATGTGCGACCTGTGTACGTGTGCATGGTGATCATATCCCATATTGCTGTCGGGGTTCATGCACAGGAAACAGTGGCGTTTTGTAGCGCATGTGTTTTGGGACAGTTTTCTCAACTTATCACCAATACCGTGGACTTACAGATCTGTGTCGTGTGTGTTCCCTGTGTGCCCATGCTATTAGCGCCAGTTTTGTGTAGTGCCACATTGTGTGGCACCACATTCTGCAATTATCCTTAATTTATGAAAATGAGTGTAGATTAGGAAATTAGACATTTAAAATAGTAGATGAGTTTTGATATTTGGGCAGCAAAATAACTGATAGTGGTAGAAGTAGAGAGGATATAAAATGTAGACTGGCAAATGACAAGGAAAGCATTTCTGAAGAAGTGAAATTTGTTAACATCGAGTATAGATTTAAGTGTCAGGAAGTCTTTTGTGAAAGTATTTGTATGGAGTGTAGCCATGTATGGAAGAGAAACATGGATGATAAACAGTGTAGGTAAGAAGAGAATAGAAGCTTTTGAAATGTGGCGGTACAGAGGAATGCTAAAGATTAGATGGATAGATCATGTAACTAATGAAGAGGTACTAAATAGAATTGGGTAGAAGAGGAATTTGTGGCACAACTTGACTAGAAGAAGGGATCAGTAGGTTGGACATGATATGAGGCATCAAGGGATCACCAGTTTAGTATTAGGAAGCATGGAGGATAAAAATTGTAGAGGGAGACCAAGAGATGAATACACTAAGCAGATTCAGAAGGATGTAGGGTGCAGTAGTTACTCAGGGATGAAGAGGCTTGCACAGGATAGAGTAGCATGAAGAGCTGCATCAAGCCAGTCTTTGGACTGCAGACCGCCACAAGAACAACAACAACTACTACTACAACAACAGTAGTT
Organism: Schistocerca americana; assembly: GCF_021461395.2. Classification (NCBI taxonomy): domain Eukaryota; kingdom Metazoa; phylum Arthropoda; class Insecta; order Orthoptera; family Acrididae; genus Schistocerca; species Schistocerca americana. The sequence goes on along the minus strand of NC_060124.1, from coordinate 91,029,726 downwards.
GGCAGCCCTGAGAGTGGTACAAGACTGTTGCATTGTAGAGAGAAAGACATGGGAAGAATGTTCCTCATTTTAGGACGTGTTGAGTAATAGTCAAAATCCTGTCAGAAAACATGTTTCAGTTATTCCAGGTCATGTATTGAGTGACGGAGGGAGGGTCTCTCCTTTGTGGTTGGTCAGTAAATTCCCTTGAGGTGTTAGATGTTTTATGAAGAAAAGATATGGAAAATCTCTTTTTTGACGAGTTGGGAAGGATAGATTCAGCAAGACCTGCAACATATTGGATGAGAAACTATTTGTCAGTGCATACATGATGTCTACTGATGGCTAGGCTGTACATAGGACTCTTTACTGTGGTATCATGGTATCGGTGGCATTATGTCAAAGTGCAAATATTGGTGACTAACAGGTCTAATGTAAACAGAGGTTTTGGTAGAGTGATTGAGTGATTAGTGAGATGGAAGTTACCATCTGTAATCCAATGAACCGGGTTGAACCAGATATATATATAATGGAAGGAAACATTCCACGTGGGAAAAATTATCCTTCTTTCCTGATGAGGCAACAGTTTGTTGCGAAAGCTTGAATTTTGTGTGTATGTTTGTGTTTGTTTGTGTGTCTGTCGACCTGCCAGCACTTTCATTTGGTAAGTCACATCATCTTTGTTTATATATATATATATATATATATATATATATATATATATATATATATATAGTGTGGTGTGAATGAGGGGGTTCAAATAGTCTGAGGGCTAGAGAGAATTTCTGTAGATGGCTTGTGTTCAAGTTTAGATAGTGTTTCATCATTAGATCACTGATGCCAGTTCTGTAGAGATTCTGTCAGTGGAGCACTCACAGTAACCAGCCATGATGTGGTGTGTTGGGTTGCTGGGCTGGGGATCTAAATAATATGTAGAAAGTGCGAATGTGGAGGACGATGGGAATAAAGAAGGAAACAGACTTGGAAGATAGCTTTTACGAATTTGAGAAGAAATTGGAGGTCATCCTGGTCTTTTGAACAGGATGATTGAAGCAGAGCTTGTAGGCAAACTTTTCCAACAGCTGACTGGAAGCCTCTTTATGAAAACAATTGTGGAGCCTTTGTCTCCAGGGAAGATGATGATTTGCAGAGGATCACAGTTACTTAGAGGTGCAAACTGAGTGAGGCAGGGCTCGTTGTAGGCATTGGTCTAAGTCTGTTCTCTTGGGAAAATATTTAGAAAATGTTTCCATTATGCGAGCAAGCCAAATAAAAGTGGATCTTCAACAGTTACGCCATAATTGAATTTTATATAGGGTTAAAATTGATCTCTGGAAAGAACCAACTCATCTATGGGACTGAGAGTTCTTTTGAGGACACATGTGTTCAGGGTCTGTGTGGCTCCCATAAAGTGAGTCTGGGTCTGCAGCAGGTCATCAAGCTACCTCTGCGAGGTCAATGCAGAGGTTTAATGTGATGCTGTGCTTCTTGGTGGATACTGCTATTTGAAGAAGAGAGTATGAGATTGGACTGTTAGGCACCTTTTTAAAGTGGCATTTTGTGTGTTGGCATAGTTATTAGAGAATGAGGTTTTCAGTTGGAGAGGAATTTGGGTTTGTAGAAAAGAGGTATTTTCCAGAGGGAGTGGAGGTAGTTAACAGGTATCTGTGCCAGAGTGATAAGGTTTTGAAGAACTAATTTAGTGTATGCTCTGGGATATGTGAGGGCAGTACAAACACACACAGCAAATTGAAACATAATGCATTCATCTTAACACAGGTATAAAATATAAGCAATTCGATGTCTGGTGTGTGGTTGACCTGTGGAAGAGAAGAATTTAGATCCAGTGTTAAAGGGATCAAAAACACCAAAAAAGAGAGAACAGAAAGGAAGTAGCCGATAGTCTGATTCTGATCTACAGCGTGATTGCTTTGGTCCAGTTTTAGAACAGACATTTTTATATGTCATAGTATCAGCAGTCTTATTCTTTGGTGGAAGATCACAGTTAAGGCCAATATTCAGTACCACAGAAATAGTTTCTGCTGCCTCATTTGTGGTGTGTGAGGTAACTGTTTCTTTTTATATTTAGTGTGATCATTTACTTCTCTGTTTATAGTCAGAACACCTTGAATGGCATTTTTTCCTGTTGCATGTATGTTGGAAAGCCTGAATTATGTGGAAGGAAGTATCCTAAATGTTAAGTGCTGTATTACTAAGTAATGCTGTGTTTTTCCAACATGACAGTTGCTAGATGCACCATTATGGTATAGGAAGAAATCTTTGGAAAGATATTTGTAAGCTGTCTCACAGAGGGGTGGATAGAAGCAGGTTCAGTGCACAAGGATTATATGTTCAGGTTTGATACTTAAGCAGTTTTTTGTGACACCTTGGCACTTTTAATATGTCACCAAAACTAATTACGTCAGACAAATTTTAGCATTAGTGTTGGATATGGTTTCAGATTTATTCTTCTGTTGACAACAAACTTATCAATATTATACAGTGATCATTATTTGTCATGCTCTGAGCTACAGTAGTGCAGCTCTATGTGTGCTTTCTCTTTTCCTGTCTAAACAATAAATGAGCAAAAACACGCTGTCTATTGTCTGTGATCTACAATTTTCCCTATGTTTGCTCCTCCCTCGCACCACTATTGGTGGCCACTGAGATGCACCCTGATTCAGATGAGGGAACACATGGGGTTTGCCCTAAAATACATGAGAAATTAAGTTTTAAATGCAAGTGCTGCACATTGACTCTCAAATAATGGAGAATCAAACAGTGGAAAGTCCACGTTGGAACAGCAACAAATATTGAAGGGATAGATTGCTACTCACAGTGAAGATGACATGTTGAGTTGCAGACAGGCACAACGAAAAGACTATTGCACATTAAGCTTTTGGCAAAGTATTCAGCAGAAAAGAAAAACACGCATTCACGAAAGCAAGCACACTGCACACACATACAACTGCCATCTCTGGCTGCTCATGCCAGACTCAACATGTCATCTTCATGATGAGTAACAATCTATCCTTTCCATAATTACTAATAATGGAGAGTTAGATTTCTTTACCTCCATACTGGCTTTGAGTGGAGAGAGAGAGAGAGAGAGAGAGAGAGAGAGAGACCCTTCTGTAGTTTGTCTTCCAAATCTTCTCATGTTGCGTACTTTTGTTTATTATATGGTTTAAAGCTCTGCCCAAAAGATATCTGTGCATCATCTCTCTGGTTTTCTTGTTGTGATCAACTAATGGTGTGCCTTCTTAGTTGTTGATTCCATTTTTCTGCACTGTATTTCAGCAGCTGACCTATTTCTCTTCAGGAGCTGTGAGCTGGTTATGGTGAAGATAGCTATAACACATAACAACATAGCTCACAGCAACTGTCATGTTGCAGATGAAATTACCAGCGTATTGGTATGTTCCTCTTGTAGGTGTAATGGTCCATCACAAATGGCATCATTTAGTGTTGACGGTGTGTTCATTTAAAGTTTTGTCATGTCCTGTCTTTTAGTTGGTGAGTAATCTGCTTTTACTATTTTAATTTTATTTTATTTACCTTATTTACAATGTAAGGAAAAGATAGATTGCTACTTAACATAAACATGACGTGTTAAGTTGCAGACAGGCACAGTTAAAAGACACTTACACATTAGCTTCCAGATACAACCTTCATCAGAAAAACAGAAAAACACACACACATTTGGTCACACAAACAAGCACACCTCAAACACACATGACCATCATCCCTGGCAGCACTTAACATGTTATCATAATGGTAAGTAGCAATCTATCTTTTCCTTACATTTTAAATAAATAAAATAAAAGAAGCAGGCTACTGTTCCAACTGATGGGATATGACAAAATGTTATATGAACACAACATCAACACTAAATGATGCCATTTGTGATGAACCATTATACCTACAAGAAGTAGCGAATGATGAGATTGAGACTTTATCTGCAACATGACAGGTGCTGTGAGCTGTGTTTTTTACTTCTGGCTTCTAATTCACTTTCATGGATTACACTGATTCCATTATTTTATCCAGCTTTCAGAATGAGTTAAAAGTATATTTTTAGTCACCAGTGAAGCAGCTCTTATTATTTTTTTACAGGACTCTGTAGAAACATATGATGGGCAAAATCCACTTGAATTACTGTCAGCAGTGTTTCCACCGTCTGCACCGTGCTCTCATCGGGTAAGCAACAGTTTATTATCACAAAATAAATGTATTTAGAATTGAGAATTTGATTGTGAATGCAATGTATTAAAGTGAGCTGGAAATATTGACAGAACATGCAGGTAAAGTCTGATTTAGTAGCATCACTTCTGAAGATAAATCACAAGATCTTTGTTGTCACTAACTGGTGATAGCAGATCCCAAATATTATCTAGAGCTTTTCACTGTCCAGTGGAGTGTGTGCTGTTTTGAAACTTTTGTGGCAGATAAAAACAATGTACTGGATTGGGACTCAAACCCAGAACCTGCTTCTTTGGCCCACTCTCTCAGCCTTACTTCTGCCAGTACCACTCTACTACTTTCTGAACTTCATAGAAGTTCTCCTGCACAACTTGTGGGACTAACACTCATTGAAGAAAGGATATTGCAGAGAAATGGCATAGACAACGCCTAGGGGACTGTTTCCAGAATGCATTTGTCACTCTATAGTAGACTATACTCTATTTTGAAACTTCCTGGCAAGGGTCCAGGTTCAAGGCCTACTCCAACACACAGTTTTAATCTGCTAGAAGTTTTCATTAGTGGAGTTTGACAGTTACTGAGTTTATTTTTACAGCTGTGATATTGTGCATTCACTATTTTATCACTTCTTAGCATGTGAAATAAACTGAAAAAGTCAAAATGCATGAGAAACCTAATGCGAGCTCATAAATGCATCACCTAAAATGTGACGTCCCCCGTTCTCTTGGAATACAAATATTATGCTTTTGCACATGGCGGTTCCAGTACTAGAAATTGTGTATTATAAAGTATTTGCTACTGTCTGACACAATAATTCAATAACTGGCTAGGTGTTATTTATCCTGTCCAGAAGTAGTTAATACACCAGGGTACTTAAACTGTCTGTAAAACGTTTGTGAAAATATCACAGTTTATTTTAATTGATTAAGAGGAATTAAGATTATATTACCTGTGATTCATACAGTACACAACATTGAAATTCTACGAAAATGTTACTAAAGTATCAACACATTGTTGGGCTGGCTTATAAAATTTAATGCAGCCTGATTTGATTAACAATGCATTATTTTTGCTGATTTACTTATTATATGATGTGTGTGTCTTGCAAATTAGATAATCTATATGCAGCAATCAGACACAGTGGCACCTGCCAGCAAGGCTACAGCAAGGTGGTAAAGTGTTGATTGCATATTGAATACAATCTGTTACTTTCATTTTGTTCTTTATTCTCATTCCTGCTTTTGATTTTTTACTATTATACTTTCATATTTTTTAAGCACTCCCCTATGAGTATATTATTTATGTGCTTTTTATTTAAGCTTGAATCATACTGGACTTACGAGCTGTGTCATGGCAGATACATCCGTCAATTCCATGAAGAACGTGAAGGAAAGAGAGTGAAGCATCAAGAATTTTACCTAGGTCGATGGAATATGGCACAGTACCACAAGTTGTGTAAGTGAAACTGGGATGTTTAGTTAGCATTACCATTTTGTATTGACACACAGATTCCGAAACAATGTATTGACTTTCATGTATATGATACCTTTTTTTTTCACTCTGGTTGTAAGATTTTATTAAGATAAATCTGGGGAGTACCCAAAAATTCCTTCTTCATCTTCATCATCATTCAGTTTCTCATTTGCTGTATGGGATCTTAGTTATGACTACCAACCAGCTTTCCACCAGGACGAACAGCCACTGCCAGACTGTGACCAAGAGCAAAGTAGGTCATGCTTTGCCACAACATGCAGCTGAACATAACATGCTTGATTTCAATGGCTGCTTCACTACCTAAGCCATCTGGATCCTCCCCCTCCACCACCAGCTTTTCTGAAATGCGCAGATGAGAGATCCTTACAACACATCGTCCACTCCCGTAATTATCCCAGCCTCAGTGTACAGTAACATTCTGTCCCCACATTCCCCGCCCAATAGTTTTCACCCCCTCTTCCTATTACCTTCTCCTCTTTTCTTCTCCCATCTTCTTTGTGCACCGCCCTCTGCCAGTGCATCCACCTTTTGTTCCCTGCTTCTCTTCTTTTTCACTTCATTTTCCCCACCACCATGCCCCACAATCTCCCGACACTGTATCTGTTGGCAGTCTAGTCCCTGCACACTCTGCCAGACAGTGCTTCTCTCTCCTCCCACCTGTGCCCTGTTATCCTTTCCTCGCCTCCTTCAGAGTGCTGCTTCCATTCTGCATGACAATTGCTTTCTGGTCTGAGCTGCTGGAGTGGGCAGTCATATATGGATGAAGTGTACTTGCTTGAATGAATGAGTGAGTGGTGTGTGTTTCTATTTCTTTTTCTGAAGTTTGTGACTGAAGGCTTATGGGTAAGTGTCTAATTGTGCCTGTCAGCAACTTAACGTGTCATATTTGCGATAAGTAGCAATCTGTCTTTTTCTACATTGTTGTTAGTTTACTATTGACATTTTTTATGTTTTTTAATCTTGCCATTGTTTTCCATTAACTCTAATCCATTTGTCCACTATTATTTTTCATTTCTGTATTAACCTAGATCCATTTAGTTTTTTATGCCCCATATGCTTTACCTTGCCTCTGTTGCTCCTTACCTAGTATAGTTGCTATGAATGTATTTGGAAAGCTGTCTCCTTGCTTCTGTCTCCATTATACACTGTTTCGTTTGGTATACTTCTTCGTTTCACAGCAGTGTTAAGTTGATAGTGATCTCTTGTATATGTACTGTCTGTCCCCTTCTTCGTGCATACCTGACCATAGTTTTGTCGTATACCAAATACCTTTTTGCTGTTATGTTCAGTTTTTCCTCCTTTATTGACATCTTTTCCTTTTCCTTCACTGATGCCGATATCTGTTCATATTCTTAAGTTTCTTTTACATACTTGGATGTCCACCAGGGGATTCAACATTCTTTTATGAACACATGGTTGAAGAAAAAAGGGCTCCCAGATTGTGCAGTGCAACTTCAATTTTCTTTGTGCAAGTCTAACTGTCCTCGCCAAACAAGGTTGTACTACTGTTAAGAGACTGGCCATGTATTCAGGAGGACGATGGCTTGAATCGCTGCCCATCTGCTCTGATAGAGCTCTTCATACATCCACCCATCCAACAGAGCTTTTCCAAGGTTTCCCTCAATTAATTTAGAAAAATACTGGTATGGTTCTTGCTATAAGGCCACAGCGACTACTGGGCTCATCTTTGTCAAACTAGACCTCTAAGCATGTAAATATCTGTATATATAAAACATGTTTATTGGTTTTAATCCATCATATGTCCAGTATCGTAGAAGATGTGATCCACCCATGATTAAAACTACTACTATTAGTACCACCACTATCTATGTACTCCCCTCAATGGACGAATATAGGCCTGATGAACCAGGGGACCTGGAGCTGAGGACTGGTGGGTGACCCAGTTCTCTATAACTGATTGTAGGGATGCTCAGTGACCAGAATTAGGCAGGACAATGAAACATTGTGTGTGTCTTAGGGAAGGGGCATCTTTCCATAATCGCCCAAATCGTGAGTGACATATAAATCTTTAGTTTAAACACAACATCTACTTCAAGATGGACTGCATGCCGATAGGATGGATGACTGTTGAACGTGGTGTATACGCTCCAGGACAATTGGAAAATCTGGGAAAATGCGTGAATTTTTCTATTCGGAAAAAAGCTGAGAAAAACCCAACAGTTTTTTTAGAATTCCAGGTATTTGTCATTGTTTTAGTTTTCAGTAAAATTTTTATAATTGTGACTGGTAAGAATGATTTTACTTTAACCCGCTACTGGAGAATAATACTGCGACAATAAAACATAGAGAATAATACCAAAATAAAACTTGTAGTTGCAGAGAAAAAGTGTAATTTACAACAAAATACACTGCAAACGTATGAGCATGTGCCGAAAGCAAAATGTGGCAAAGGCTTTAGGATAAAAACTGTGCAATACTTTGGAAAACAGAGTGCTTTCAGTGAGCGTGACGTCACAGCTGTTTACATTTCTAACTGGTCCCAATAAGAATTGCAGAGTAAATTTTCTTTTAGGCAAGATCAATTATGTTATGTGTGAGAATGTGTGATGAAGTTCTTAAATCACAGAACATTTGACTCTCATTCAAAACTTAACACTTGAGGACCAGCCACTTACAAAAACTTTGGGCACAGAAGACCAGCCATTTAAGCCATTATTTAAAATTTTACTGGCACGTTTGTGTTTGATATACCTTAAAGGGTGACACACATCAAAGAAGACCAAGCTTTCAAGGTCAGTTATTCATATTTATTTTAGTTCTTTCATAGATTATAAATCATGCAATAATGATGGCAAAAAGAAAAAGTATAATTATCCTTAAAGAAAGGACGGGGGTGGGGGGGGGGGGGGGGAGTTCTTGAGCAGTTTTGCACATAATTTGCTTTTCTATGGAAAAGTCGAACTGCTTGACAGAACATGTATGCAGCCAGGCAACCCAGGAAATGTTCGGTGTACAGTAGTGAAATTTATAATTGTGCTTGTCAGAACAATATGTTAACAAGAATACCCAATTGCAGTAGAATCACACAGCACACTCAGTTTTGGCAAACATATTGTAACAGGCAAAGACCTGATGTACAATATCCCAGCATCAGAGCTGAGTGAACTGTGGGAAGTAGGGGTATCAGCTTGACACAGCATCATGAAACAAGTAAACTGAGAATCTGAATAAAATAGCATCTTTAATTCTTACCTTTGACAGTCCAAGATTACCTGAATACTTAGGAGTGGGATTTACCCATTTCACAGTACAGGTCTGTGACATGTAACCGAATTATTGCTGTGGTTCTCAAATATCTGGACATTCAATAATAGCTTATCGAGGCAAAGAATTGTGATCAACATGTGGATCACTTTTGGACATGCACCTGTAGTGGCATGCACCTCATCAATTGCTGTGGTAACGTTCATGTACCGAAGGTCGGTATATGAATATCGTAGGTGTTTACCAAAGCACAGCCCGTCATATTTGCTGTGCCATTTGCCTCTACTTCAAGAAAATGGTCACAGGTGAGCATAGTGCTGCACACTGGTGCCAGTTAGAAATTTTTATATATCATCAGTAATGAAACAAAAGGCAACAAGAAGTAAAGAAGTATCTATTGTAGTATCTCCATTAAATAGCAGAAGTGTCTCCCACCTCAACCCACCCCATCTTCTCCAATAATAGGCAAAGTGAAGCATCAAAGAAGAAATCTCTGCATACCATAGAATTATTTACTACGTTAAGTTTTTCATTTATTAATGATTTATGTAAAAGGAACATTTCTACTGATTGCTATGACTTTTTGCAGTAAAAGTATAGTGTAGTTTATTGTGTTTGGGGATTAATAGCATGGTTATTTACACCAATAGGTCAGTAGTTTGTCTAAAAGTATTGTTTGCCATGTTGGTTCATGTGTTCTGTAGTTGATGAACTGGAAAAACAAGCTAAAGAGAAGCAACCCATTCCAACAAAGAGAATTGAGGGAGTCAACATGCCGTACTTGGAAATCAATATGACGGATGGAACCATTTGTGATCTCAATCAGAAGCCAAGGACGACAAGAGTTTTGTATGTTTGTTTTGCCCATCCGAAACATGAAATTACTTCTTTGAAGGAGATTTCTACATGTGAATACGAAGTTATAGTGTTGTCACCTTTGCTGTGCAAACACCCTGGTTATAGGTAAGTTGTGATATTAGTTCTATGTTCTGTAATTGATAAGCACTATAGATATTATAATAGGAATGTGTTATTAGAATAATGAGCACACTCTTATGCTGTAACAGTTGTGTGTCTGATGTTTACAAACTCTCCTTACTTGTAACAACTTTCATTGAGTGTGCTGTTGGGGTCACAAAATGACTCTGATCTTGAACTAGGTTAGGTTCAGAGTGATATTCAGTTCCCTTCTCCATCACTTGCATTTCCACAGGTTCAGTCCTCTATTTATTGCCTTGTTCATAAACCTCACTTATTATGTTGGTTCCTTTTTCCTCATGCTGTTTTTCCTTCCCCATCCCCCCACCCCTCGTAATTCATTTTTCTCTTGTTGAAACAGGAGAAAAAAATAAGAGTAAAATAGAGGGGACACAAATAGATTTATACAGCTACAGGCATTTCTTCTACCAAGAGCGGCCAGGATAGAGGTGCGGCAAATGATCAGTGTGACTGATACTGGAATATGTACTAGCTACAAGTTTCAGGTTCTGTTGTTGAGCTGTTGGTCCACAGAGCTCTACATCCAATTTATGCAAATATTACTGCAAAACTGTGTGTTCCCTTCAGAAATACTGATTTAACATTTCTGATGGTGCTGTGAAATATTTTATCTATCCTTCATCATGAAACAAACTAATGCAGGTTACTCGCATACTTAATATTATCTCCAGTAAGACTAACCCATTGTCCATTTCAGTTACCCATCCCCCTCCTCCCACCCACTCCCAAGAAGACCCATTTTGTAGTTCCCCTCAGCGTGACTATTGGTACCTAAGTGAGTACATCTTTTCTTTGTGCTTGCACAACCTGTTTTACTATATTCAGTTAGAGCACACATCATAATCATCTCATTTCTTTCATCTCTCAGAGTGACTTGTCCCAGCAATTTATCAGGCTTTAGATATCTATCAGTAGTCTTTCTAATCTGTTACGTAAGCACTTGCATTTTCTACACTATAAATCACAATATTCTTATATCAACATAATATATGACTTGATATTGTCTGTGTAACTGACAACAGTATATTCGATCAAGAAGTTTGTAATGTTTTGGCTTGTCACACAATGTATCCATTACTGTACAAGCAGGGCTGTGTATCTTGGTTTGCTACTTCTTGATTGCTTCTTACATATGCTCCTAGTCACAGTTGTATATTCAACTGGTTGGCTCTTATAAGCATTTTTGTCTGTTAGAATAATTTGAAGAGTAGGATTCATCTCGGCTGTTAAAGAAATGGTGAATTATGTTTTGTACCGCTTCTGTCACGAGTCGTAAGACTTATTGTGATTGATATGATTTCTGTGTGTATACTGGTATATTACTTAAATGCTGTTCATAATGACAGTGCAGTGCAATCGAAACAGTTTTTCTTGTAATGGCAAACAGAACACTTTCTGTTCAAACAAATTTCGGGCTTGCAGCCGGTCGTCGTTCAATACATCGCACGATATTTCAACTGGGCACCTGCCAGTCATCTTCAGGTGAGCCGTCGCAGACTGGCGAAAACGTCCTCCGTTCCGCAATATATAGCGTACTGTAACTATTCTGCGCATGCGTCGAAAACTTGATAGTTGAACCACACTGCCCGCCGGCAGCGCCCTCGCTGGTGGAATAGTGGAATTCAGTCGCCCTCTGCGTTGCTGTTTGCCACAGCCGTCGACACACTCTGTCGTCTTTGATTTGAGCAAATCGTGGAGATGATGGGATTCCATGCACTGTCCAGCTCGTAACCACTGTCACGGTTTAACAGATTTTCCGCCAGTCATATTTCTACGGATTCTTTAATAATGGAGTCCCAGAAAGACGTTGCTGTGGACAAAATCATTGTTTTCTCATACTCCATTGAATGTCCAGTAGAAATACAATGTTCAGCAATAGCGGACTTGCTTGGCTGCAAAAGGCAGGTGTAACGTTGATGTTCAGTGCAGCGTTCTTTCACGGTGCGTGTGGTTTGACCTATGTAAGCCATACCACATTGGCACGGTATCTTGTAAATTCATGCCTTTCGTAGTAACAGATTGTCCTTAACTGATCCCACAAGGTCCGCAATCTTCGATGGTGGGCGCAAAACCACTTTTACCTGAAATTTCCGGTGGATTCTTGCTATTTTAAATGAAGTGTTGCCAACGAAAGGAAGAAAAGCTAAAGATTGTTCCGGCATGTTGTCCTCTTTATTCACTTCCTACTTCTTGGTTTTAACTGTTAGTGCCCTGTTAATCTGCCAGATGGAATACCCATTTTCGCTGAATACTGTCTTTAGAAAGGCGAGTTCTTGAGGTAAGCTATCTAGATCTGAAACAGTATGAGCTCTATGAACAAGTGTTTTAAGCAAACCCATGGTTTGCGATGGGTGATGGCAACTCGATGCTTGCAGGTACAAATCAGTATGAGTGGGTTTCCGGTAAACTGAATGCCCTAGAGAACCATCATTCTTCCTTCGAACCAGGACATCCAAGAAAGGCAAACAACCATCTTTCTCTATTTCCATGGTGAACAGGATGTTGCTATGAATGGAGTTGAGGTGATGTAGAAACTCCATTAATTTATCTTCTCCATGAGGCCACACTATGAAAGTGTCATCCACATACCGCCAAAAAAAAAAAAAAAAAAAAAAAAAAAAAACCTGTTGGCTTCAGGGCAGCTGATTCAAGCGTTCTCTCTTCAAAATCCTCCATATAAAGGTTGGCCACCAAGGGAGACAGGGGACTACCCATGGTGACACCATCAGTCTGTTCAAAATATTCTTGATTACACATAAAATAAGTTGAGGAAAGAGCGTGCCTGAACAAAGCAGTGATATCAACAGGAAACATGTTACCAATCAGTGTCAAAGAATCTGCAAGAGGAACTTTTGTAAAAAGTGAGACCACATCAAAACTTACTAGAAGGTCTACACTGCTAAGACGAAGAGCCCCCAGTCTATTGATAAAATCAGCTGAGTTTCGTATGTGATGTGAGCACTTGCCTACGAAAGGTCTCAGTAAGGAAGCGAGATGTTTAGCTAAATCATATATAGGAGCTCCAATGTTGCTCACTATTGGACGCAGAGGAAGACCCTCTTTATGAATCTTTGGAAGGTCATACAGTCTTGGAGGTACACAACCATGTGGTCTTAACCTCTTGATGGTCTCTTGCGGTAAGGAGGAGAAATTTAATAGTTCTGAAGTTTTTCGTTGCACACGTCCTGTAGGATCATAATCAATCCTCCTATAGGTAGAGTCACTTAGCAGACCATACATCTTATCTTTATACACACCACGAGGTAACAAAACAGTTGCATTACCTTTGTCAGCTTTCAATACCACTACGTCAGGGTCCTCTCTCAGATTTCGTGTTGCAGCCCTTTCTGCAGAGGTTAAATTACCGCATAGAGTAGGAGCCTTCAACAGAGCACGGCAAGTTTCCCTTCTTATTTCGTCTGCAGCATCCAAAGGAAGATGTCGTACAGCTTCTTCAACACCACTCAAAACACTTATTAATGGTGGTGCTGTAGGTGTAGGTGCAAAATTGAGTCCCTTGCTTAATACAGACATCTTCTCCATGAGATTGACAACGGAAAGTCGTACCATTATCCCTTCTAGCGACGGCTTCTGTGGCAACAGTCGATCAATTTTTGATATCTGCCGACGATTAGCATCATTGTGGATCCACTCGAACTTGGCCGAAGTCACTCCATCAACCCAGTCCCATGATACGTCCAATAGTGAGCAACATTGGAGCTGCTACATATGATTTAGCTAAACATCTCGCTTCCTTACTGAGACCTTTCGTAGGCAAGTGCTCACATCACATACGAAACTCAGCTGATTTTATCAATAGACTGGGGGCTCTTCGTCTTAGCAGTGTAGACCTTCTAGTAAGTTTTGATGTGGTCTCAGTTTTTACAAAAGTTCCTCTTGCAGATTCTTTGACACTGATTGGTAACATGTTTCCTGTTGATATCACTGCTTTGTTCAGGCACGCACTTTCCTCAACTTATTTTATGTTTAATCAAGAATATTTTGAACAGACTGACGGTGTCGCCATGGGTAGCCCCCTGTCTCCTTTGGTCGCCAACCTTTTTATGGAGGATTTTGAAGAGAGAGCGCTTGAATCAGCTGCCCTGAAGTCAACAGTTTTTTTTTTTTTTTTTGGCGGTATGTGGATGACACTTTCATAGTGTGGCCTCATGGAGAAGATAAATTAATGGAGTTTCTTCATCACCTCAACTCCATTCATAGCAACATCCTGTTCACCATGGAAATAGAGAAAGATGGTTGTTTGCCTTTCTTGGATGTCCTGGTTCGAAGGAAGAATGATGGTTCTCTAGGGCATTCAGTTTACCGGAAACCCACTCATACTGATTTGTACCTGCAAGCATCGAGTTGCCATCACCCATCGCAAACCATGAGTTTGCTTAAAACGCTTGTTCATAAAGCTCATACTGTCTCAGATCTAGATAGCTTATCTCAAGAACTCGCCCATCTAAAGACAGTATTCAGCGAAAATGGGTATTCCATCTGGTAGATTAACAGGGTACTAACAGTTAAAACTAAGAAGCAGGAAGTGAATAAAGAGGAGAACATGTCGGAACAATCTTTAGCTTTTCTTCCTTTCGTTGGCAACACGTCGTTTAAAATAGCAAGAATCCTCCGAAAATTTCAGGTAAAAGTGGTTTTCCGCCCACCATCGAAGATTGCGGACCTTGTGGGGTCGGTTAAGGACAATCTGTTACTACGAAAGGACGGAATTTACAAGATACCGTGCCAATGTGGTATAGCTTACATAGGTCAAACCACATGCACCGTGAAAGAACGCTGCACTGAACATCAACGTTACACCCGCCTTTTGCAGCCAAGCAAGTCCGCTATTGCTGAACATTGTATTTCTACTGGACATTCAATGGAGTATGAGAAAACAATGATTTTGTCCACAGCAACGTCTTTCTGGGACTCCATTATTAAAGAATCCGTAGAAATACAACTGGTGGAAAATCTGTTAAACCGTGACAGTGGCTACCAGCTGGACAGTGCATGGAATCCCATCATCTCCACGATTTGCTCAAATCGAAGACGACAGAGTGCGTCGACGGCCGTGGCAAACAGCAACGCAGAGGGCGACTGAGTTCCGCTATTCCACCAGCGAGGGCGCTGCCGGCGGGCAGTGTGGTTCAACTATCAAGTTTTCGACGCATGCGCAGAATAGTTACAGTACGCTATATATTGCGGAACAGAGGACGTTTTCGCCAGTCTGCGACGGCTCACCTGAAGATGACTGGCAGGTGCGCAGTTGAAATATCGTGCGAAGTATTGAACGACGACCGGCTGCAAGCCTGAAATTTGTCTGAACAGTCAATTCGCCGGGAAAATTTTAAAATTCACAGAACACTTTCTGTTGTTTATAATGTAGATTCAGAAATGCTGAATGTGAAATTCTTTACTATTAATAAAAATACTGTTTCACAGGTATTTTAGTCTTTCATAAGTTATTACATTCAGAGATAGCTGTCATTTTATGTGTTATTGGTGACTACATCATTTCTTATTCTTTAGCATAGAATAGTGATCTTTTCATGAGAAGAAAAAGTTTGGTGTACCACAGATGTTTTTACTTGCCTTAGTGGCACTGCTACTACTTTCTAATGGCCAGGTAGAGTGCTCTTATTCACTCAAGCTGCTGTTCCTCTTTGCTCACTTGTAAGTCGTCTTGGTTACCATCAGGAAAGAAACAAGATTTTAATTTCCAAACTTTGAGTTACGAAAGATTTAACAAGAAAATTTAAAACAAAATAAATCATTTTCTCACCATTCCTTGCTTTTACCTCTTGCATGTAAAATAACTCATTCATGTTGAATACATATATCTGGAAACAATGAATTGGCATATTTTTTTTGTGAAATATATGATACTTGACAAACTCTTTTTTCTAGATGGCAGCAAATGTGGATTTGGCTTAGGTTACGAACTGGATACAAGGATATATGACTAACCACATCATAGAAGAGCCTCTTAACTGTGGGCATATTAATGATGGAAGATAGTTTAGCTTCCAGAGCTAAAACACAGACACACACACACTACCCTTACATTCGCATACACTTTTGCCTACTGACACCACCACCTCTCTGTCGATGCTTAGTAGCAACTCTTTTATTTGATGAGTAGTGATTCGTTCTCACATATGAGAATACATATATTGCACCCTGGACTATTTATCACTGTAAATTTGACACAGGACAGTTTTATTGTAATTTAACTTTAGGATTGCCATATAGTGGTAGTTCTCCAATGGATTTGATTCAGAATTCTAGTTGATGTGATAAAAAAGGTGGTGCAGTAGTTAAGATAAAGAATGAAGCTTAGATTCATGCGTAGCTGATCTCTTCTTCACTTTTCCGACATTCTGCAGAATTATTCCAGGCAAAGGTTGGGATGATTGCTACAACAATACCATGAACAATTTTTTACCGCATCTTTGCCCTCCTGAGCTCTGTCTTTAATGTCAGTGTGTAAATAATTTAGGATTAAAGGATGCAGCTCACCAAATAATGGAAGCGCTGAGTCATAGACAGGCACACAAAAAAGAATGAAAGCTTTGCTACCGTTCAGACAAACCTTATAACAAACTAGAGTACACACACACACACACACACACACACACACACACACACACACACACGCAGTGCTACGTTACATCGGTAAACACACATTGCACAATGTAGCTACACAAGTGTGTGTGTGTGTGTGTGTGTGTGTGTGTGTTCTACACCTACATACATACTCCACAAGCCAACATATGGTGCGTGGCAAAGGGTACCTTGTACCACTACTAGTCATTCCCTATCCTCTTCCACTCGCAGATACTAAACTCCATCAGAACAGGCCTTGGAAGGCCCAGTGGTACCGACCGGCCACTGTGTCATCCCACAGGCGCCACTGGATGCAGATATGGAGGGGCATGTGGTCAGCACACCACTCTCCCTGCTGTATGTCAGTTTACAAGACCGGAGCCGTCACTTCTCAATCCAGTAACTCCTCAGTTTGCCTTTCTATGAGCCCTAATTTCTCTTACCTTGTCTTAGTGGTCTTTACATGATTCGGTAGTCAGCCGTAAATGCAGGTTCTCTAAATTTTCTCAACAGTATTTGACGAAAAAGCAGGTTCTCTAAATTTTCTCAACAGTATTTGACGAAAAAGCATTGTCTTCCATTCAGCGTCCTCTGCTTGAGTTCTCGAAGCATCTCCATAATACTTGCATATTGGTCCATCCTACCGGTAACAAATCTGGCAGCATTTTCTGAATCAGTTGGAAGTGTTCTTCAATCCAACCAGGTGGGAATCCCAAACACTCGAGCAGTGCTCAAGAATGGATTCACTCTGATGTTCTGTACGCGATCCCCTTTATAGATGACCTACACAGCCCTACAATTCTCCAATAAACTGATGTTGTCCATTGAGCTTCCCTACTACAGGCCTTACGTACTTGTTGCATTTCATATTGTTTTGCAACATTGTTCGTAGATATTTCATTGGCATAATTGTGTTGAACAGTGCACCACTATAGTTGGAGCCATGAACGATGGCAGCTGAGTTTAGACTCGTTCTGTGCATCTGACGTGACATCATCCTCCAACACCCAATAAACATTCAGTAGTTATCTTAGTACTCTACTGTGAATGTCATGGGCAGTGTGAGTGTTAAACGTGTTTGTGACAGTTATTCGGTGAATTTTTATTCAGTTTGTTGCAATTTGTCGTGGCTGATGGTGGTGGTAAGCAACAAATTCTCCATCAGGAAGTGAGAGACATAATTTAGGGGATACACACTTTCTTCATGCGTGAAACAGAAAACGGTGGACCTATCACAGATGTTGCCAGCTCTTAGGAACGCACAGCAGAAGCGAGTGGCATCAGCTTGAGAAGTGTTCAGTGGATTGGCAGAGAAGGTAATTTATCTGTCCAGACAAGTGGAAGCCCAGTATTCAGATCACTAGGAAAACATCACAATCGTGAGAAACCTGTCACGGATTTAGATGATTTTGACAACCATGTTCCAAGGTGAGTTGCGTTAAATATGTACAAGACAGGCAAATTTCCTACTGTTAAAAAAATTATGTTGAAAATATGTGAAACCAGGGGCGGCTTCTGAGGTAGTGCTGCTGTGCCATGACACCGCTTGTATAAAAAAGAAAGAAAGCAAAATCTATATGAACTGCGCATAAAACATTGTTTCAGAGTATGTATTTTCTGATTTGAAGAGGTGCATTCGTGCTCTTGCAGTAGTTTTCTGAAGCTTGGAACCAACTGCAGATTGGCACCGTCTGCCCTCATAAGGGCTGTGAGAAAGGCTCAGCTGTTGGTTTCTACATGCTTCTTATGGCAGAGGTAGAGGCACAGCTAGTTGACTCAGAGCTTCACGTTCTTTCCGCCAGAGAGCAGTAAATTGCAGGACCTATAGAAGCATGATTGCCATCTAGCGATCATGTTAGAATACATCGGGGCGCAGATTCATTGTAATCCAGGTTTACAATCTTTCAGCAAGTTAATGCTAATGCTTTCCTAAACACTAATTAATGCTTAATTAAATTGAATACAGAAATAATACACTTAAATATCATTATAAATAGCTATATGTAATTTGAATGTAAGTATGGCCTTATATTTTGTAACTAAGAGGCATTATTTCAATATTAGTATATTTCAGAACAGCAAGGCTATTGCTATAGAACAAAAAAACTAACAAGTTCACCACCTGTTGAGCATCTGTTTTCCAAACAAGGGTGTAGTATTTTTGTTTATACTCATTACGTTCGTGTGATACAGTTCTGAACAAACACGTTGCAGTTATTGTGAGGTCATATGATTGACCATATATATCTCTCGGCACAGTGTTATGTGTAAGGGAAAATTCTGTTGACTGTGAAAATAGTAAACATGAACAAAGTAAATGAATGATTAAAAATGCCATTTAGTGACAGGACTCTCAGATAAAAAACACTAGGTAGGCCACTCCCAAATCTGAATCTGTAGTAGCAAACAAAAAATTGATGCCTTAAGTTCAGTCCAGAAATTTACCAAAAAAGAAATGGATTTGTAGTTGTGAAGAAAGCAATGCTGTTTTTTGTTTTCCTTGTGTGTTATTTGGGGGAGATGTTCATTGGCGTAAGACTGGAGTAACTGATGTGGGGCATACATGGTCCAAAATGAAAGTACATGAAATGTCAAAGTGACACTTGAATAGTGTGCTTAGTCTTTCATTTCTAGGCAAAACCAATATTCAGCAGAAATTAGATTCACAATATAGACAAACAGTTGATAGCCACAACAAACATTAAAACGCTACTATGCGTTAATTTACTCATCATAGCTGGCAATCTGTCACAGCAAAAGTCCTGGAAAACAGCTACCGTAAAAAAATAACTATAAAGTTATAATAGAGGGAAACATTATACGTAGGAAATAAATATCTAAAAACAAAGATGATTTGACTTACCAAATGAAAGTGCTGGCAGGTCGACAGACACACGAACAACCACAAACATACACACAAAATTCAAGCTTTCGCAACAAACTGTTGCCTCATCAGGAAAGAGGGAAGGAGAGGGAAAGACGAAAGGAAGTGGGTTTTAAGGGAGAGGGTAAGGAGTCATTCCAATCCCGGGAGCGGAAAGACTTACCTTAGGGGGAAAAAAGGACGGGTATACACTCGCGCGCACACACACACACACACACACACACACACACACACACACACACACACACACACATATCCATCCACACATATAGAGACACAAGCAGACATATTGAAATATGTCTGCTTGTGTCTCTATATGTGTGGATGGATATGTGTGTGTGTGTGTGTGTGCGCGCGAGTGTTTACCCGTCCTTTTTTCCCCCTAAGGTAAGTCTTTCCGCTCCCGGGATTGGAATGACTCCTTACCCTCTCCCTTAAAACCCACTTCCTTTCGTCTTTCCCTCTCCTTCCCTCTTTCCTGATGAGGCAACAGTTTGTTGCGAAAGCTTGAATTTTGTGTGTATGTTTGTGGTTGTTCGTGTGTCTGTCGACCTGCCAGCACTTTCATTTGGTAAGTCAAATCATCTTTGTTTTTAGATATTTAACTATAAAGTTGTTTAAAGATTCACACAGTTACAGCTTTCAGCCATTAAGGCCTTTGTCAGCAGTAGACTCACGTACACACACGCATATACACACACACACTCACACACACATATGCAGTCTCAGAGAGCTGAGACCACACTGTGAACTGCAGCACCAGTGCATGATGGGAGTGGTGACTGGGTGAGGAGGAGGCTGGGGCAGGGAGGGGGGGTATAGTATGGTGGCACTGTCCGCCACTCCCCACCATCTGCGACAAAGACAGCCTACCATCCGAGCTGCAGCACCTGATGGAAGTCTTCCACCAAAATGGCTACAGTGAAAGGCAGATCAACAGGGTGCTCAAAAGGAAGGAGGAAGCAGTGAGAACCCCAGAAGAAGATGATGAAGAAGAAGAAGAAGAAGAAGACAAACGACTCGTATTCCTTCCGTACGTTGGCCTGCTCTTCGCCAAAATTGCACGACTTCTGGGCAAATACTATATCAAAACCATTCTCCGACCACCACCAAAGACGAGGGAGCTCCTAGGTTCTGCCAAAGGCGCACTGAACCTCCACACACCAGGAGTATACAGCATACCATGCAAATGCGGTAAACAATACATTGGGCAAACACAGCGCTGTACATCTAAAAGCTGCGAAGAACATATCAGATGTGTGCGACTAGGTTACACAGAAAAATAAGCCTTAGCAGAACACAGTATAAATGAAGAACACACCTTCATCAACAAATAAATTTCCAATGGTGTGTCAACTATCAAAGAACAAATATCATGATGCTAAATGGGTGATTAAGGTTGTCTGCACAATTTCAGCTGTGTCACATTCCTAAGTCCAAATTACAACAAATTCAAATGGTCCTACATAAAAATCAAACCACCCCCAATCTATGCCAGGTAAAAGTATACACAAATGTTCAAATATACCCTTTTCAACCCCCACTCTATGAATAGACAAAATATAGGTAAAAATATGCAAATATTCGCACACACAAGAAATACTAATATAAACTACAAAAAATATTTTACTGTATTAGCTTCAAATGTGTTAAGTTATCCAATTTCTCACTTCTCAGTGTTTGCAAATGCAAAAAGCAGTGGACATTAATTGAGATTTTTATGAGTTGTGATTTTCTTTCAATTAGTGTTTTTATTATTATTGGGTCAGAATATTCATAACGTGTCTTAACAAGATGTACAGCATGGGTTTGTCTGTGTGGCATAGAGTATACATTCTTCAACACAAGTTTACTATTTGCTGGTTGTTTATTCGGTTTTGTGGTACTTTCAGTAACTGGGTACTGTAATTGTTTTTGCAGAGGTCCCTCAAATCTATCTGCAAGCTACTGACTTCAACACACACACACACTCCCTTCCTCCACTGCTTGTATACACATTCACTAATCATATTACTATCAGGAGACTGTCCCGAATTTTTCATAGCAATATTATCATCTAAGTACACACTTTGACAAATTTCATTTAGGACCTTGCATTTTGATCACCATACTGACATTTGCTACTATAGTCATTGAGTACACTTAGTACTCTATCTCTAATTAGACCTTCTTTTCCATTTTCACAAACACATTCAGACACAACATCACTAACATCAACTGGTAACATTAATCTATCAGGCACTGCTCTACTGGTATCTAACTCATTATTTGAACACACACCAGAATTTCCAGAATCATTCAGCATCAAATCGTCAACTTTAACTTCTACATATACCATCCCATCTAATTCTATAGGTAACATATCATCATCATCATCAACATCATCATCATCTGAAACATTCTCATCAGAAACATTATCATCACACTTAATAATTATTTTCAACACCAAACTCATTTCTCTCGTCACACACTTCTTCAACAACCTCAACACTGTGACTACTCTGTTCTACCACATTCTCATTTTCCTGTCTATGATCTGCTGCAGTTTCATCTGAAATTACTCTGTCATTCTCATTTCCATTGCCAAGCACATGAACATCAGCTTCCACACATACAGCACAAGTATCAGCTTTTTCACTCATTTCACAGTCACTCAACGTTCTCACTGAACCATACTCATCAGATCTGTTCTCATCACTGTCGACAACTACCACTGCATTACTACTGTTAAAGAAATTTGTCAAAGTGTCTTCTTCTAACTCAAATTCAGATTTTTTACTTTTTTGTTCAGCTTTGTTTTCAGAAAAAAAATTTCCCAAAATTCCCTATCAAACTTCATTCTGTTCACTTCAGGTTGTATTCTGGGTACAAAATTTTGGTATGTCCTATTTGTTCTGCCCCTTCCCCTTCTGAAATTACTACAATGTGCCTGATTGTAATTCCCATGTCTATTTGCCCCATTTCGCCAGACTCCGAAAGAGGCAGGTCTTAGTTTACCGGACCATTTCTTCTATTTTCAAAATTGTTACTATTGTTTCCCTGATTTTGCCCCCACTGCCTATTTCTTGGTTCGAAATTCCTGTTCTCTGGTCTCTGCCTACCATTGCTCTCCCCATTTCTTCTGTCGTCATTTCTGAATCTACTATTAAAATGATCATTGAAAACTCTGTTGTTGTCATTCCTGCTGTCATCAGGTCTGTCATTACATCTGTCATTTCTCTCCCATGCTAAGTCCAATTTATCTTTATATCCAAGAAATTGTTCAATTGTATCATCAGGTCCGTAGACAAGACTCCACTGTACCCTGTTCAGCAATCTACGTTTTAATGCATCTATCTGGATCATCTCATTCAGTGCTTTATCAAGATGCACCAAAGCTGTTCATGAAAGATTTTCATGCGTCCACTACCCAGTTTGAAATTTGGCCCATTCAAGAATTCTGACTTAATTCTGGCTTGTTTAGTTTCTGACCAGAATTTGTTCATGAAAACTTGTTCTACCTCATTAAACGACATTTTGGGTTTGATTGACTGGTTTGCCCATGACAAAGCCTCCCTATCTAAAAACTTTTTAAAAAATTTAATTTTCAAATTATCGCTCATTTTATCATTGAAATTGTCTTTTATGTGGTCCATGAAATCAACTAGATGTGTATTCCCCTCCCCTGAAAATGTTTTTATGTTAACATTGTTCCACAATGGACTGTAACTACAGAAAGATTTCACAGCAACGGAATCTTCAGTTTCTTGAAATTTAGATTTGAAGCTCGAAATTTTGCCTAAGCAAGTGCCTACATCTTCTTTTAATTCTGCGAAATTCTCATTTGCGATTTTAGTGAAATTTTGTATATTTTGGTCTGTTTGTGTGAATTTCTTTACGAAATCTTTGTTGAGCTTTTTCAATTGTAACACTTCAACAGTAGCAACTTTTTCTAAATTTTCCATGGAATCTAGCCTCTCTTCAAATTTTTGGTATTCCTGTTTTAAGGTAACAGTTTCCCCTTCTATAGTCAACACATTTTTCGTATTCTCGACTACTTTTCCCCAGCATCTATCTAAACTCTCCTTTGTCTCGCGAATTTGTGTTCCATGGTTGTCTAATTTTTTATCGATTGAATCCAGAAAAGTTTTCTGTTCATCAATTGATCTCTTTTGTTCTTCCATTAACTGAACTAACCCCTTTAAGGCTGATACATTTGATTCAAATCCACGAAAGGGTGAACATACACTACTGTGATCACTATCCTCTCCGATTTCATTGTCTCGATTAACTACATTATTATCAGTAATATCTACGCTAGTTTGCATGTTTCCATTAACCTCCCCATTATCGTCAACTTCCCTATTGTTGTTAACCTCCCTGTTATCCTCCATAATGACAATGCAGAGCGGGGGAGAATCCAAAAGTAAAAATTCAAATAAGTTTTTGTGCTTACAGTTAGTTCTCCAAGTTGTGTTTTCACATAAGTATCATTAAGTTCTTTGTAGTGTTATTCACTGTCTTCGTTGTCCAGTTTTCGAAAAAATGGAATAATATTTCAACAAGTGAATTAACTATGAAACAAAATACTAAATTAGTTTACAGAATTACACTGCATCCCAGCTCCTCCAACTCATAAAACTTTACTATGCGTTAATTTTCTCATCGTAGCTGGCAATCTGTCGCAGCAAAAGTCCAGGAAAACGGCTACTGTAAAAAAATAACTATAAAGTTATTTAAATCATTAATCCAGTATAGTGTTTTGTCTGAATATTTATTACAGTCTCTAAGTATAAATAAAAGCATCTTGACAAATCTGAAATAAGTTGTATCATACTTACAATAATGAAATGAATTATGCTCGACATGTTACACGTTTTCTGTCCAAATACACACAAAGTACTGATTCACTTTGCCAACATGGCTGTAACTATTTATACTTTCTTAACAATCCTGAACAGTCCTCGGCATTGTTTAGAATCATTTTTTGGTTGATTAACAATTAAAATTGCTGAGCTGCGATAGACACAATAATTTTTATTGTGCCTATCATGGCTCAGCATCTCCACTATATTGTGAGTAGCAACTTTCCTTCTCTCGTATTGTTACATTCCATCCTGGATTTTCCATTTTGTAACAATTAAAATTGACATATAAAAACTGAAAATACATATATGAATGTATGTTTGCTCCAGAACAGCTAGTACACTACGATATTAGTACATGTCTGTTATTTTATTTGAGTATAACTTCTCGAATACGAAATTACAACAATCAGTTTTCATATTTTATTAATTATTAGAAGTTCCTTTCATGGAAAATTTTCCCTTCATTTACAGAGCTTCCACACATTAGTGTAATTAAGAGTCCATAATTATTTTCTTTGTAACTTTTCCACAAGTACATATTTCCATATAGCTCTTTGTCAGAAATTACTGTTTATGGTTGAAATTTACGTGTTTAAATGGGTTTTAATTAGACTGCTACGTTTCAACTTGTAGAAAAGAATAGATATATATTGAATGTAATTATAAACTGTATTCGGTTTGTAGTGCTTTGGAGCTGGCTCTCGGGGGCCATGATGAATCTGCTGCCTCTAAAAAAAAAAAGGGGGTTTTTTCGCAAGCTAATTCAGTTCAGCGCAGAACAGGGTAAAGAGTTTAAGTTTATATCATTCGAGCATCAGTGTTCAAAGGCATTGCAGAACAAACTACTGCAATTTACATTGGAAGTGTACCATGATGAAGGTTGTAAAGAAATAAAACGTGCTAATTATGTTGCAATAATTGTGAATGAAATCACAGATGTGTCTTGCGGATTTCAGTTGGTTATTGTTTTGCATTATGTTGTTGAGGGAAAATCTGCTGAAAGATTTTGGAACTTTGTTAATTCAGCAAGTCAGAATGCTCACACAGTAGCTGAGAGTATTCTCAAAGAAATTGAACCATTAATTGGCGATGATTGAGCATAACTAATAGCTCAGAGTTACGATGGTGCAAACGTTAAGAGTGGCAAGTCAAATGGGGATCAGAAATTAAAGACAAATATCCAAATGCAAACTACATCCATTTTTATAATGTCCCCAGCAGCCTCTGTTAATTGCAAAGCTTGCATCTTTTTTTCACTCCTTTCAGGTAATTATTCTTCTTCTTTTTTTTTCCCCTAACTCGCCAAGAGATCAAAAGTATTGCATAGCATTATTCAAATAAGCTTTGCCCGTGTGTGTGACGTGATGGAATTATCATTCGTGAGTAGTAAAAGGTGTTTTTGAAAACAGGAAAAAATCTTATTACTGTTATGGAAATCACTGAAACAAGTGAGAGCATAAAACTATCTCCTACTATCGAAAAAGTTGGTTCATACAAACAAAGACTGCAAGATAATGAATTCATTTTCTGGCTATCATTTTTCTATAAGATACTGCCTCATGCAGACATACTTTTTTATCAGCTTCAGAAGAAGATAACCGAACCGACCACAGCAATGCAAGTCAACCAGGACATTGAAGCGGTAATGCAAAACATCGGAGATGACATTGACTCCATCCTTAATGAGATGAGTTTGAAAATAATAAAACAATGCCTGCCAAGAAGCCACGGATTCTTGATGGGCATAAAAAAAGAGATTCTTTGAAAGTGTGTGATGTTGTCCTTTCTGAAATAAAATTGTTTTCAGTTCACTGGACACCTCGTTGCAGCCAACTTGCTTGATATAAGTCAGTCTGACAATACATCACAGATTTTCCTGACAAATGCTTTGAAATTAAAGACACATATACATTTCTGGGGGGGGGGGGGGGGGGGGCGAAAATTGAAGGGTGAGCTTCAAGTCTTCTATGCTAGGCCTGAGTTGAGAGCAGCTGCATTTCTTTCGGTGATTCTAGAGGATGAATTTCATGACACAGTCAACGAGACTGTTTAAAGTTTTGAAACTGCTAACTATGACTCCTGTCTCGACATCAGAATCTGAGTGGTACGCTTCCGTGCTCAAGAGAATTAAAACATTGCTACGAAACACCATGAAAGAAGAATAACTGAGTGCCAGAGGGATGCTATACTGTGAAAAGTCATTCATGTGTAAAATTGAACATTTCCATCTGAGATGACAGAGTTATTTGCCAACAAGAAGGAACGACGAATCTATTTACAATGTCATTCCTACTAATTATTTAGAAGCAGTCTTCCCACAGTTATGGTGTTTCTGCTTTTGGTAAGTACAATGCTTTTAGTTTTAAATGTTGGTAATTTGAATAAATTTGCTTTGCAAAATCCAGACGGTACATCTGTATGATCCTCTCGTAGGAATGATTTTTTTTTTAAATACGACTTTGAAAACTTCATCTTTGTGATTGCTATCTTCTATTGCCACACCAGACAGGTTGATGAATGACTGAATAGAAATGTTCAGTCCTATTTGTGAATTTTCTTAGAACCAGAATTTTCTTAGGTTCTTGACAAGATCTTTCGCTAAAGTTTGATGGTGCTAGTTTTTGTAGGCTTTGCGCATCAATCTTTTTATACACAAATTTCTTCAAACTTTTGCATGTCATCATTTCTGTGTTCTGTATTGAATAGAGAATGGAACAGTCTGTGTTTCCTCAGCATTTTCTGAATTTTGTTATCAAACCATCGTGAATCTTTTCATCCTTAATCAACAAACTCAATACATACTTCTCCAGAGCGCAATTTACAATCAGTTTAAACTTTGCCCGTAATTCCTATGCTTCCATCATACTGGGCAATACCCATCCATTATCTAAGTATGCTGCTAACAACAGCTTATCTGCTCTTACCAGCATGAAAACTCTTTTAGCCGTGTTGATGGAAGGATGTGCTGCTAGATATGCTACTAGAAGGCTTGATCAGCACACGAGTATTACAGAAATGCTTCGTGGACTCAAATGGGAATTCCTGCAGGGAAGACGATGTTCTATTTGCGAGCTGCTGTTGAGGAAATTTAAAGAATTAGCATTTGAGGTCAATTATAGAATGATCCTATTGCTGCCAAAATACATAAGATGAGAGAAATTAGGACTTGTATGGAGACTTATAGACAGTCATTTTTTCCTCGCTCTATTTGCGGATGGAACAGTCAAGGAAATGACTAATAGAAGTACAAGGTACCCTCTGCCATGCACCATACATTGGCTTTTGGAGTATGTATGTAGATGAGGATTTATTAACTTTAGTAACTATTGTTGCTGTGATGATGATCATGGTCACTAATTCTGTCTCTGTATTTCCACTGTCAGTAAGGACAGGTCCTTATGTAGGTACAAGGTCTAAAATATATACAATTATTTACATTCTCCCAGAAACTTTCCTTACCATATTTAGTGACAGTGTGGTAGATGACTTCAGTCGGTGCACAGCTGAATGGCATAACCACTTCGAATGTTTGACTTTGCTGTGATAATATTCATCCAAGTTTTTGAAAGAAAAACAGTCTCAGTCGCAAGGGAAACAATACTTTTATTGACGTGTGAAGACCATTGTATGCCCCTTACACACATCAGGATCAGCTGAAAAAGCTGTGCTGGTGTAGGAACACACTTAGAGGTTTTCAGATCATGTTGTACAATCTGTACACTAAGCAGTAACTTGTTTCAATCAGAATTACAAATTCTCATAAAAACGCATATCATTCGTGCTGTGGGGTGACTAGTTATTGCTTAGTGTACGTATTGTGCTACATGGGTTCAAACCCTGTAAGTGTAGTCTGCTTTTTCAACTAACCTCCATTTGTAAGGCATGCACAGCAGTCCCCACAGATGTCTTGAATGCAAATTTTCTGATGGTGCCCCAGAAGGATGAACCATGTGAATAAAAGTATTGTTTCCCCTGCAACCAAGACTGTTTTTCTTTTGAAATACTACCCACGGTTGCTGTGCCAGGTACGCCATGGAGTGGGAAGAACTACCCACGGTTGCTGTACCAGGCACACCATGGAGTGGGAAGAATTTTTCATTCAAGATTGTGTGGGTTTCCTTTCATTGGCCTAGGAAATTTAGAATCATTTTCAAATTTTATTTTTGGTATTATTGTTCTGTGAATCTGTTCTGCGATTTGGGGTTTCACATCACGTTTAGTATCAGTTAATGAATCTCTCTGTTTCACTTCTGGTTACTCCCCTTCCACCCATTCTGTGCAGTATGTTTTGTGCTTGTTGTTTCCTTTTTCAGTGCAGTATAATATTTTTCGAACTCCATCAATTGCTGAGTGACAGTAGAAAAGAAAGCTTTTCTGAAAACCAAAATTGGTTAACGTTGAATATAAATTCAATCTTTTCTGACCGTATGTATCGAAATGCAGCAGTGTATGGAATTAAATTGTTGACAATAAATAGTGCAGACAAGAAGAGAAACGAAACTTCTGAAAGGTGATCCTGCAGAAAAATGCTAGAGTAGATGCAGGACTGGATCAAATGAGGGGAAAGAAAGAAATTTGTGGCACAATTTGGCTAAAATGAGGAATAGGTTGATAGGATGCTTCCTGATATGTTGAAGAACTGCCAATTTGGTAATCGAGGGAATTGGAGGAGGGGGTGGTAAAAATTGTAGAGAGACCAAGCCCTGATTACAGTAAATAGATTTAAGTGGATGTAGACTGCAGAAGTTATGCACATATGAAGAGGCTTGCGCAGTACCAACAAGCATGGAGAGCTGTATCCAATCAGTATTTCTATAGAAAATCACAACAACAGCAATAAACTGAAGATCTCATAAGAATTTTGCATTGAAATGTTGCTGTTTAGATATCTGACAATACTTGTGTGGAATATTATTTTCCCGCATTAGAGTAATAGAAAATGCAGATAGTTTAATGTTAGTCACCTCAGAGGGCTCCAGCAAAACATGCTGCACCTGGATAGACTGTTGCATTTGCCATTGAGTGAAGTCATAAAACCAGCTGCAAAATTATGAAGGCAGTCTTGTAATTGTCATCAGGGAGGAGATTGTGAATAATATCTTTGAGGCATTAGGAACACTAGGGTTATTTGTTATGCTGTGTAGGATCTTGAGTGTTTTGTATCGTCTTTGAATATTTCAATCAGATTTTGAAGAAGTTGGTATTGGTCCTCTGTTGTCCACCCCATCCTCCACACTTGGCCTTTGCTCCCAAATGATGTTAGGTTTAGTTGTACACAGTGTCATTTTGGACTCAGAAGGTCCATTTAATCTCTCTACACAATGAACATTATTTTTTGTGTGCACATGATTTTTACAGGTGACACAATGCTAAAATATATAAAACTCTAAGCAGAGGTAAGTTTCCATAGACAACTTGGAAACAACAGGTGGTGTGTTTTTCTTTCTGACATAGGTACATTCATTGCAGTTTTGTCCACCCTTGGTTTTTCTTTCTTTCTTTCTTCTTCTTCTTCTTCTTCTTCTTCGTGTTGAAATCATGGAATAAAATAAGTTAAGACACAAAACAGACAAGTTTGTTTTCATTGAAATTGTTCCCTGTCTTGCATTCTGGGATAAAGAAATCACAGCTGGCGAACGGCACTTTCTCACTGAAGCCAGATGCAGATTTACACAGTACATGGTCAGTAAACCATGAATCATATCTGAGAAATGATGAACTTTGACAAGGGAATCAAATCCTTTCCAGATACATTGTTATGAAGCTTATGGCATCATTCTTTAGAGTTGGGAGAAATGTGATAACAAATAATTTTTTTCCCATCTGTGCACAAAGCTGAAATATTGAAGAGTAAGGGTATAATCTTGGGGGGACAGTGACCCATTTGAGAAGGGAGATGACAACATCAGTAAGAATGTCAAATGCACCACTATGTGAAACTACAGTGATGAAGCATCGATAGACAACCTCGCCTTTTTATCAAAGCAAGAAAAAGAAAAATTTTCTTTTTTGTGGTACCCTTCAGTCAATTATACAAATTTGAAATTGTCTGAAACATCTTCTAAGAATGTAAAATTTCATAAGAAAATGAAATATGAAGTGATTACACTGGTCAGATGGCTAGAAAATATTGACTGACAGCAGCTACATTGAGATGGCTGGTACAAGTGTTTCGCTATATTTGACTTCACTGGAGAAAATGCATGAATTATTTATGGAGCAGTTACAGGAAAAGTAATTAGTTGTAAGCCGTTTCTATAGCATCATATCGAAGAAGAAAGATATGGGCATATGGAAAATAGGTGCCAAATATTATTTCACACATCAGCATTAGGCTAAACAATGAAGACAAACTTGTGAGTAATAAACATAGTGTCAAAATGCAAGAATTATATGATTATTAACAATTTAATTTTTATTGTATCCTTATCTCTAAATGAAGCTCACAAATAAAAACAATAAATACAAATGAAAATAATGTGAGACTTCAGTCTGAATGTTGTTTATATGTTCCTTTTTGGGTTGTTAAGTAGCTTGTACAGTTTAATTAGTGATTTTAGTTGTGGTATGGTTGCATGTTTGCTTCTATGTGTAATGTAACTTTTAAGTGACACTTGAAAATCAAGGTTATCAGAATCATTCCAAACTTGCAAAACATTGCCTTATTGATTAGTGACTGAATTAAATCAAAAGGAAAATCCACTTCAGAGAACTGCAAAATTATAGACGCAGATTGCAAGCCCAGTACTTCCCATCAGGAGACAAAATTTCTGTGTTGCCAATACACACACATAAAAACAAAAAGAATATCCTAGCTTTCAGAGAGGAAAGAGAGAGAGTTTTGGAAAGGTTAGAGAGGAAAGGCAGGTTATTTTTAGACTGCAGTGTAAGGGGACCAACCTGCTGCGAGGATGAGGGAAACGAAAATTATTAGCAACTGGCCATAGACATTTTAAAAACACAGGCTTATTATTTGTGTTATATAGTTACTAAATGCGCTTTTGCTTTCTTACAGACCACAGCGTTCTGGAGAAAACGTCATCAATTGTCTCCCAGTGGAAGGTTCTCCCATCAAACCTAAAGACCTGATGATGCATGAAGCTGAGAGCATAAAATTCAGACACCAGAAAGTTATAGTAAGTTTGACCTAGAATCCCACTTAATGAAACACCAGATTGTATGTTTGTTTGTTTGGTAATATGAGTGTGCCATATTTTCATTAGAGAAATGCATGATCACATTAAATCACTCACTCACCATAATTATAGCACTACAGGCCACAACTTTTCAAGTAATTTGCTTACTTCGCCATCCCCCCCCCCTCCCCCCCCTCCCCCCCCCTCCCCCTCCCCCCCCCCTCCCCCACCCCCCTTTTCAGAATTGCATGTTTTGGTAGTAGCTCATTTAACTGGAATCACACCATGTCGAAAGAAGCATGTTGGTAGGAGGTAGTTGCAGGTTTGATGTTACAGGTATTCTCAATGTTGTGCACAATGGTTTCCTCTAGTATCTTTGTTTGTTATGCCTCTTCATTTGCTGCCTGGTGAAATAATATAGGCATTCACAACAGGTTCAGATAGCACACATGCCAATAAAGGACTCCACATTCTAATTTGTTGAATAAGATGCCTGCATATAGCAAATTTTACCTTTATATTAAGATTATTCATGACTCTTTAATGTCCTTTTAATATTCAGCCCCCCTCAGGAAAAAAGTTGAGTGAATCTCATCTATCAATTCTCATAGATCTTTCATTTCCACCTTGTCCACATCCCACTGTACATGTTGAATTATTGTTGTATATAAGCTGAAGCGCCAAAGAAACTGGTATAGGCACGTGTATTCAAATACAGAGATATGTAAACAGGCAATATACGGCACTGTGGTCGGCAACGCATATATAAGACAACAAGTGCCTGGCACAGTTGTTAGATCGGTTACTGCTGCTACAATGGCAGGTTATCAAGATTTAAGTAGGTTTGAACGTGGTGTTGTAGTTGGCAGATGAGCGATGGGATACAGCATCTCAGAGGTAGCGATGAAGTGGGGATTTTCCCATACAAAAATTTCATGAGTGTACCATGAGCATTAGGAATGCGGTAAAACATCAAATGTCCAACATCGCTGTGCTCGGAAAAAGAACCTGCAAGAATGGGACCAACAACAACTGAAGAGAATTGTTCAGTGTGAGAGAAGTGCAACCCTTCTGCAATTTGATGCAGGTTTCAGTGCTGGGCCATCAACGAGTGTCATCATGCAAACCATTCAACGAAACATCATCAATGCGGGCTTTTGTAGCCGGGCCTCAGGTACCATTGATGACTGCAAGACACAAAACTTTACACCTCTCCTTGGCGCGTTAACACCGACATTAGATTGTTGATGATTGGAAGCACGTTGCCTGGTCTGATGAGTCTCATTTCAAACTGTATCAAGCAGATGGATGTGTACGGGTATGGAGACGACCTCATGAATCCATGTCAGCTTCAGGCTGGTGGAGTCTCTGTAATGGTGTGCAGTTGGAGTGATATGGGACCCCTGGTACGTCTAGATGTGACTCTGACTGGTGACACGTACATAAACATTCTGCCTGATCACCCACATCCATTCATGTCCATTGTGCATACCGATGGACTTGGACTATTCCACCAGGACAATGCAACACCCCACATGTCGGGAATTGCTACAGAGTGGCTTCAGGGACACTCTTCTGAGTTTAAATACTTCTGCTGGCCCCCAAATTCCCCAGACATGAACATTATTGAGCATATTTGGAAAGCCTTGCAAAGTGCTTTTCAGAAGAGATCTTCATCCCTCGTACTTACATATTTTTTGGGCAGCCCTGCAGGATTCATGGTGTCACTTCCCTCCAGCTCTACTTCACACATTAGCTGAGTCCATGCTATGTCATGTTGCGACACTTCTGCGTGTTCGCGGGGGCCCTACATGATATTAGGCAGATGTACCAGTTTCTTTGGCTTTTCAGTGTACTTTTTCTCAAGTCAGTACCCCTTTTTCTTAACACATTCTAATCACACGGGGATGAATGAGGTTTCATTGGAAATGTTTTTTAACTGGCTTCTGACATTGCAAAGAAATTTTGTGCTAAAACTATTTGTGGAAAATTTTAAAATACGAGAGAGACTCTGCCTGTTGTACAAGTTGACCTTTCTAATGAATGTACTTTCTTAAATGATAAATGTATTTGGCATTGTCGCCATGAATAAAAATTTATCTATTGTTACTATAGCCTAACGTGTTCACTATAGTTGAAAATATTTGCCGAGTTATACTTACAGATTACGTGCCCCTTCTGATAACCCCTGATCTAAGTGTGTCACAGAAACCATGACCAACATCTAGAATGCAAAACACTTTTTTGGACACGTGGAAATGTTTGTAGAAAGATGTATCACAAATTCATGATTATTATTTCACGTTGTTCGGTTCATTGTTAAAGATGTTTTCATTTCCAACAACTATGCTTATCTCGGTGACTACACTTGTTCCAGATACTATCATTATTTAAAGTGTGAAAGTTTCACATGAGTCCTGCAGTAGCCACCCGAAAGATCGCGGGAGGCGCACATCGGCACGGCGCGTTACGGACGGTAGTTGCCGCAAGTAGAGTCCCGTCCACCAGAGGGCACGCGAGAATTCGGCCGCGACCTCTGCCGGCGGAACACCAACAACAACAACTCAGGCAGCACGGGCCATGCCCAGTCAGTTCACATTGGGCCTGCCTAGGAGACAGTTCCTGGTCTACGCTATGTTAAGTGCGACGGAAACGTGAACCGTGTTACTACACAATTGGCGACGAGTAGGGTCGTTCTTTCGCGTGTTGCGTTGTTGTTCCAGTTTCGCAGCTTATCCACGGCATGGAGAATTTAGTGCTGGTTTTGGTTGAGCAGCAGATGGAGCTCATGGCTACCATGAAACAAGTGCTTCCAGTGTTGCTCTCCACGCAGTCTGCTCCAGCACCGTTCCCTCCTCCCTTTCCCCCGTGTGACGAGACGGCGGAGGATTGGGACGCATATGAACATCGCCTTCAGCAACATTTACAGGCATTTCATGTTGCCGATGCGGAGGTATGTCGTGCTCTTTTCTTGTCTTGGATATCTCCCTCACTGTATCAAGTTTTGCGGCAGCTAGCGCTATTGCCGGAACCCTCGTCCTTGTCTTTTGACGCATTGTGTTCATTGCTGTCTTCATATTATCGCTGCCGCACATGTTGTGGCGGCTAGGATCAAGTTCTATCAAATGCAAGAAGCAGCCCCATCAGTCTTACCGGGCGTGGTCCGCTACCCTGCACGGCCTTAGTCGCAAGTGTCATTTCGTCACGGAGCAGTCGCGAGAGTCGTATGCCCACGTTATGGTGCGCGATGTCATTGTTCGTTCGGCCCCTGATAGGGCGGTCCGGCAACGGGCCCTGCAGTTGGAGGACCATTCCCTTGAGGAAGTCCTGTCCATTGCTCAGTCGTATGAAGTCTCTCAAGCCGCAGGTCAACAGTTGGAAGCGTGGTGCGACATCGTGGCGGTTCAGGGCAGCACGGCCGCGTCCACTGCGTCCGGGGTGGACGACGTGCGAGCGGTACAATCCGGCCGTTACGGCCGCTCCCGCACAGCACATAAACAGAGTTCCGGCCGCCGGCCCCTGTTACCGTCCTGTGCATCGTGCTATATACATCCTGATCGCTCAGAGTGCCCCCAGCATTGGGCCATTTGTTGCAAATGTGATAAAAAAGGACACATTGCTAAAGTTTGCCGCTCAGCATCAAAAGAATCGAAGGAAGCAG
The DNA here is from genome assembly GCF_021461395.2 of Schistocerca americana. Classification (NCBI taxonomy): domain Eukaryota; kingdom Metazoa; phylum Arthropoda; class Insecta; order Orthoptera; family Acrididae; genus Schistocerca; species Schistocerca americana. The sequence goes on along the minus strand of NC_060124.1, from coordinate 90,994,689 downwards.
GTACAGAGGACATGGACATTGATAATCAGGAAGTTTCATCGGGCCAGGCTCCCAACACATCGGCATACAAACTCTTTATTGAGGTGTCTGTTCAGTCGCGCCGATTACAACTGCAAATAGATACGGGCACGGCCGTTTCTTTGTTGAATTCACAAATTTACTCCGACCTTGGGTCGACCCCACTGGCGCCAGTTTACCGGTGTCTACGCGGTTATGGTAAACTGTTCATTCCCCTGCTGGGTCAATTCACTACCAACGTGACTTACAAATCAATCACTCGGCCTATTACTTTTATTGTCAGTGATGCGAGCTCCGCTAACCTTTTTGGCTTGGATGCCTTTCAAGCTTTCAGTTTTTCTATCGCTGGCACCATACAGTTGGTCTCCAAAGACATTCCCTATCAATCATTGGAATCTTTGATCTCTGACTTTCCGGATATCTTTGAGGAGGGCATGGGACGTGTTTCGGACTTTGAAGCTCACTTAACCTTGAAGGTGTCGCCCACGTTTTCTACGCGCGAGGCAGATCCCCCTGGCTCTAGGTCCTGAGGTAAAAGAAGAGCTCGACTGGCTGACAACCCTCGGGGTCATTCTTCCCATTTCTTCTAGTGAGTCAGCTTCGCCTCTCGTTATTGTCAGGAAACCCTCGGGAAAATTACGTCTTTGTGGCGATTTCAAGGCCACCATTAATTCCCAATTGGTGGTGGACACCTATCCTTTGCCTCGTGCTGATGAATTGTTCTTCGCCATGGCAGGAGGCCAATATTTTTCGAAAATCGATCTTTCGGAGGCTTATCATCAGATACCACTTGATGATGACTCCAAACGGCTGGCGGTCGTCAATACTCCGTTTGGCCTTTACCAATACCAGCGGTTGGCCTTCGGAATATCCAGTGCCCCGGCGATATTCCAGCGTTATCTTGAGCACGTCACGTCGACTATCCCTCATTGTATTAATTACCTGGACGACATAATTGTCACAGGCTGCAGCACGAAGGAACACTTGCACAACCTTCGCACCCTCTTTCTCAAATTCAGGTCCGTGGGCTTGCGTTGCAACCTGCGTAAGTCAAATTTCTTCCAACCGTCCATTGAGTATGTGGGCTACACCATCTCTCGGCACAGCGTCCAGCCGCTAGGAAGTCTGGTCCAAGGTATCGTTGACCTTCCACGGCCCGCTTCGCTGAAGGAGTTACAAGCTTTTTTAGGCAAGATTGCCTATTACCACCAGTTCATTCCCAGGGCTTCCACCATCGCCCACCCCCTGTACTGCCTTCTGCGCAAGGGTGTTCCTTTTGATTGGTCGCCTGCATGTGAGTGAGCGTTCACTTCGTTGAAGGGCCTTGTCACGTCAGCGCCTTGTTTGGCTACTTTTGACCCCCATAAGCCATTGGTCCTGGCTACCGATGCTTCGCAGTATGGGGTGGGGGTGGTCTTGGCCCATCGCAACGCCGATGGTTCCAAGCAGCCACTGGCGTTTGCGTCTAAAACTCTTAGTCCCGTGCAAGCCCATTACTCCCAGGTGGAAAAAGAGGCTTTGGCCATTGTCTATGCTGTTACCAAGTTTCACCCTTTCTTGTATGGCACAAAGTTTCAGTTAATCACTGACCATAAGCCGTTAATATCATTATTTGGCCCCGCCTCTCAGATTCCGGATAGGGCAGCCCACAGACTACAGCGCTGGGCCTTGTTCCTCTCTAAGTACCATTATGACATTCATTTACGCCCTACCGGACAGCTTCCCAACGCAGACGCTCTTTCCCGTCTTCTGGTGGGCCCGGATCCTAAGTTTGATCGAGAGGAGATTATGTGTTTTCATTTGGATGTGGCGTCCCGCCAAGTGGTTGATAGCTTCCTGATCACTAGTTCTTGAGTTGCCAGGGAAACGGCAGCTGACCTGGTTCTCCGGCAAGTCGTTCGCCTCATTCAGCAGGGGTGGTCATCCCGACCTCCAGGCCGGGCCTCGGACCCTCTTCGTAATTATTTTGTTCTACGAGACCACCTCTCCATCTTGGAAGGAGTTCTCCTTCTGGCTACCGATGATACGGCTCCTAGCGTGGTTGTTCCTGCAAGTTTGCAAAGGGAAGTCCTCACATTATTACATGAGGGGCACTGGGGTGTTTCCCGTACTAAAACCTTGGCTCGCAGACATGTGTTCTGGCCCAGTATTGACAGAGAAATTGAGCACTTGGTGGCCGCCTGTTCCCAGTGTGCGAGCCAACAGGCATCTCCCAGGTCAGCGTTCTCTTCGTGGCCGCATGCAACCCAGGCACGGGAACGCGTTCACATCGATTTTGCAGGCCCGTTTCTCAATGGCTTTTGGCTCATTGTCATTGATGCTGATTCCCGATTCCCATATGTGGTTCGCTGCTCCTCAACCACTTCAGAAGTTGCAATCTAGGCACTAGCAAAAATCTTTTCTGTGGAAGCTCTGCCAGTCACCCTGGTCTCGGACAATGGACTTCAGTTTATTTCGCAGACCTTCCAGGATTTTTGTAGGTGCTTCGGTATTCGGCACGTTTGCTCTCCCCCCTTTCATCCACAATTGAATGGGGAAGCTGAGCGCATGGTGCGCACATTTAAGACGCAGATGAAAAAGTATGTGCACGAATTTCCTGCAGAGGAGGCGTTGACGTTATTCCTGACGGCATACTGGACCACACCAATGGGAGAAAGCAGCCCCACAGAGCTCCTCCACGGGCACCAACCTAGGACTCTGCTACACCTCCTCTGGCCTGGTCCTCGCCAGTTTTCACAAAACGGAGTACCCGGCTTTCCACCGGATATGTCAGTCTGGGCACGTGGGTTTGGTCGCAATCCACGTTGGATACTGGCGGCAGTCCTGCGCCGAAATGGCCACCAGCTCTATACCTTGCAGGCGGGGGACCGGGAGGTACGTCGTCACCGAAATCAGCTACGTCCACGTTTGGGCTCCCACCCTCCGACCTCTCGGGCACCGGCATCTCCATTGCCGGCACCCGTGTTGGTTTCTCAGGGGACGCTACCGCCCCTCCCCCCTGGGACTCCGCCACACTGCGATGGTTCTCAGCCTTGGCAGCCTCCAGTAGCTCCAGCACCGGCATAGCCATCATTAGAGATGTCCCAGTGCGAGCTGGCCCCCCACGCAGGCTCAGGAGGCTGGTTCACCTGTGGTCGTCCCTTCCCCATCGTCTCTGCCACTGGGTCTTTACCCTTCCGAGGTAGATCAGGATCCGGAGTTAGACGGCTTGTCTCCCGTTCTGTCCCAGGCTCTTGTGGTGGGACGATGGGGGCCTCTTCGTGTGGGGTCACTTCCAGCCGTATTCGAAGGTTCCGGCTCGAGGGTTGGCCGATCCCCTCGACTCCAGCCTTCCGATGGACGTGGAGGTCATCGCTCCTGCATGACACTCCACCTTTCAACGCAGTGGATCACAGTGGCTGCACCTCCTGAAGGAGGAGGAGGAGGAGGAGGAGGAGGAGGAGGAGTGCAGTAGCCACCCGAAAGATCGTGGGAGGCGCACATCGGCACAGCGTGTCACGGACGGTAGTTGCCGCAAGTAGAGTCCCGTCCACCAGAGGGCACGCGAGAATTCAGCTGCGACCTCTGCCGGCGGAACAACAACAACTCAGGCAGCACGGGCCGTGCCCAGTCAGTTCACATCGGGCCTGCCTAGGAGACAGTTCCCGGTCTACGCTATGTGAAGTGCGACGGAAACGTGAACCGTGTTACTACAAGCCCATGGCGTTAAATTGTTATATGAACAGCCCCTTCAGTTATGCAACTTTCAGTAAAATGCTATGTATTAAAAATAGTAATGTGTAATGATGCTGAGTGCACAATAGGCTATGTCCTGCAAACAAATAACTATAATTGTAAAAGAACCCAAACTATAGCAAGAGTTTCCTTTTCAGTCATAGGGTAGTTCTTTTCACTGTGGTTCAATAACCTACTCACAAATCCAGTTGTCCTCCAGGCTACCCCATTGTCTGTTTCACTTAGTTTATACCAAACAATGGAAAATCCAGGATGGAATGTAACAATACAGGGCTATTACAAATGATTGAAGCGATTTCATAAATTCACTGTAGCTCCATTCATTGACATATGGTCACGACACACTACAGATACGTAAAAAAACTCATAAAGTTTTGTTCGGCTGAAGCCGCACTTCAGGTTTCTGCCGCCAGAGCGCTCGAGAGCGCAGTGAGACAAAATGGCGACAGGAGCCGAGAAAGCGTATGTCGTGCTTGAAATGCACTCCATCAGTCAGTCATAACAGTGCAACAACACTTCAGGACGAAGTTCAACAAAGATCCACCAACAGCTAACTCCATTCGGCGATGGTATGCGCAGTTTAAAGCTTCTGGATGCCTCTGTAAGGGGAAATCAACGGGTCGGCCTGCAGTGAGTGAAGAAACGGTTGAACGCGTGCGGGCAAGTTTCACGCGTAGCCCGCGGAAGTCGACGAATAAAGCAAGCAGGGAGCTAAACGTACCACAGCCGAGAGTTTGGAAAATCTTACGGAAAAGGCTAAGGCAGAAGCCTTACCGTTTACAATTGCTACAAGCCCAGACACCCGATGACAAAGTCAAACACTTTGAATTTTCGGCGCGGTTGCAACAGCTCATGGAAGAGGATGCGTTCAGTGTGAAACTTGTTTTCAGTGATGATGCAACATTTTTTCTTAATGGTGAAGTGAACAGACACGATGTGCGAATCTGGGCGGTAGAGAATCCTCACGCATTTGTGCAGCAAATTCGCAATTCACCAAAAGTTAACGTGTTTTGTGCAATCTCACAGTTTAAAGTTTACGGCCCCTTTTTCTTCTGCGAAAAAAACGTTACAGGACACGTGTATCTGGACATGCTGGAAAATTGGCTCATGCCACAACTGGAGACCGACAGTGCCAACTTCATCTTTCAACAGGATGGTGCTCCACCGCACTTCCATCATGATGTTCGGCATTTCTTAAACAGGAGATTGGAAAACCGATGGATCGGTCATGGTGGAGATCATGATCAGCAATTCATGTCATGGCCTCCACACTCTCCTGACTTAACCCCATGCGATTTCTTTCTGTGGGGTTATGTGAAAGATACAGTGTTTAAACCTCCTCTACCAAGAAACGTGCCAGAACTGCGAGCTCGCATCAACGATGCTTTCGAACTCATTGATGGGGACATGCTGCACCGAGTGTGGGAGGAACTTGATTATCGGCTTGATGTCTGCCGAATCACTAAAGGGGCACATATCGAACATTTGTGAATGCCTAAAAAAACTTTTTGAGTTTTTGTATGTGTGTGCAAAGCATTGTGAAAATATCTCAAATAGTAAAGTTATTGTAGAGCTGTGAAATCGCTTCAATTATTTGTAATAACACTGTATTGTGAAAAGGAAAGTTACCACTCACCAAATAGCGAAGATGTTAAGTCACAGTTAGGCACAACAAAAAGACTGTCACAAATAAACTTTCGGCCAGTAAGGTCTTCGTCAAAAATAGTTGGTGGGCTTTTTGGCTTGAGTAGGACCAGGCGAAGCAAATGGGGGAGAAGTAGTTGAGATTCTGGAGGAATGTGGACAGGGTGTCCTCACCCTGGATCCAGATTGCAAAGATGTCTGCAGTGAATCTGAACCAGGTGAGGCGTTTAGGATTCTGGGTGTTTAGGAAGTTTTCCTCCAGATGACCCATGAATAGGTTGGCATAGGATGGTGCCAAACAGGTGCCCATAACCATACACCAGATGCAATGGATCAGTGTTTCAAGACAATGTCCTCAATTCTGTGAGAAGAGTGTCCACTATTTATTACCCCATCACATTAGAAGTAACACTCAAAATATAGTTTGCAAAAAGTCCCCTATCAAAAAGACCTATTGTAACCCCAATCCTTACGTCAGGATGTTCATTCCTGAAATTGGATGCATATCTGACATATTTTACAATGTGCAGAAACTTCCTTGTTTTCATGCTTGTTGGAATTATAGCTGAAGTAATTCTGACATCAGCTGTATTAACATCATTTTTTTTAACTTCACAAACTAACTCTCTCTAATTTTTGATAGAGTATAATAAAGTTAACACAGTTATTGTTAACATTCATTTTATTTACATTATATTAAGTTTTTAATTTTATTTTGACACTTTCTTACATCAACTTTTTTGATTTTTTGTTTATTTATTTTATTATTTTAGTGATTATTTTCGTTGTTTTAACAGGATGAAAAGCTGCAGCAACTTTATGCAGTTTTCTCCTTTGACAGAGAAGGACAGGTTGGTGTTCTTGTTAATTATTTTTACTTTCAATGATTGTTATGATGGTTTAAAAAGTTTTGCTTTTCAAAAATAAAATATGCTTATACACAAGTAACCTACAATTTTTGTGTGGTGGACCTGGGACATATCTGTAATACATATCAACCTACGAGTGTCTGCAGAAATTTATCCAGGGGGTGGGGGTTGCGGAGTGTGTGTGGGGGGGTGGGGGGGTGGGGGGGGCAGAATGCGAGACGTGCCACAAGCACTAAACCAGTGTAATGATATTATTGGATAAGTGAGAGATTTAGCAGAATAACAGGGAATAACTTCTGCGAGTGTATGAAAATGTTGTTATGAATAAAGCCTCTGTACTCCAGTTTCCAGGGAGGGGAGAGTTTTTGCCACCCCAACTCCCCTCTCCCTGTTCGTGCAGATACTATAGTTAGCCCCACTTCCACTCTTTTTTGCACACACACACACACACACACACACACACAGTTTGTTGACTAGGCCTCACATGTTACGTATAATGTATTCTAAAAATGGATTTATGTGGCTATCTTTCAGTTGTTGCAGACACTGTGTTAGTTCATTCAATAAAATCATTATCCATAAGTTTAAAATTGTCAAACTTGATGTGATGTAATAGTTGTGACTCAGAACAACTTATAATTATGTATTATGTTTTTTATAATAAATGGCTGCATTGGATCGGAGTTAGATCTGCTGCACTTTGATTTTGAAGCTTGTCTTTTGTTTAGCAGCCTCATTGTTTAGAGCTCAACACTAATTAATTTTCCATTGTTCAGATTCAGGAATGATGTTAATGTACCCAGTTATTAATTTTGTTCACTACATTTGTGCCAATGTTGCTATTTTGCTTATTGTGACCTAAGAGATGGATGATTCTCATTGTTTACCATTCCAGGTTTGGTGAATGATAACTCACACATTTGTTCTGTCCATTTATTTATGATTTGCACTTTTCTCTAGCTAAACTAATTTTCAGTAATATCTATTTGTAGGTTAGTAAACATTTACTATCCATAAAGTTCTACAGATCTAATTCCATTAAAATGTAAATGTGTTGTTCTCAGGCATCTACCATCTGGTTAGGAGCATTCTGTTGATTTAGTTGCTTACATTGGACTCTATCTTTGCTTTCTTTGTAATGAATGTGTTTCTATTTGCATTTTTTGCTGTTTGGTGTTGCACTGATTCTAGAAATTTTGCATCTGCTGTCTGCCATTTATTCAGATAATTTGATTTTACTGTGCAGTAAATGTGCTGTAATATCCTTGTTCTTTTATTTAGTATTACATTGGTAAAATTGTGGTGATAAATTTATCTTGTGTTAGTTATTTGTTTTAGATATGTTTGAATTATTTAGGAGCAGTACACTGTTTGTATGCTGGAGAAGCATTTTCATTTTTTAACTGTATTATGAAAAGGATAGAGTGCTACTAACCACACAGAGGAGATGTTGAGTCACAGACAGGCTCAACCAAAATAGTACTATACATTTGAGTTTTTGGCTGAAGACCTACTTCTACAGTAGAAAACACACGCACATGTTCATTCAAGCACAAAACACACACACATGACCACTGTCTCTGGCCACTGAGGCTGGTCTGTGAGCAACTGTGCCTGACAGGAGACTCAATCTGCGTGTAATGGGGGTGAGGAGGAGGGTGGGGCAGGGAGACTAGCCCCTGTCCTTCACCCACCTCTCTGTTCCCACTCCAGCATTACACAACCTTGTGTTCCAGCAACGCAACCAATAGTGTTTCTCTCCTCCTCTGCTTCCATTGCTTGTTTTCTACTTTTTGATGTTTTTTAAAATATATTTTGGCAACTACAAAGTCAGTTGACTTTTTTTTGGCGCACTAGGAAAAAATATTTATTGTTCATTTTTCTTTTATGGAAGGGAGATTATATGTACATCCTTCAGGACCACTTCACTTAGGATCTGTAGAATTAACATTAAATATAAACATATTAATTCTTGCGTACAGTATTTATACTGTACTTTCATTTTTTCCCCGACAAGTTTCACTTCCGTGAATATCTTTCCACTATTGGTCTATTGATTGAAGTATGCATATGGTCCAATCTAAGTACACTTCATAGAACATATAAAAATGTAGCTTAACACATAAGAGTTTGTGTCTCTACTGGGAACTTCTCACATTTGTTACTATTTTATCAGATGAATATTGATTTTTTCATTGCCAGGTCATCAAAAGTTATTGCCTTTACTCGCATTCAGTCAATCACTTCATTTTGTGAATATTCAAATGTAACTCAGTATTACACTTATTCTGTGCTGAATGAGTACCAAGACTTTACTGAAATACTGAGTCTGCAAGAGGAATAAATTGTGATAATAGGTCTATCATAAACAAAGTTTTTTCAAATGTAGCTTTGTTTGGAAGTGGGGAAATGGGCGATACTGGGTAGCAACAAGGAGCCAGAAGAAAATTTTGACCAGCGGTGGTATGCGAGTGTCTCAATCTCAGTGCTTATCGTCATCAGCGTTCTTCTCTCAAACTTTGCTTGAGATGTACGATTTGAAAGACACATTACAAATGTATTGACATTATGCTACTTCACCAATATCATATTTAGTTATTGTGTAAGACTGCTGCTATCTTCCGTGACACAAAAGGTGGAAGATTGCAAAATGCCATGACCATGGTTTTCTTGAGTTATTCAGTGCCCCCACATATTAACGTGTCATGTCCTGTGTGTAGCACACGTTACATAACAGATTTTCATTGTGTCTTTGTTATTGTTGTTATTTTACAGGATGGAGAAACAAGAGTCCGTGTTGAAATACATCCAATGGATATGTCAATTGACGAACTGGAAGCACCAGCAAGCCCACAGCCTCCTGAACCACAAGTGTCTAGAGATACGTCACCAGTAATGAATTTTTTGGCAGGGAAGGACTGTCTCACTGGGGTTTGTACCAATGTCTCAGAGTAAATTTTATCAAAAACCTGTTTTGTTACAGGTAGCCTTAGAACTGAATTATGAAACTTGGTAGGGGTTGTTTACTTCCATGATCCTATAATGAAGCAGTGGAAGATAATTACCAAGTGTTTCAGTGTAAATTACTCATATGGTTTTGATGTGATGCTGGAATGTCCTGAGTGGAGAACCAGTAAGTGATAATGTAAAGGTAACCCACTCACTGTGTTGTTGAGGCACAGACTGTCAACAGACACACAAATGATATTGGAATTGTTGCTGAGCTTTTGATCAGTGTCCCTCAGAGCTAACTGATACAAACTACTAATACAAACTCCATCCATTATCAGTAGATGTAGTAGTCATGAAGTTTTAACTATCACCTAAAAAGAGTAAAGTTATTTAATTAATTTTTATTTGTTTGCAGGTACACGTTCGCAGTCTGCTACACATTGAAATCCCCATGCCACAGTATTGTAACGCACTCTAGAGAAGCGAAAAGAACATAGTGCAGTTCATTGATAAAGTGCAGATGGGCTGCCCCATTTTATTTTCTCTTCTTCACCACTGTGCTATGGTACTCTGGCACAGGGATTTCAGAGTGTAGCAAGATTACAGACATGTACCTACAGAGAATTAGGGAAAGTTGGGAGAGTACAGGAAAAGAGACCGTTACATTTTTTGCCCTGAACATTGTTGCTGCATGTCAAGAAGTGGTCAAAATAGTTTATATACATCATCATCATTATCAGTGAGTTTGACTGAAAAATCTTGTTACATTATTATTATTATTATTATTATTATTATTATTATTATTATTATCATCTTCATCTTCTTTCCTTTCTCAGAGCTTAGGTCTGGTTAAAAATGGAAAGTGTCGCGGACCTTGATCAAGCGTGACTTCCTTTTAACTGTACGGTATATGTTACATTGCATTTAGGAACTTTCGGGTAATTGAACATGTATCAATAATTACGGATTTCTGTAGTTGTATATATATAAGTTTGGATGTAGCTGTATTGCGTTGATGTACTGGTGGATATTGTGTGGTATGACTCCTGTAGTTGATAGTATAATTGGTATAATGTCAACTTTATCCTGATGCCACATGTCCTTGACTTCCTCAGCCAGTTATTATTATTATTATTATTATTATTATTATTAATTGCGAATGAGCCCGTTAGGACTAAGCAAAGTACTTAGTGGCGTACATTTGCCTTTCTTTGTGCCCGTACTTCTTTCATTCTTTTGCTGTGGGCTTCTTTTCTTTCTTGAGACCACATTGTTCCAGTCTTCGTCTTTGGTTTCTCCTCTTGGTCAACTTGCCACTTGTGAATTTTGAATCTGAAGATTTCCCTGTTTTGGGTATCCTCTGGTGTAATTCCTGCTAGTTTCAGATCTGTTTTAATTTCTCCAATCCATTTCCTTGGGTTTGTTTTAGATTTACTCCTGTTTTCATAGAATTCATTTATTTGCTTTGTAAGTCTGTCCGGATTCATTCTTTTGATGTGTCCATAGAACCTTAATCTGTGTTTTCTAATGTCACTGTAAATATTAGAATATTGTTTGATTTCCTGTTTGCCTCTGAGCCGATACTGTTCATGTACAAGTTTTGGACCTAATATTTTTCTTATGATCTTCCATTCCTTTTTCGGAATGTTTTCTATGTCTGTTTTCCTGTTTAAAGTTAGTGTCTCTGCTCCATATAGACATTCCGGTATTATGACAGTATTGTAATGTCGTAGTTTTGTGTGCTTGGAAACACATTTTTACTGTAGATATTTTGACTGAGTCCATAAGCAGTGTCCATCTTTTGGCATCTGACTTCGTTGGATTTTGTTTCTATTCCATTTTCCTGAATGTTGTTAAGATGGCTAGATCACCTGCAAATGCTACTGTTAATTTTCCTCTGTGAAGAGTAGTTGGTTGGTCAATCTTGAGGACTGATTTCAATTTGCGCCATACTTGTATCACCTTTTCAAGGACGCAGTTGAACAGTAGTGGAGAAAGCTCATCTCCTTGTTTTACTCCTGTTTTGATCAGAAAAGGTTCAGAGATTTCCTCCATAAATTTGACTTTAGATTTTGCGTCTATCAATGTCTGTTGTATGATTGCAAGTGTTTTCAGATCTAAAACCTGTTCTTTTAATATTTGGAATAATGATTGACGGTCAACTGAATCGTAGGCTTTTTTAAAGTCAACAAATGTGCAAACTACATCTTTGCCGCTTATTCTCTGATGTATTAAGATTAGTTTTAAGTTCAGAATTTGCTCTGGACATGAATGGTCTGGTGTGAACCCTGCCTGATATTCTCCAATTTTTGGTTCTAATTGTTGTTGTGTTCTATCGAGAAGGCACTGGGATAGAATTTGTATACTACTGATATCAGTGAGAGTCCCCTATAGTTGTTTACATCTGATCTATCTCCTTTCTTGTGTCGAGGATGAATTAATGCATTTTTCCAGTCGTCGGGAATTCTTTCTGTTTGCCAAATGTCTTGTATTATTTCAGTGATTTCTTTTATAGTTTTGAGCCTGCTGATTTGAGAATTTCTGCTACAATTCCATCTTCACCTGCAGCTTTATTGTTTATAAGACGTCTGATCTGTTTGGTGATTTCCTCTACATTCGGTGATGAAGAGTTTGGGTTTGTGGGTTCAGGTTTCTGAGGTGGAAATCTTTGTGTTGGTTCTGGACAGTTCAGCAGTTTTTCAAAATATCTTGCAAGTTCTTCACAATTTTTCTGATTCTTCAGTGAAAATTGCCAATTTCCTTTCTTGAACCAAAGATTTTGCAGCTGATATCCTGTGAGTTATGTTTTGAAACTCTTTTAAAAATTTCGCGTGTTGTTTGTTTCAAAGTCTTTCTCGATTTCAAGTAGCTGCTCCTTTTTGAATTTCCTTTCGGTCTTTCTGATTAATTGGGCTGTATTTTTCTGTAGCGTCAAGAATGTTTTGTAATTCTTCTCAGTCTTTCTGCTGTTACAATTACTGTATGCTTTCTGTCGAGATTGGATTGCTTGTTCACATTCTTCGTTCCACCAAGGGTGTTTTTTTCTTTTTTGCAGAGGTATCAGTGTTTGTGCAGTTTCGACTAGTTTGCTTCTGAGTTGCTTCCAATTGTTGGAGGGCTTTTTCTGTAATTCTTCTGTGAAAGATGTTTGAATCCAGCTAGTGTCAAATTTTGGGATTAGTGGCATTCTTTTTGTGAACCTCTGAGGTTTTAACTGTAGTTTGATTCTTGTTAGGTAATATGTCTGAGTCTACATTTGCAGCCTTTCTTACTTGGATATTCGTGATTTCCCTGTGGTTTGGACAGGAAATTGCTATATGGTCAATTTGGAATTCACCAGTGAGTGAGTTGGGTGATCTCCATGTCATTTGTTTTGATGGTTTCTTCTTGACGTTGACATGATTTTAAGGTTGAATATCCTGCAGAATTTGACCAACCTCCATCCATTTACATTAGTCCATTTATGTGCTGGGAAGTTTCCTATTATTATTATTATTATTATTATTATTATTACCTCATCTTTACACTTTTACCACATCAGTGTTTAAACTAAAGAATCACATTTGACCTGCAAATGTTGATCCTTGTTGTTTCTTTTGGTTTCATAGTTTCATCTATGAACCACTAATGCCACCATGGTGTTCAGTCGAGAAAACTGGCCATACTACTCTGGAAAAGTGGCCAAGATGTTTACCCCAATACGAGTTAGTTACTTTCATATATCACACATAATGCCACAGATCAGACTGACTGCTAAACCCTTAAGCTATCATTCATCATTCTATCCCTTTCTAATCATTTTGAATTAATTAATTAATTTATGTTTTGTAAAACTACCTCTGTTCTCTGAATGAAATTTGCACTGCTGATATGAAACTTCCTAGCAGATTAAATCTGTGTGCCAGACCAAGACTCAAACTCAGGGGCCTTTGCCTTTCGCAGGAAAGTGCTCTACCAACTGAGCTACCCAGGCGTGACTCACGATCCATCCACACAGCTTTACTTCCATCAGTACTTCATTAAATAGGTAGGTAGGAGACAAGGTATTGCTGGAAGTAAAGCTGTGAGGACAAGTCGTGAGTCATGCTTGGATAGCTCAGTCGATAGAGCACTTCCCCTTGAAAGGCAAAGGTCCTAAGTTCAAGTCACAGTCTGGCACAAAGTTTTAATCTGCTAGGAAATTTTATATCAGCCCGCACTCTGAAGCAGAGTGAAAATTTCGTTCTGGAATTCTGGAAACATTTCCCAGGCTGTGGCTAAGCCATGTCTCCGCAGCATCCTTCCTTCCAGTCTTCTAGTCTTGCAAGTTTCACAAGAGAGCTTCTGTGAAGTCTGGAAGGTAGGAGACAAGATACTAGCAGAATTAAAGCAGTGAGGATGGTTTGTGAGTTGTGCTTGGGTAGTTCAGTCGGTAGGGCACTTGCCTGTAAAACGCAAAGATCTCAAGTTCAAGTCTCAGTCTGGGGCACAGTTTTAGTCTGCCATGAAGATTCATCTCTCTTCTGTTTGGCCTAATACAAGAATCTGATTCAAAATAGCCTGCTCCAGCCACTTGATACTGTTTTAGATATTAGGGCATCAAGATGCCTAAAAAACATGGTCGTAAAACAGAACAAACAACATGGGATGCTGCTGCAGTGGCATTGGCCTCATTCCCTCCTAAGTAGGGAAAAGTAGCCACAACCTAAGCCTTCAGAAAAATTCATAAATTTCCTCTGCATACTGCTACGTACACATAAGGACAAGCTAGATAAAGTAACATATTAACAACTCAGTGGAAATGAATGAAAGTGGGAGAATGGTGCTAGAGGTCTCCCACTCATGCACAGAAAGTTGTATGTCACATGCCATAATGTTGGTGTGACTATAGCAGCAAATAGAGCTGACCCCATGACACAAGGCAGTTGGAAGAACGGGTGAAGACTCCCTCCCTCCCTCCCTCCCTCCCCCCCCTCTTCTCTCTCTCTCTCTCTCTCTCTCTCTCTCTCTCTCTCTCTCTCTCTCTTTCTGTGTGTGTGTGTGTGAGTGTGTGTGTGTGTGGGGGGGGGGGGGGGGGGGAAGGGGGGGGGATGTGACAGTGCATACACATGTGTGCATGTGTGCGGATATCCGTAATAATTGTTACTTTGCTGATAAAAGTATGCACAGTTTCAGAGATTTGTGGATAATTGCTTCCTAATTAAAAATTAAAGGCTGGATAATTGCTTCCTAATTAAAAATTAAAGGCCAGTATCAATCTTATGTGAGTTTTGTCGAGTCGTGTTACATGTGGTCAGTGAACGGCATTGCACGTTTGTTGTATCATCAGCTGAAAACTTCAGGTGTGTTGGCATTCTTGGAATGTTTGAAAGTTGCATGTATGGTGGAAATCTGTTTCCATCTTACACCTTTTCTGTTGTTACCTTCTGGTTATGACCACTTTCGCTGTCCCAAAGGGGCTTCCATTTTGTGGTTATGTTGTGGCAATCTTATCTTTCTTGCAGTCCATGAAGCATATTCTGGGTGACAAGCCTGGCCACTGGCTACCTGAGAGATGCGAGTTACCAAATTTCTGCTGCCTTCAGTTAAAGCTTTGATAGTAATTAACTCACCACATAGTAATTCCACAGGAGTAAACATTAGTGAGAGTGCTTTATTAAAATGAACACCTTGGACATCATTGCATGTAAGGTGAAACAAGGTGATTTCACATTATTGCAAGAAAACAAATTGAAATTGTTGATTTGGAAGAAATTTGATTATGTGTTTGATGGCAAGGAGAAAAATCAATGGCACAGTGGTCTGTTTAGCATGTAAAAATGTATATTCTTGCACTGAACACAAATTTTGGACTTCAAATTTGTTGAAATGTGCATGTGAGGCTGGACAGAGTAGTTTAATTACTTTTTTAAATACCAGTAAAGATGTTAAAGTTCCCAAAGTCCCACCGAAATTGAAAATAGCTGTGACAAAAAAACTCATAAATCTTATTTTATTTTTTGAAGTTACATGTGGAAATTGATTTCTCAAAACAGGACAGTTCTTTATTGATGTGGGGGCCAAGTGCAGTGCCGTGAGTGCTGAGGAATTGCTACCTCATCCAGCCATCATTTCTGGAAATTCAAAGGAAACCACCAATCAGCTGCTTGAAACTGTTTCTAGAGGGGGAGGAATGTTTTCAGTGATGTAAGAGGGGCACTAACAGTTGATCAGTGGTATGTTCCATATCGAAAAATAAACTACAGGGGAATGACTACACAGTACACAAACAGAGAAGACGGAAAACTTAAGGATCAAATGTTGTGTACCAGAAAATTCAAGAGTGAAATTTAAAAAAACTGGAGAAAATATTAAATATGAACTGTTAAAGATTTTATAGTTGTTCAGTTTACTCACCACTGTCCAAAACATCATGTTTGTTACTGATGCAGGTCCAAATATTGTAGGAGCAATTTGTCAATATACGAGGGGGGTTCAATAAGTAATGCAGCACATTTTTTTCTGAAATCAGGTTGTTTTCATTCAGGGCTCCAATACTCCACATTATTCCCTGCATCTTTTGCCACAAAACACTGTTTTTCAACATAATCTCCCATTCAGTGCAACAACCTGAAGCCACTTTACTGGGAGGGTCTGTTTGCCGAGACTCTGTCGGTCGACATTGGAGCCAACATCTTTCTGCCTCAGTAACCTACTTATCATCCTCATACTGCTCCCCACGGAGTGCATCCTTCATTGGGCCTAATAGACGGAAGTTGGAAGGTGCAAGATCGAGGTTGTAGGGTGGATGAGTTAGAACAGTCCAGTTAAGTTTCATGAGTTGCTCTCAGGTGTGCAGACTTGTGTGAGACATTGCGTTGTCATGGAGAGGGAGAAGTTTGTTTGTGTTCTTGTGGCAATGAACACACTGTTGTCTCTTCAATTTTCTGAGAGTAGCACAGTACACTTCAGAGTTGATCGTTGCAGTGTGAGGGAGGACATCAACAGAATAGCCCCCTCAGAGTCCGAGAAGACAGTCACCATGACTTTACAGCTGAGGATGCGGCTTTGAACTTTTTCTTTGGAGGAGAGGTGGTATGCCACTACTCCATGGACTGCCATTTTGTTTGCAGTTCAAAGTGTTGGACACATGTTTCATGGCCTGTGACAGTGTTTGACAAAAAATTGTGATGATCAGCCTTGTAATGAGCAAGCAGTTCCGGTACATGGAAGATCAGACAGATTTACACAATCTTGTTATGGTGATGACAGACTCCTCGCCCAACAACTCACCATGCTATTGTTCTCCATAGACATTTTGCAAGCACTTATGAATATCTGATATTCCACCAAATTAAACTCAGTGACAGCTGTCTACTTGGAATGCACCTCTGTTACGAATCCCATTTTGAAGGCTATGTATAGTGCTGCTACCTATCAGAACTTCATGAAGCTATAGGGGCTGATGCAAGAATATTCCACAATGTCCTACAACAAATTGTTCATGTTTCACTAAATTGGCCAAGAAAAATAATGTGTTGCATTACTTATTGAACACCCCCCCCCCCCTCCCCCCCTCATAAGAGACTCTCACGCTCAGTGCACATCTTCATTACTGTGCTAGAGCACATGACTTGAGGAGATATCAGTGGTGATAAGAGTGGTGTACAGCAATTAATAAATTCTTGTCATGCTGTCAGAACCGTTTTTTTAAGATCTGGCCTTCAGAATTGCCCGCAGAAGTAACTGAAAGGATATGTAGACACATGGCAGAGCAGAATACTATACAGGGTTATTCACGAAGATATGCAGATATTTTATATGTTATTCTACAAGAATATGTTATTCTAAAACTAAATAAAAAAGTTCATATAAACATAGGTCAGAAAATCTTTAGTTATGGAGTTATGGCTAATAAAAGATTTTGCCTTAAATTTAGTAACTTCACTAATATGAAGCCATCACACAAGTGTATGAGGTTAAAGTAAAGCTTGATTTCACATTTGTTTTGTTGTTATTGGTCTGCTGAATCTAATAAAACATACCCCAGACATGTATCTGCAGTAGTTTTCCAGAGAAGCAAAGATTATTATACAAGTAAATTTGTTTACTTTCCATTAAAAATGTAGAAACGTTTCTCATTGTTGGCAACTGTTAGTGAGTTGTTTCAGTCATTTCCTAACCTTGAAGTGATTTTGTTTTCTTTATTGTTCAGGGAAAGAACATAACATCAACAGTATATTTAAGTGAAACCACATAGTAACTGTTGTACTTTGTAGATTATTTATGAAATAGGGATGCCTTTCAAATTTGTGACAGAGGACTACGCCGATATGACATTTATTTACAGCAAATGTGATGGTAATGCTATGGCTGCAGTTAACGAATATTGTGTACGTTTCCAACTTGGAGGATTCCGAATACATGAACCATTATCGAAGTATTTCGAATGTTACAGGAGACATGTTCTCCACTTAGTGTTCTTAATCAATAAAAGCGCTCGATATGTGAAGACGATGGTGTGGATATTATGGATGCTGTTCAACATAGCCCAGGTACTAGTATGCAATATGTCTCTCAATGATTAGGCATTCCACAGTCTAAGGTATGGCGTACACTGAAGTACAATGATCTGTATCCTTACCATAAACAAAGTTTACATCTGGGAGATCCTGCCCTTTGCTTGGAGTTGTGCAGCTGGTTAAATACTGATTGACAGTTGCACAAATACATTTTATTCACAGATGAGGCACAGTTTACTTGAGATGGTACAAACAATTTACATTATGAGCACGTACGATCTGAAGCAAACCCACATGCAACAGTGCAACGCAATTTCCAGCAGCGATTTAGGGTAAATGGGGTGTGGTGTAATCAACACACACTTTATTGGACCATTAATTTTCCCAGGACGTCTAACTGGTGAGTCATACTTACAGTTCCTTCAAGAAGAAATGCCCCGCTTGCTCGAAGATGTTCCTCTTGCTACCCAATTCCAAATGTATTTTCAACATGAGGGCATGCCTCCACGTTTCACCAACTCCGTTACTACACATTTAAATGAACATTTTCCTCAGAAATGGATTGGTCATCGTGCTACATGTCTGTGGCCACCCAGATAGCCCTATTTAACACCAATGGATTTTTGTGTATGGAGATGGATGAAAGACATAGTTTATGTGGACAAAGTCAATACAAATGAGACATTACTTTCTCGCATTATGAATGCGACAGACGAAATTAAGAACAACCCTGTGAAACTGAAATGAGCAACAAAATCTGTTCATACACGTGCAGCTAAATGCATTGAACTCAGTTGAGACATTTTTGAACATTTATTGTGAATGTATTGTGAAATTGTATGTACATTGTACAACTTCCTTAACACTGAGCTTTGTTTTTTTTCCAGTTTAACATGAATTCACTTGTACTATGGTATTAATAAAAGCAGATTATCTGACATTCATAGTTTCAGTTAACATTATTACCATCATTTTTCCAAAATTCAATTCTCTACAACTCCTGTTGAAAGCTTTTTGCAATTATCTGGAATTTAAAAAATAAATTGGGCCAAGTAGTTAATAAATTAAAAATTTTATGAAATTATGTCTCTGCTTCTCTGAATGTTCTGGAAAACTACTGCAGATACACGTTTGGGAGATGTTTTATTAGATTCACCAGATCAATAACAACAAAATAAATGGAAGTTGTGCTTTACTTTGCCAGAATTCCAAAGTCTCTTTTACAACAGCACAAACTGGGAAAATTTTCAAAATTTTTGTGTTGGGCAGCGGAGCCATCACTGAAATAATGGATGAGGATACCCTCGCAAACTGTGTTCTTATGCATTTCATCAGCTCCTTGATGAAAACATATAAAGTAATTATGTCATGTAACAGTCAGTCATTGGCCATGGAGAAACTCATTGATCCACTTTCTGATTTTGGCAAAAATAAGCAACAAATGGGTTGCTTGTTGCTTGACTCTTTTCCCAATGAAAACCTTACACTACATCCTAAATGACAAATGAATAATTTTTGGTAAAATCTATTAGGATCATGAGCTCATCTTTCTGCAGATCACATTTAAGGGTTTTAAGATGCAAACTTTTATGTTTAGCAATGTGATGAAGGCGTGACGAATTTCAAATTTTTGTTGCTACTTCTTTAATAAATTCACCCACTACCATTTGCTTTGTGTCCATAGTGTCCTGATCAGTATGGATCCATTGCTTGTGCATGATAATTTCCTGTGGATCATGCTCTGTACAACAGCTGGCAACTGCAGATGCTACAGTCTTTGGTCCAAGAAATTTTTCACTGTGGTGTAGCATGCATTATTTAGATTCCAGACTGCAGACTGCTTTGCTAGGATGCTCTTTATAATTTATACTTACTTCTGCTTCACTAAGCATAAGCTTAACATTCTGATGAAGTATGCAAACACATACTGCATGCATTCCAGCGGACTGCATGCGTTTCAGCTGATTCAACGGTTACTCATCGTTTTGATCTAAGTTCACAAAATTTTGAGAACCTTATTTCTGGGTCGTTTCTATTCTTGTAGCATACGTACATTTCCCATAAATTGCAAAGCAACAATCTTTTCTTTGTGTATGTTTTTGTGCCTGAAACACTAACAGATATAAAATCCTTTTTCCAGGACATACTTCGCTAAATTCATCATCTTCAGAAAAATTTTGCTCTCCACTAGAGTCTGCATCGTGTTGGAAGGTGGCCCAATGTTCAGCCATTCTGCGCATCCCCCTCCACTAGCCACTGGCAGCCAATAATATTCATTCTCTTTTGGAGCAGGTAGCAGCGAGTTACAGCTAGACAGCAAGAACCTCGCTCCTATATGCTGCACTGTTGCCATACTTCGCGACAGCCAAATTATTTATTCAACAGTCAGGGTTTTTTTTTTTTTTTTTTTTTTTTTTTTTTTTTTTTTTCCCCCCCTGGTCCCACCCCCCCACCCACCCCCTCTTGTAGCAGTATAGGTGTGAATGAGTATCTGTAAATGTTTAAGTGCAATTTGCAATTTAAAAAAGAGCCAGGTGACGGTGACGGCAATAAATGTGAAGTTTTTCACAAGTAGGCAAGGGGGATTATTTACCGCATTTATAACTTTTTCAAACGTGAATTTGAAATCTGGTGTCCTACTGTTGACATTTGAAGACACAAGAATGGACTCCAGAACCATGTGGTGTAGGCAAGAGAACTGTAAAGAGGATTGTAAATGAAAGTGTGAGAACTAGGAACTGTAGAAAAAGTTGGTTTCATTTTGCCTGGAAAGCATGAATTTTGCAAGGAACCTGCAACACAAATGGATGGTTTTAACAGTGTTGTTTCAAAGTGCTCCATGTGAATGATGAATGCCCGATATCGCAAAAACATGTTACAGTTATGCAGGAGGAAATTAGCTTCAATGGTAAGCGCTTCATCAATGTAAAGAATTTTAAAAGACGTTGGTTCCTAATAGGTTAAGAGGAGAGTTTTAGTTCAAGAAGTGACATAGGTACAGCATGAACTACATCCCATATAAAGACTCAAGATACAA
Organism: Schistocerca americana; assembly: GCF_021461395.2. Classification (NCBI taxonomy): domain Eukaryota; kingdom Metazoa; phylum Arthropoda; class Insecta; order Orthoptera; family Acrididae; genus Schistocerca; species Schistocerca americana. Next base: position 90,973,954 of record NC_060124.1, on the reverse strand, counting down.
GAGAAGGAGGTAGTTAAACAGTGTATTACCTTGATGAAACATGGGTCAATTAGAATCATTCCAGAAAGATCTGCTGGAAAATGAGTGATGGTACTGGCGATTATAAAGTTTTCATAGGTATAGGTTCTCAGATAATTATTCTGCATGCTGACTCTTCGTCTGGTTTTGTTTCTGAGAGTAACCTTGTGTTTACGTGTAAGAAAAACAGCAGTGACTACCATTTGGAAATGAAGGCTGTCAGTTTTGTTACATGATTCACACTTCTTGTCATACCTTGCTTCAAAGTTGGCCGTTGCCAGTTATAATTCAATTGTTCAGAGAAAACTCCAAGTATAAACACCAGAAAAGTGGATATTTTCCCCTGGCTTAAAAATAAAAATATTAAGCACAGTATAAACCAGACTTGTGCCAATCTCCTGCAGCTCTGCAATGTTTACAAGTCACGTGACAGAACTTGCAAACATGACTTCCTTGCACGTGAACGGGGTCACACAATTTTGCATTTACCCACATGTCACTGTCAATGTAGCCCTATGGAATTAATTTGGGCAAAGGATAAGGCTATGTGGGGGTGGAAAAAAATAAAATAAAACAAAACATTCAAGATAACATTCACTGAATCTCTTGTGCACAAGGCAATATACAACATCCCACCTGTAGAGTGGGCGTGGTGTGTGCAGCATGCTGAATAGCTTCAGAAAGAACAATTTGACAGTGAAGTGCTAAACCTATCATTGTAAATTTACAATTAGGTTGTTCAGAAACAGATTCAAATAGAAGTGACGGTGGTATTGCGATGTAGACTTTGGAACAAAGTAATAATATTTCTTAGTGTTAAAGACTCGTGGTTTAAAAAATGTGTTAGTCACCATATCAGTTGTGTACATAATAATGAAAACTTCCTAGCATTTTTGATTAGGACTTTGTATTCTTTGAATTATGCAGGCTATACTGTTTAACATATTGCCCAAGGAGAAGTTAAGCTTCTCCCACCATATTTTATGGTTTAATAACAAGCGAGAATGCGGCTGGACAAATTCATCAAAAGTCCGATATTTTCCACATGTAAATCCCTGCCATTTTCAAGACACGAACTGGATAAGGCCCTAAAATGACAGTAACTGTTACTTGTCAAGATATCGGTCTTTTTCGATGTTATTAGTCATCATTCCCTTGAGTTATTCACAGATGAGGGTTAATTGTTTGCTTGTTCAATGGATTATAAATGCAGTCTCTCACTGTAATGTCAAACGAGTTACTTTACGTTCACAATGCCTGTTAACCATGAAAAATATGACAACTTACTGACCATTTTTACGATAGTCACACACACATTTTACACATTTTTAAAAATTATATTGAGTAGCAACAGTTGTCAAGCAAATATAATGATTTCGGTTTGTGCTTGAAGTTAATTCTGTTGTGTATTAAACTTTTACTTACAAATGGTTCAAATGGCTCTGAGCACTATGGGACTCAACTGCTGAGGTCATTAGTCCCCTAGAACTTAGAACTAGTTAAACCTAACTAACCTAAGGACATCACACACATCCATGCCCGAGGCAGGATTCGAACCTGCGACCGTAGCGGTCTTGCGGTTCCAGACTGCAGCGCCTTTAACCGCACGGCCACTTCGGCCGGCTTTTACTTACAATACAATTCAAATCTCAACAAATGATAGTTATTGCAAGCAGTCTCAGTGATCTTGTCGTGTTGAGAAAAATTATACTTCACGTCTTCATATAGCTCTGTCAGCTGTTCTCGCCCCCAGATGTCACTCGGATTAAATCTGTGGAGCACTGGACCCATCGTCATCAAGATATGAATTAATATTTCTCTCATGATGACTGATTGAAATTGGTTTTAATATTTACTATTCCCCTCATAGATTTGAATGTATAATAGATGTACTGAGGCAAATGAGCCTGACTGTTGTCCGCAGCAATGCAGTTTGGCAACATGGACTTTGTTTGTCCGCTCTCTGCTGCCGTGCATACACAGTTCTCATCCCTTCGCTGCTCTGCCTCTATGCATGGAAGCGCTGTCTTACGTCATGCAAGCTATAATGATTTCTGCTGGTAATTGTTTGCTTGTCGATTTCCAGGAAGCGATAGAATGCCGTTCTCTGCCTTCAGCTTTTGAGCATGCTTTACCGTCCTTTCTGATACTGCAAAATATGTTGCTGTTTCTCTGATTGCCCAGCTTACAGGAGCTAAGGTTAAAATTTGTGTTTGTTTTTTATGATTAGATTCCTGCATCTTGGCCTCCAATTCAGTCAGCAAATGTGCGTAATCAGCAGAGCCACCACATTGTTTACTTTTACTGGTCTATTGAATTAGCTGATTTGATTTTCACTTACACTCTGTCGCCTTTGAATTTTCTGCTTCACGTACTGAGGCGCATCTCGAGTGCTTACAGTTTGTTTCAGGGGTGAAATGCCAACTGATAATAATATGGTGTTTAACTCTTCAGTTGGTATAAAGTCATCGTCAGACTGCAATGATGATGCTGATAAAATGTCCTCCAGATATTTGTAACAATGAAAACAATCGCTATATTTATGTACTGCAGTCTTGCGAGATGATCTGGCTTTACATTATGTACAAGCTGCTGATTCTTCAGAGCAGAAGCCTTATGTGCTGTTTCAGCATCAACTGTCCGAATTCGTGTCTTCACATTATGACTTTTTTTCCCCACGGGATTAGAGCACTTTTTGTAGACTCTCACATTTAGTCACCAACAGAGATTGTTTGCACTCACTAAAATCTGTGGACAATTTCAATCCAATCCCCCCCCCCCCCCCTTTTTGTCCCTTTGTGGAAAATTACATGACCCCTGATGCTTCAGCCCCTTGCCCAGTTGAGCAGGAAGGTAAGCTGCTCCTTTCTGTGTCCATTTTTACTTAATCACAAAAGCATTATTGTAGAATACCATTGGCTAAGATTGCAGTTGAATGAAGTTGTGCACATTGTATAACACCAGAATAAAACAGTCAGCAAAAATACAAGTATATAGCTATGCAAATAATAACCAAAAGTAGTATTATTATAAACATGTATCAGATTATAAACCTCGCATGGTCTTATGAAGTACATAAGAATTACACTCAGTCAAAAGAACCCACTCACTAAGCTGTGAAGAACACAACAGTAAAATGGAGATCCTTTGAATAAGGCTCCGCAGGAGTGAAGTAAACATCTAAGTGTAGCTGATTGCTAAAGTAATTATTGACATTTGATTTTCTATGTAATGTGTACCTTGTGATATTTTCCACATGAAATTAGTTAGTTAAATAGTTACTGTTAGTTTATTTGTATGAAACTGCCGAAGTACAAATTTACTGTTAAACTCCTGGCTGTTTAACAGACTAATTTCATGTAAGAAAGGCACCAGGTACACATTTTAGAGAATGGTGATCATGAATATTTTTTTTCATGCAAAGCCTGGGTCAGCATATGGGGGTCAAGGTTTGGGAAGAAATTTTGCTAAGACAGAACATAAAAAATGTGATTACCTCTAATTATTAGTGCCTGAAATAAAAACAGGAAATTTTTCTTTATATTGGATTCCGTAATCCATTTCATTTTTTAATAAGGAGTCCTGTTGAGCTGAATGCTGTAGAGATGTCTAAAAATACAAAAAACACTATTTATTTGCAGTTTTTCAGACTCAGACTCATTTTGTAGTCACCAGAACTTTTGGCATTATCTTCCACAGAGAGTACCAAACAATTGTAGAACATAATCAGAAATGTCAGATTTAATTTGAAAACCAGTGGAATATGGGCCCATTTTCAATGCACCTCCACTTTGTCCCTTTTTTTTTAGTGCATGCATTGCAAAACCAAATATAGTGTTGTGGGTGGTTTAGAACATGATATTTCTAATGAAAAAGGTTTAAAGGAGTTTGCAGATGACTTTTTTGTTAAAGTGGATCAAAAATAGCCATTTTTGACATTACTAGAAAAATCATTAACTTTGCCCTTAATTTGTAGACTATTGGAAAGCACTAGGAGAATAATATTGTATATTCTAAAACCATACATTGGTAAGGTATTACATGTAAAATTTCAGTTTTTTTCTACCATTACTTTTGGAGATATAGAAAGCTAAATGACACTTTTTTTCTGCATCCTTCTTTCAGCCAACTGTGCTTCACATTGTCGTTATTTTTTGGTGCCTTATATGCTTGGATTGCAAAACCAAATACAGTTGTTTTGCTGGTGTAGAACATGGGCTTTCTAATGAAAATGGTTTAAAAATGTTTGCAGAAGACACTTTTTTTGTAAGAGTGGGCCAAAAATGGCCATTTTTGGCATGTTTAGGAAAGTCATCAATTTTTCCTTAGTTTGTAGACTATTGGAAAGCAGTAGGTGAATGAAATTTTGTATTCTAAAATCTTTTTTTGGTGAATTATATGTGCAAAGCTTTAGATTTATCTCACTGTTACTTCCAGAGGTATAAAAAGCTAAACTTCTCAAGGAATATTTTTTTATTATGCCACTTAGAGAGCACATAAAGTTGTACAAGATGATGGCCTGGTTTTGTTTCTTTCATGAAAATATTGGCGGAGACATTGTGTTGAAAATTTGTGTGTTCACTGTTGGTAGCTGCAATATTAGATTAGATGAATTAGATTCAGTTTTTGTTCCATAGACCCAAAAAATAAGATGATTATCATGTAGTCAGACAAATGAAGACATCTCTGCAAGTATTAGATTGGGGAAAGTAAAACTTTACCAACGTTCATTGGGGAAATGTATGAATGCTCACACAAAATTTCATCTAAAATCTGTGATGGTCGGTGTGTTACATTGACCATCTGGTTGACCTTTTGAACTTCCATAATGCTTACAGCACTGACTTAAATTATGCAGTGTAAGTTATCCAGTTCATATCACCTCTAATATTTCATAATAAGTTTCAGCTATTGAAATGTGTTAGCAGATAGTGTGCAAAGAAAGTAGTGTATCTTGATGTAGATTAATACTCTTCACTTTTTTGTCAGTCCACATACTGAAGCAGTTGTTGTTATGTATGGAACAAGATACTTTTGTTAATGGTGTTTGATATCAATATCACTGTATTCTCTTTTCATGGTGTATCACACTTTTAAAAAGTGTTTAATTTCAATTTAAAATTACATAACTGCTTCATGATATTATGAAAAGGAAAGTTGCTACTCACCATATAGTAGAGATGCTGAGTCACAGATAGGCACAGCAAAAAGACTTTCACAAATAAAGCTTTCAGCCAGTAAGGCCTTCGTCAAAAATAGTCGGCAAAAAAAAAATAGTCGGCAGAAACAAACACACACACAAACACACATGACTGCAGTCTCAGGCAACTGAAGCCATGTAGTATGCAGATTGCAGTCGTGTGTGTGTGTGTGTGTGTGTGTGTGTGTGTGTGTGTGTGTGTGTGTGTGTGTGTGTGGTGTATTTTTGACAAAGGCCATACTGGTTGAAAGCTTTATTTGTGACAGTCATTTTGCTGTGCCTGTCTGCGACTCAGCATCTCCGCTATATGGTGAGTGGCAACTTTCCTTTTCATAATATTGTTACACTCCATCTTGGATTTTCCATTGTTTGCTTCAGAATATTGATTGATAAGAAAAGGGAATGGACAAGACATGTGTACTACCATTTGCTGAAAACCTCATTTTGATATTTTGAATGGTTTGTGAAGTAATGTAAGGTGTTGTGATGTAGGTGACTTAACTTAAACTGTCTAAGTAAAAGCTTTCCTTGCCCTGATAGTTACTACTGGCATCAATATGTTTCCTATGTGCTATCTACTGGATCACAGAATTCGTTTTAATTGTTCAGGTTTTTCCGTCTACAAAAACCTGAGGGAGCATTCCTGTGGAGTGCTTAAAGGGTTGTGTTATGAAATTCATTTGTTCTTTCCTTCGTTCTCTAAGTTTGGGTGTCTGTCTTAATTGAGAAGAGAGTTTTGACTTTTAACTGTATATTTACAATAACATAATTGTTAATTTAATTTAATATTACTAATGATAACTGTAAATTACAACACATTTGTCTTATGAAACCATTTCAGGGTACAGGTTGGTGGAAGTATGAGTTTTGCTATGGAGCAAGTGTGAAACAGTTTCACGAAGAAAAAGATGGTACAAAAACAGTGGTCAACCTTGGATACTTTAACAAGGAAGCACATGTGAATTGGTTGTACAGAAACCCCCACAAAAGACCAAAACCACTTGGCCAGCGAAAACATATTTCCCATTTGTATACTGGCGGAACAATATGTGACAAAACAGGTCGTGCCCGCCAAACTGAGGTGAGATATGCATGTCTCCAGCTTGATTTTTATCTGATAGTATAGCTGAAGTGTAACTCGTGCAGTTTGTAGGCTTCACAACACTTTCCTTAAATTAGCAAATTATGAGATTTTCCTTTGAAAGATGCCACTTTTTACTTCACCTCATAGTGAATAATGTTTCAAAATTACACTTTCATTCTGTTAAAGGTGTAATGAACATCAGTTGATGGAAAGAAGTGATTACAGTGGATTTGTCTAAGTATTCTTTTTGCCTTGGTAAATGGCATAGGATACATTTAGATTAGCCCTCATCCATTGGAACAAACGAAGACTTGTGCCATTCAGTGGTGGGCTACGTACTATGAGTCATACTGATCTTTTGTAGTGGGAAGTCTAGGTTGAAATATCAGCAATCGTGAAAAGGACAGATTACTATTCGCCTTTAAGATGATACATTGAATTGCAAACAGGCACAAATGAAAAGATTGTTACGCACTAAGCTTTCGGCCGAAGTTTTCTTTAGAAAAGAAAGGAAAACACACACATATTCCCACGAGCAAGCACACCTCGTACATATATGACTACTATATCTGGCCAGACTGCAACTTACCCAAAATGCTGAAGGTCTTGCAAAGGTCTTCACAGACAGGCACCACCCTCAGAACTGATCCTCAAACAGATTTCCCATGCCATATCCCCGTATACTCCCAATCGTCCCAGCTCCCCTGAGAACCAGCTACAAAGGAGCGCTCCCTACATCACCCAATACTACCCCGGACTGGAACAACTGAATCATATCCTTTGCCCAGGGCTGTAATTATGTATCATAATGTCTTGAAATGAAAGACATCCTACCAAAGATCCTTCCCACCCTTGCTAAAGTCATATTCCGCTGCCCACTCAACCTCCACAACATCCTAATCCATCCCTATGACACTCCCAATCCCAGTCTATTGCCACAGGGCTCATATCCCTGTGAGAGACACAAATGCAAGAGCTGCCCAATCCATTCACCCAGCACTTCATATTCCGGTGCTGTCACAGATTCACCCAACCCCATCAGAGCAGAGCCACCTGTGAAATCCATATGTCATTACCAGCTCGCTGCAATCATTGCACGGCTTTGTATATTGATATTACTACCAACCAGGTGTCCACCAGAAATAATGGCCACCACCAGACAGCAGCCAAGAGCTGGCATAAATGCAGCTGAACGTGACATGCTTGATTTTAATGGCTGCTTTACAACCTGGACCATCGGGATCCTTCCCTCCACCACCACCTTTTTTGAACTATGTAGATGAGAGTTATGCTTAGAAAACATTCCCAACTCAAAAAATTATCCAGGTCTCAACCTATGATAACCTACTGTCCCCCACAACCTGCACTGCTGTGTCAATAATAGGTTTTTATTTTTCTGTCTGATATTGCAAAGTCTATTCAAATAGTTTCTACATATAAATTGTATCCCTCATTTCCAAAGTAACCTTTCTACTTTTGGGTTTAAGAGACCTCAACACGTCAAAGGAACTTCAACTTATCTAGGCCTCTTAGCTCAAGTGAATGAATGAATTACTTGTTTAAATAATGAACAAACATTTACAAATTACTTTTAATAAGTGAAGGTCTGAAGATGGACTGTTTATTATCTCTCAAACTGGTAATATTTGAATAGACATTGTGATTCCAGACTTCTAGGTAAAAATCTGAAATGGAGTCTCATTTTAAAAATAATACTGTGAAACGTGTTAATATGTTTGCAGCAGAAGTTGTTGAAGTTCTGTTTAGGAAGTTGTTGAAATTGTGTTTAGTGAGGAAATGTACACAATTACACCTCATTCTGCAATAAAATTGAATTTATTTTTCTCTAAATTCAAACTATGTTAAGATTGCTGTTGCACACTTAAACACATGATTTGTGTTGTAGGTAAAACTAAAATGCTTAGAGAACAGTGCAAGTCCGGGAGCTGTTGCACTGTATTTACTGGAGCCAAAGACCTGCGAGTATGTGCTCGGTGTGGAGTCTCCTCTGATCTGCAGCATTCTTTCCGAAGTTGATGAGAATGGCTTAGTTGAGTTGCCTCTCGACTATACGGGAGATGGTGTTACTGTGTCAGCAGAAGACGACGATGAACTGCCTGAGCCTGGTGGACCTAAGGGAGATGAATAACATGTGTTTCTCCTTACTGTGATAGAAACTGTTTGAATTATTGCAATAACTGGGCAGAATTTTCAACAAACTAGTCATTCTTCTGTATAAAAACTGGTTGTGTGACATTTTTCAGTAGCTTATAAGTCTCTGATATGTGTATAAAACAAAGAAGAAAAGTATTACAACAGAATATTATAAGTCCATGTGCATCATACTTGGCTTTTTATTTTTCCATTGTGTTATTTTCTGCTACAAAAACTTTAAAGAAAGTGTGCATCTTGCTTGTATACACATGTTCATTTACACTAATTATAAAGGTAAATTACTTACGCCATCTTGTTCCAGTTTCAGTAAGGATCAGTTCATTAACGTGTTATGATAGCTATGAATCTTCAGTTCAGTAAGTATGAGGCAAGTAATAATGAAGAAATATGTTCAATGAAAAGAAAAACCTCTTCTCAATCTCCTCCTCTGTGTAAGAGCTATTCTGTGAATTTAACAACATTCCTAGTGCTTATCTGTTGTTCATAGGAGGTTTTGCACAATCGATAACCTTGTTTCTGCCTGCTGTTCTAATATCCCTTCCCTTCATATACCATCCTCTTTGTGGCTCCTCACTTACATATCTTTTGTGAGGGGAACAGTATTTTTAAAAAGATTTGCTCAAACCTTCTTATTTTACTACTCAACTATTAGGCATCAGACCTTTTTCAAATCTCGTCTTCACTTTTGTGTTCATTACTCACATCCACTATATTATTGTTTCTATTACTATAAATTGATATTTCTCAGTATATATAATAAATGTATTTTTTCTTAAAAGACTCTCTAACATTAAAAACTACAACACAGTCATTTATTAACATAAATATGGTATGAGAAGTTCTAGTTGAATGTAAATAATTTAGGAGTGAAGATAACAATCCAGTGAATAGCAGAAGCTCTGAGTCACCGATAAGCACTCGAAGAGGAATGAAAATCTCACTAGCTTATAGACAAATCTATTTTCAAGTTAGAGTGCGTGCACACACACACACACACACACACACACACACACACACACACACACTCTCACACACACACACACACACACACACAGTGTACAGCTATGTTTTGTCTGCTGAACACACAATCCTGCCATGCAAATATGGAACTGATGTAAACAGGAGAGCCATATTCAACCTCCAGTGGGCTCACAACAGCTGTATGTGACACATTGTTCACTTGGCCAAGGAGGATTGTACATCACACCACATACCTCAGGTCAAGAAACAGGCTTGCTCACAGACAGACAGAGTGCCACTGGAACAAATTGATGAAATGAACCACTTGACTGATCTTCTAGCAAAGCCACTTTAATGAGTTCAATTAAATTAATTTCATGCAGGAAATGAAACAGTATTTTTCTTGTTTTGCAAGAGGTGACTGTTTGGAAGATGGAAGTAGAAATGGTTCTGTGTCAGAAGGCACTCTCTCAGTTCGCTTCTTGCCAGTTTTCGTCAGAAGATGGTGGTGATCTGTTGTCGCCAATTGGTGTAGGAAAGAAGGCTCAGAATTAGTTGTTTATTTCCGTAAGTTACAAGCCGTTTCTTGACTCACTGTTGATATTGGATCTTGATGCCTGTCAGGGAATTGTGTCGTAAGCGGCCTTCAGTCCACTAAGGGTAGCTGATGCTGCACATCCATTCCTTTCCAACTGCAGCTTTGCTAGTTGCCCTTCGCAGTGGTTTTGGCACTCGCCGTATCACATAGCCACGAAAATGAGTGAAGGTCTTGCGTGTGTTGCACTGCACATGCCAATTTTAGAGGTAATCTGTCACCTCCTACCCACTGCCGTTCTTCTTCATCTGTTGAACCACAATGACAGTTGTCATGTACCTGTATAGTACAACGATCCTGACCTGCTGATTAGGTTGGGCCTAGCTCAACCTCCAAAGTATAAGAAACGGTGCTGTCCTGAACCGGGATGATAAGGAAGGCCCCCAGATCCACCCATCTGCGACATCGCCTGTGACATCAGCAGATTGTGATGTTGAACTCTGCAACTGGTTATTATGGTGAGGTAGGCATCTCTTCCCACTGTCATTATTCAGTAGTGTGCAGGAAATCTGTGGGTTCGGGGATAAGAATAGACCCGCGGTATTCCTGCCTGTCGTAAGAGGCGACTAAAAGGAGTCTCAACTGTTTCAGCCTTTAATGTGATGGTCCCCTAAGGGGTTTGACCACTCCATTTCCAAATTTTTCCATTAGTGCGTACCATTTGGGGAAGGACGCCTTACGTGGTGCATTCTATATCCATCTTGCCCTAAGATCTGGCATATACGTTTTTGGCATGGAGTTGGGCTTGCACTGAGGCACCGGCCACATCGGCTGCAGTGTGTTCCAAGTAGCCTACATTCCCTCCATTGTGCACTTCCATCTTTCTACATCTGCATCTACATTTATACTCCGCAAGCCACCCAACGGTGTGTGGCGGAGGGCACTTTACGTGCCACTGTCATTACCTCCCTTTCCTGTTCCAGTCGCGTATGGTTCGCGGGAAGAACGACTGTCTGAAAGCCTCCGTGCGCGCTCTAATCTCTCTAATTTTACATTCATGATCTCCTCGGGAGGTATAAGTAGGGGGAAGCAATATATTCGATACCTCATCCAGAAACGCACCCTCTCGAAACCTGGCGAGCAAGCTACACCGCGATGCAGAGCGCCTCTCTTGCAGAGTCTGCCACTTGAGTTTATTAAACATCTCCGTAACGCTATCACGGTTACCAAATAACCCTGTGACGAAACGCGCCGCTCTTCTTTGGATCTTCTCTATCTCCTCCGTCAAACCGATCTGGTACGGATCCCACACTGATGAGCAATACTCAAGTATAGGTCGAACGAGTGTTTTGTAAGCCACCTCCTTTGTTGATGGACTACATTTTCTAAGCACTCTCCCAATGAATCTCAACCTGGTACCCGCCTTACCAACAATTAATTTTATATGATCATTCCACTTCAAATCGTTCCACACGCATACTCCCAGATATTTTACAGAAGTAACTGCTACCAGTGTTTGTTCCGCTATCATATAATCATACAATAAAGGATCCTTCTTTCTATGTATTCGCAATACATTACATTTGTCTATGTTATGGGACAGTTGCCACTCCCTGCACTAAGTGCCTATCCGCTGCAGATCTTCCTGCATTTCGCTACAATTTTCTAATGCTGCAACTTCTCTGTATACTACAGCATCATCCGCAAAAAGCCGCATGGAACTTCCGACACTATCTACTAGGTCATTTATATATATTGTGAAAAGCAATGGTCCCATAACACTCCCCTGTGGCACGCCAGAGGTTACTTTAACGTCTGTAGACGTCTCTCCATTGATAACAACATGCTGTGTTCTGTTTGCTAAAAACTCTTCAATCCAGCCACACAGCTGGTCTGATATTCCGTAGGCTCTTACTTTGTTTATCAGGCGACAGTGCGGAACTTTATCGAACACCTTCCGGAAGTCAAGAAAATAGCATCTACCTGGGAGCCTGTATCTAATATTTTCTGGGTCTCATGAACAAATAAAGCGAGTTGGGTCTCACATGATCGCTGTTTCCGGAATCCATGTTGATTCCTACATAGTACATTCTGGGTTTCCAAAAACGACATGATACTCGAGCAAAAAACATGTTCTAAAATTCTACAACAGATCGACGTCAGAGATATAGGTCTATAGTTTTGCGCATCTGCTCGACAACCCTTCTTGAAGACTGGGACTACCTGTGCTCTTTTCCAATCATTTGGAACCCTCCGTTCCTGTAGAGACTTGCGGTACACGGCTGTTAGAAGGCGGGCAAGTTCTTTCACGTACTCTGTGTAGAATCGAATTGGTATCCCGTCAGGTCCAGTGGACTTTCCTCTATTGAGTGATTCCAGTTGCTTTTCTATTCCTTGGACACTTATTTCGATGTCAGCCATTTTTTCGTTTGTGCGAGGATTTAGAGAAGGAACTGCAGTGCGGTCTTCCTCTGTGAAACAGCTTTGGAAAAAGGTGTTTAGTATTTCAGCTTTACGCGTGTCATCCTCTGTTTCAATGCCATCATCATCCCGGAGTGTCTGGATATGCTGTTTCGAGCCACTTACTGATTTAACGTAAGACCAGAACTTCCTAGGATTTTCTGTCAAGTCAGTACATAGAATTTTACTTTCGAATTCACTGAACGCTTCACGCATAGCCCTCCTTACGCTAACTTTGACATCGTTTAGCTTCTGTTTGTCTGAGAGGTTTTGGCTGCGTTTAAATTTGCAGTGAAACTCTCTTTGCTTTCGCAGTAGTTTCCTAACTTTGTTGTTGTACCACGGTGGGTTTTTCCCGTCCCTCACAGTTTTACTTGGCACGTACCTGTCTAAAACGCATTTTACTATTGCCTTGAACTTTTTCCATAAACACTCAACACTGTCAGTGTCGGAACAGAAATTTTCGTTTTGATCTGTTAGGTAGTCTGAAATCTGCCTTCTATTACTCTTGCTAAACAGATAAACCTTCCTCCCTTTTTTTATATTCCTATTAACTTCCATATTCAGGGATGCTGCAACGGCCTTATGATCACTGATTCCCTGTTCTGCACTTAAAGAGTCGAAAAGTGTGGGTCTGTTTGTTATCAGTAGGTCCAAGATGTTATCTCCACGAGTCGGTTCTCTGTTTAATTGCTCGAGGTAATTTTCGGATAGTGCACTCAGTATAATGTCACTCGATGCTCTGTCCCTACCACCCGTCCTAAACATCTGAGTGTCCCAGTCTATATCTGGTAAATTGAAATCTCCACCTAAGACTATAACATGCTGAGAAAATTTATGTGAAATGTATTCCAAATTTTCTGTCAGTTGTTCTGCCACTAATGCTGCTGAGTCGGGAGGTCGGTAAAAGGAGCCAATTATTAACCTAGCTCGGTTGTTGAGTGTAACCTCCACCCATAATAATTCACAGGAACTATCCACTTCTACTTCACTACAGGATAAACTACTGCTAACAGCGACGAACACTCCACCACCGGTTGCATGCAATCTATCCTTTCTAAACACCGTCTGTACCTTTGTAAAAATTTTGGCAGAATTTATCTCTGCATTAAGCCAGCTTTCTGTACCTATAACGATTTCAGCTTCGGTGCTTTCTATCAGCGCTCGAAGTTCTGGTACTTTACCAACGCAGCTTCGACAGTTGACAATTACAATACCGATTGCTGCTTGGTCCCCGCATGTCCTGACTTTGCCCCGCACCCGTTGAGGCTGTTGCCCTTTCTGTACTTGCCCAAGGCCATCTAACCTAAAAAACCGCCGCCCAGTCCACGCCACACAACCCCTGCTACCCGTGTAGCCGCTTGTTGCGTGTAGTGAACTCCTGACCTATCCAGCGGAACCCGAAACCCCACCACCCTATGGTGCAAGTCGAGGAATCTGCAGCCCACACGGTCACAGAACCGTCTCAGCCTCTGATTCAGACCCTCCACTCGGCTCTGTACCAAAGGTCCGCAGTCAGTCCTGTCGACAATGCTGCAGATGGTGAGCTCTGCTTTCATCCCGCTAGCGAGACTGGCAGTCTTCACCAAATCAGATAGCCGCCGGAAGCCAGAGAGGATTTCCTCCAATCCATAGCGACACACATCATTGGTGCCGACATGAGCGACCACCTGCAGATGGGTGCACCCTGTACCCTTCATGGCATCCGGAAGGACCCTTTCCACATCTGGAATGACTCCCCCCGGTATGCACACGGAGTGCACATTGGTTTTCTTCCCCTCTCTTGCTGCCATTTCCCTAAGGGGCTCCATTATGCGCCTGACGTTGGAGCTCCCAACTACCAGTAAGCCCACACTCGGCGACTGCCCGGATCTTGCAGACTGAGGGGCAACCTCCGGAACAGGACAAGCAGCCATGTCAGGCCGAAGATCAGTATCAGCCTGAGACAGAGCCTGAAACCAGTTCGTCAGACAAACTGGAGAGGCCTTCCGTTCAGCCGTCCGGAATGTCTTTCGCCCCCTGCCACACCTTGAGACGACCTCCCACTCTACCACAGGTGAGGGATCAGCCTCAATGCGGGCAGTATCCCGGGCAACCACAGTCGTAGTCCGATCGGGGCATGCGTGGGACGAGCTGGCCGTCCCCGACAAACCCCCATCCGGACCCCCACAGTGATGCCCATTGGCAACAGCCTCAATCTGTGTGACCGAAGCCAACACTGCCTGAAGCTGGGAGCGAAGGGATGCCAACTCAGCCTGCATCCGAACACAGCAGTTGCAGTCCCTATCCATGCTAAAAACTGTTTTGCAAAGAACGTCTGAACTAATCTACAAAGAGCGCAAACAAATCGACAAAATTTAAACTTTTATTAAAATACAAGATTGCCTAGTAAATGCAGTAACGCTGCTACTTGCGCACTGCTGACACTGCTCGGCGGCGGAAGGAGACTACGCGATTTTACGCTATTCAGGTACTAAAACGCGATGCTACAACTCTCAAATACTATAATACCCCCGAAATTTATGAATTAAACAATGCCAGTACCAAAAACACGCAAAGAAATTAAGAATTAAACTATGTAACAAATGAGTGAGCTAGGAGTATACGACTTGCTGCTGCAGCTGCTTATCCAACGGCGGCAGGGAGCACACTTTGCTCCCTTTATTAATGGATATTCGACACCCGACAACCAGCATGGTAGCCAGTCCGTTGTGGTGGGGTCGTCATGTACCCTCTTGGTGGTAGCCCCCTGACTACACAGGGATCGCACTGCTGATGCCTGAGCTGCTACCTCCCCACATATGCCGAGGAGTAGATGCCTATCCCTCTGGGGCATCAGGACTCCCGGCAAAGGCCATCTTGCCAGGTGGTCTTTGCTGTGGCTGGGTGGCGCCCGTGGGGAGAGCCCCGATCGGAGTGGGTGGCATCAGGGCGGATGACCCGCAATGAAGCGTGGTACATCATCTCTCACTGGTGGGCCTCCACCAGCAGTCTCTAAGCGATCGAGATCTAACCTCAACGGCAAGAAATTTGATCCAAGATCATTTCCCTCCCTGGCCACTCCATGGGAGGAACGTATGGCTAAAGGAGGTAGTGCAGATTATTCACCCGGTACCTGGTCTGTACATGAGTTGATGGTGAATCATTTATGTCCACCAAGCCCCAGTTTTTTGTGGAGCATATGGAGGACAAGTTCGGGGAGGTGGAGGGCTTGTCCAAAATGCGCTCTGGTTCAGTTCTAATCAAGACAGCATCCTCTGCCCAGTCACGGAGGTTGCTCACTTGTGATAAGTTAGGGGACGTTTCAGTTAGCATCACCCCCCATAAGAGTTTAAACATGGTCCAGGGTATTATATTCCACAGGGATCTTCTTCTGCAGTCGGCCGATGAACTACGCGCCAACCTAGAACGACGAGGTGTTCACTTCGTCCAGCGCATCCATCGGGGTCCGAGGGATAATCAGGTAGCCACCGGTGCCTTCATCTTGGGCTTCGAGGGTGACGTCTTACCCGAAAAGGTCAAGGTGATGGTTTACCGCTGTGATGTGAAACCATATATCCCTCCTCCGATGCGGTGTTTTAAATGCTGGGAGTTCGGGCACATGTCATCCCGCTGTACTTCCGGCATCACATGTCGAGATTGTGGACGTCCTCCGCATTCCAATACTCCATGTGCTCCGCCTCCCATCTGTGTTAACTGCGGAGAACACCATTCCCCCTGCTCGCTGGACTGTAGGATATTCCAGAAAGAACAGAAGATAATGGAATATAAGACCCTGGACCGCCTGACGTACTCCGAGGCGAGGTGGAAATACGATACGAGAGGCTCCATCCTGTGCCAATGACGTCGACCTACGCCGCTGCTGCAACGACGGTTCGCCCATCCCCTGTGTCGTCCCGTACGGTTGGATCTATGATTGCTCAGAATCCACCAGCCCCCTTGATTGTGGGGGGCACTTCACACCCTGTTGCTCCTGCTCCATCTACTTCAGGAGCAACACCCCCCCCCCCCCCCCCCCAACCATCAGGGACATCAGTTCCCCCTTCCCAGCCGGAGAAGAGTAAGACTTCTTCGGCTACTCTCGCCAGGAAGGGGTCCCTTGGGGACCTCCCTTTGCAAGTTCCGACCAGCGGAAAAGCGGACACCCGCAAGTGGCTGAAACAACCACCAGTCCCTGGTCGTAGGGCCTCGCGCTCGTCGTCTGTCCCTGAGACTGACCCAGTGAAGCCCTCCAAGCCTGAACCCCCAAGAATAACGACATTGGGGTGGCACCCGTCCCACCGCTTCCTACAAGCTCTGCATTTGAGGACGAGGTGGAGATTCTGGCGTCCACTGAGGACCTCGATCTCGGGAGTCCCTCAGACACCATGGATAGCACTAGCACAGGTGCTCCATCGGAGACAGCAGGTTACCCAGCGGCGTAATCTGCCTTCCCAGTCCCTTCACGCCTTTCTCAGCCATGGACAATATCATCCCCCAGTGGAACTGCAGCGGTTTCTTCCACCATCTAGCTGAACTCCGACAACTTATCAGCCTTCACCCTTTCTTCTGCATTGCTCTTCAGGAAACTTGGTTTCCAGCAATGTGAACCCCCCGCCCTCTGTGGCTATTGGGGTTATTATAAGAACCGGGCAGCTTATGAAAGGGTGTCTGGTGGCGTCTGCATCTGTGTCCTTAACTCTCTTCACAGCGAGTCTGTCCCTCTACAAACGCCTTTAGAGGCTGTCGCTGTTCAGGTGTGGACGCCACAGGCTGTTACCATCTGCAGTCTTTACCTTCCACCGGATGGTGATGTCACGCAGGGTGTCCTGGCTGCGCTGATAGCCCAATTGCCGCCACCTTTCTTGTTACTGGGCGACTTCAATGCCCATAACCCTCGGTGGGTCAGTGGCAACAGGTCGAGGTGCCACCGTTGAGCATTTATTGGCACAGCTCGATCTTTCGATTTTAAATGATAGTGCCTTCACACACTTCAGTGTGGCGCATGGCATGTACTCCGCCATCAACCTTTCGATCTGCAGCCCTAGCCTCTTACCTTCTGTCCAATGGAGTGTGCATGACGACCTGTATGGTAGTGACCACTTTCCGATCACTGCCACGGGGTCACTCTTATGGGCGCCCTAGCAGATGGGCTATGAATAAGGCTGACTGGGACTCGTTCTCCTCCACTGCCGCTATTGAGCCTCTCTCTAATGACGACATTGATGCGGTGGTTCACTCGGTCACCACCGGCATCGTTACTGCCGCAGAATCTGCCATTCCCCGTTCTGGGTCCCCTCAGCGGAGGACTGTGCCTTGGTGGTTGCCTGAGATTGCTGAGGCGATTAAAGATCGCCAGCGGGCACTCCAGCATCACAAGCGACATCCCTCCATAGAAAAACCTCGTCGCCTTCAAATGGCTGCATGCGCGGGCCCACCGCCTTATCTGCCAACTCAAGCAGGAGTGCTGGGAATGGTATGTTTCCACCATTGGCCTGCATGTCTCTCCATCACAGGTCTGGGCAAAGATTCGACACCTCTATGGCTATCGGACAACTGTCAGCATCCCTGCGCTCTCACTGAATGGAGCAGTTTGTACAGACTCCGACGTAATTGCAAACTTCTTGGCAGAGCATTTTGCTCCGAGTTCCGCTTCTGCAAATTACCCACTGGCCTTTCGCTCCATTAAAGAGCGGATGGGATGTCGGAGCCTTTCATTTCGCACCCACCATCTTGAATCCTACAATGTTCCATTTAGTGAGTGGGAATTTCAGAGTGCCCTAGCCGCTTGCCCTGATACAGCTCCTGGGCCAGATCGCATCCACTGTCAGATGCTGCAACACCTTTCGGACTGCCAGCGATGCCTCCTCGACCTTTACAACTGTTTTTGGGTGGAGGGTGAGTTTCCATCGCAATGGCGGGAAAGTATTGTTATCCCCGTTTTGAAACCTGGCAAGAACCCTCTGGAGGTGGACAGCTACCATCCCATTAGCCTCACCAATGTTCTTTGCAAGTTGCTTGAACGGATGGTGAGCCGGCAGTTGAATTGGGTACTCGAGTCTCGGGGCCTCCTGGCTCCTTCTCAGGGTGGGTTCCGTAAAGGCCGCTCTGCCGCCGACAATCTGGTGAGCCTGGAGTCAGCCATCCGTACTGCCTTTGCCCGCCGTCAGCACCTGGTCACTGTCTTTTTCGACATGCGGAAGGCGTACGACTTGACATGGCGTCATCACATCCTTTCTATGCTTCATGGATGGGGTCTTCAGGATCCACTGCCGATTTTCATCCGGAATTTTCTGTCGCATTGAACCTTCCGCGTGCAAGTCGCAGCCTCCCATAGTTCCTCCTGCGTTCAGGAGAACAGGGTGCCACAGGGATCTGTTTTAAGTGTCTGCCTGTTTTTAATAGCAATTAACGGGCTCGCTGCAGCGGTGGTAACGTCTGTCTCAGTGTCCTTGTATGCTGACGACTTCTGCCTTTACTATAGCTCTATTGGCATTGCAGCTGCTGAATGTCAGCTGCAGGGTGCTATCAGCAAGGCGCAGTCTTGGGCTGTGGCGCGTGGCTTCCAGTTTTCGGCAGCCAAGACCTGCGTTATGCATTTCTGCCGGCGACGTACTGTTCACCCAGAGCCGTGGCTTTATCTTGACGGACAACTTCTTGCTGTGGTGGAGACATGTAGGTTTTTGGGAGTGGTTTTTGATGCCCAGTTGACTTGGCTGCCTCATATTCGGCAGCTTAAACAGATGTGTTGGTGGCATCTAAATGCTCTGCGATGCTTGAGCCACACCAGATGGGGCGCCAACCGATCTACCCTCTTACAGCTCTACCAGGCGTTAATCCAGTCCCGTCTGGATTATGGGAGCCTGGCTTATGGCTCAGCATTCCCATCTGCGTTGCGGGTGCTGGACCCAATCCTACACAGCGGGATCCGACTTGCCACTGGTGCCTTCCGGACCAGCCCTGTGGACAGCATACTTGTGGAGGCAGGTGTCCCTCCACTGGGGTTATGGCGCCAACATTTACTGGCCGCTCATGCTGCACGTGTTTGTAGCTTGCCCGGGCATCCTAATTATCGTCTCCTGTTCCCGCAGTCAGTCGTCCATCTGCCAGAACACCCGGTCGGGTTGTTTGATCGCGGTCCACATCGGAGAGCTTCTCTCCGGGCTTAGGGTTTTCCCTCTTTCACCTCCTTTCCGGGCCCTTTTGCGTACACCCCCATGGTGTGTGCCTCGACCTTGCCTTCGGCTCAAATTGGCACAGGGTCCGAAGGACTCAGTCCCTCCAGAGGCCTTCTGCCGCCGCTTTTATTCCATCCTAGCCACGCATCAGGGCTCTGGCGTTGTATACACTGACGGTTTGATGGTTGCTGGTCAGGTCAGTTATGCTCTAACTGTAGGGGATCATTCCGAACAACGATCTTTGCCGGCTGGCTGCAGCGTTTTCACTGCAGAGTTGGTTGCCATCTTTCGTGCCCTAGAGTATATCCGCTCCTGCTCAGGTGAGTCCTTCATTATCTGTAGCAACTCCCTGAGCAGTTTACGAGCTATCGACCAGTGTTTCCCTCACTCTCGTCTGGTGATGGCTGTCCAGGAGTCCCTCCATGCTCTAGTCCGTTGTGGCTGCTCTGTGGTCTTTGTTTGGACCCCAGGCCATGTTGGGATACCCAGCAATGAACATGTCGACCGCCTGGTGAAAGAGGCCACCAGTAAACCATCTCTGGACATTGGCCTCCCGGAGACTGATTTGCGAGCAGTCCTCCGCTGACAAGTTTTTGCGCTATGGGACGCTGAGTGGCGCGATCTGACCACGCCCAATAAACTCCGTGCTATAAAGGAGACAACGACTTTGTGGCGTTCCTCCATGCGAGCTACTCGCAGTGACTTCGTTGTCCTTTGTCGGCTCCGTATTGGCCATACCTGGCTGACGCATGGCTATTTACTGCGTGGTGAGGACCCGCCTCTCGATGCGAGTCTGCTTTGACGGTGGTCCACATTTTGTTGGACTGTCCACCTTTAAGTGTGCTCAGGCAGACATTTGCACTGGCTGACATGCTCCCTGCCCTTTTAACGGTTGACTCTGCCATGGTGGACTTAGTTTTGCGTTTTATTTGGGCAGGGTTTTTTTTTATCATTTAATCTGAGTGTTAATGTTTTTTGTGTTGATTCTGGCCTTTGACCTACAATTTTAAACTGAGTTTTTAATGTGTTCTCGGTGGTTGGCTTTTCCTTTTTATCTCTATGGTCAGCCAACCACAGTCACACTCTGTGTGATTTTAATTTGTTTTGTCTGATCTCTGTCTGAGTCTTTCTTGTCCTGTGTCGTCTGTCGTTTCTTCTGTTGTTCGTTTTTTTTTTTTTTCTCTCTCTGTGGGTGATTTTAGTTTTTTGGAAAAAGGGACCGATGACCGTAGCAGTCTGGTCCCTTTAACCCCCCACAAACCAACCAACCTACAACAGACTTGTCCCAGACATCACTTTGCTGTAATCAGGGAATTGAGTCCAGACATTATGTATGCCGTTGATCTGTCTGACTGCCCCATCAGCTAAAATGCTGGGGTATTTAAGGAGCGAAGTAGTGACTAATGTTTACCCAATGTCACATGTCGTGGCCACATCATTCTCGCTATTACGAAGGTGTCAGTGGTTCTCATTCTGCCGTGCTTGCTTAACAAGTTAGTTATACTATAGGATTTAGCAATAGCGTTTCTTTCATTATGATTGCAAGGAGTTCTGCCATTCACATCTAGATGGCAATGGCGTCAGTTTCACTATGTAGTAGACTTAAATTCATCATAGTTCAGCCAGTTTGCACAAAATGTTAATAAATTATATATGCAAAATTTTTTAATGATACTATCTATCTAATAGTGAAAAGTGTATAAAAATCACCACAGTAGTTCCTGATATTAGCCCAAACACACAGACAGAAACTGCAATAGTGGAATTTAATTTAGATAGAGGACAACAAAACTTTAAAATAAGGTTAGGTTTCTATGAGACATGATACCAGTTTTACAGGACTTATATTGCTAAGCACCATAACCTAATCACACATTTGAAGTGCAATCAAAATTAGTCAACAAAGGTTACAAAATACAATAAAAAGATTTGTGTACTGCGATTCTAGTGGAGGTTAGGCAGGGACACCAGAAGGATCTACCACATGTGAATGTCTTCGTCCCATCGCGGCCTCGCACCCCCTTCACGGTATGTGACTGTTCAGTTAAGAGATAAATAAAAATTTGGTCTTAAACCAATGCTGTCGAAACAGGAAATCTATTGGCACAGAAAATACATGTAGTATGACAAAAAAAAAAGAGTAATACTCAAGTCCAACCAATGTTTTTGGCACATTTCCCTTGTATATCAAGTGAATTCCAAAACTGGAAATCCTCCTCCCCCCCCCCCCCCTTCCAAACATTCCCAGTCTCTAAAGATTCCCAACTGGGATTCTCCATGCCCTACACCCAGCGTGTTGGTATTTGGACATTTGGCCAAAAAGGCTCAAGTCTTACAAGAACCCGCCCTGGTCACACAAGCTGAAAAAGGTCTAGTTGTAGTGCAGGCAGTACGTAAACATTATAACACAGCTCACGGCACGAGGGGAAAACTACTGGGTTAGTCGGCGAAACATCCTGCAAAAAAATGAAATCAGCAACTTGGCTGACCAACCGAAAGCACAGTATTATTCAGTAATACCGAGAAAACTTGAGAGGCAGCAATGATAAAGCACTTGATCGATTAACACCATTCTAATTGTTTCATCACCTAACCGTATAAAATGCCTTCGGTATTCTGCTGCTGAGCGCCTGGCAACAGTGCGCCTGTGGTCGCACCCATGCCAGTTCCCGCTGTGTAGGCTGCTTCTGTCAGAAACACAAGCCTTGTCAGCCATGCTAAACAATCAGTGATGCTTCCCCTGTCTGCTAATTTATTCAGACCAACATGACTTCACAATGGAATAAAAGGCACACACTGCAATAATTATTTTTTGTATTATACAATTCATAGCTTGGAACAGTAAACAAACACTAAAATCTTCTGCTCTTCAACTGTTGAATGTTCTATCTTCTGTCAAATCTTGCTCTTTACTTCATTATTAATTTCGACCCCGACTGCAGTTTCTCAGTACCACTAGAAAAAAATCTGTCTTCGTAACCGCAACATTTGAAACTTCATTTGGAATCTGTATGACGTCACTTTTACTTATGTTCAACACTTCAGCAACTTTTGTTCCTCATGGCAATACAACGTCTTCGTTGCTCATGTTCATTATTATTACTGGGACTCTAGCTACATTCTGTCTTACTTTTCTAGCTAATCCAATGCTTCTCGCTACGTAATAATGTACTTTGTTCAGTAACTCACATTCATCCAACTGCTCGATCAATAATAGAGTTGCTTCTTTACATTGGGATGACTTGACTTAGACGTAGATTATTTTTCCTGTTCCCCTCGGGAATTTGGTGAGGCTGATCAATCTATTCATCTACTCACAGGGTTTGAACTGATGCGTCGGTGGGGTTGATCGATCTCACGATGTCAGTGTTGCTGCTCCTTTGAGTATGATCTGAAGAATGATTTCCTAGGTTGTAGTTTCTACGACATAGTCTGATCATTCTATCTGTGACAACTATGTCTGCCACATTAGCGGACAAGAAATCAAACCCAAGTACACCGTCATTATTTGTAACCACTTGCGCCCTTGCTATGTATTTTTCTTGGACTAAGCATACACAAATCAAAATAGGTTTTGCATTACCTCGGTTCCAAGAAATCCGGAACCTGTACAGAAAATTAGAATCGAGATCAACATAAACATCATTTTCGTCCTTTTTATTGCCCATGAAAACCACACACTGCATGTTGTACCACCATACAGAGAGACCTTCAGAGGTGGCGGTCCAGATAACTGTACACACTGTTACCTCTAACATCCAGTAGCATGTCCTCTTGCATTGATGCATGCCTGTATACCTTGTGGCACACTGTCCACAAGTTCATCAAGGCACTTTTGGTTCAGATTGTCCCCCTCTTCAACGGCGATTCGGCATTTATCCCTCAGAGAGGTTGGTGGGTCACGTCGTCCATAAACAGCCCTTTTCAATCTATCCCAGGCATGTTCGATAGGGTTCATGTCTGGAGATCATGCTGGCCACTCTAGTCGAGCGATGTCGTTATCCTGAAGGAAGTCATTCATAAGATGTGCACGATGCGGGCACGAATTGTCGTCCACGAGGACGAATGCCTCACCAATATGCTGCCGATATGGTTGCACTATCAGTCGGAAGATAGTATTCATGTATCGTACAGCTGTTACGCCGCCTTCCATGACCACCAGCAACCTCCACCTTGCAGCACTCGCTGGACAGTGTATCTAAGGCGTTCAGCCTGACCAGGTTGCCTCCAAACACATCTAGGACGATTGTCTGGTTGAAAGCATATGCGACACTCATCGGTGAAGAGAACGTGATGCCAATCCTGAGCAGTCCATTCAGCATGTTGTTGGGCCATCTGTACCACGCTGCATGATGTAGTGGTTGCAAAGATGCACCTCGCCATGAACGTCAGGAGTGAAGTTGCGCATCATGCTGCCTATCGCGCACAGTTTGAGTCATAATATGAGGTCCTGTGGCTGCACAAAAAGCTTTATTCAACATGATGGCGTTGCTGTCAGGGTTCCTCCAAGCCATAATCCCTAGGTAGCGGTCACCTACTGTAGTAATAGCCCTTTGGCGCCCTGAACGAGGCATGTCATCTACAGTTCTTATCTCCCCCATGTTCGAACAACGTTGCTTTGGTTCACTCTGAGACGCCTAAACACTTTCTTTGTTGAGAGCCCTTCCTGGCACAAAGTAACAATGCGAACACGATCGAACAGTGGTGTTGACAGTCTAGGCATGGTTGAACTACAGACAACACAAGCCGTGTAGCTCCTTCCTGTTGGAATGACTGAAACTGGTCGGCTGTCGGACCCTCTTCGTCTAATAGGCGCTGCTCATACATGGTTGTTTACATTTTTGAGCGGGTTTAGTGACATTTCTGAACAGTCAAAGGGACTGTGTCTGTGATAGAATATCCACAGTCAACGTCTATCTTCAGGAGTTCTGGGAACCGGGATGATGCAAACTTTGTTTGAAGTGTGTAATTCTAAGTCAACGTATCCGTGGTAACGTAATTTCCCGCCGTTTAACCCGTGCACCTTTAGCTGCGGCGCTCTTAACTTATCCCTTTTGTCAATGCAACACCGCATTAGTCAGGTCTGCACTCCTGTGTCAACTAGTAGCTTGATGAACACGATATACAGCACCTATCACAAAGTCATTTTCGATCTGTTTTTCGGTGGAGCTAAAAGGAATAACTGTCTCGGGCAGGGGGCGGATGATGTGATGGCCGTACGTCCCCGCACTCATTTAACGATCTTACAAGTTGTCTGTTGCTCGCATTCCTCTTATTGTGACAATTTTTCGATATGTGACCCTGTAATCCACAGTTGTAACAAAGTCGTTATGTTTATGAGCAGGCTTGTTACATTTGTAACATTCTGCATTTGTGTTGAATATCCGACGCTCTTTTTTTCGTGTATCATTCGGACGTCTTAATCCTTCTACGCAGCTAACAACTGCTGCTACTGCTTCCTGAATGGTCTTACATCGCGACAGTCTGCTTTGCTTACTTCCTCGCCATACAACCCTTGAATGAACGTGTCTAAAGCTCTCTGATTGGCTTCGAACAGCTGAATGCGATTCTCATTCTCGTCTTTGAGCAGCTCATATGTTTGAGCGTTAATGTTTCGAATTCTGTCAGCAAACTGCTCAACAGATTCGTCTCGTCGCATCCGCAGACTATGGAGTTGCTCTTGGTAGAATCTGATAGCATTTGTGCGTTTCAATCTCTGTTGCTTTGAATTCGTTGTAATCTTCACACAACTGGGCCCCACGCTGATGAAATATTGTACAGCTCCCTGAATTCTTCATTTAGCAACTGCTAATTTATCTGAATCAGTTCACGAACCCAACAAGGCAGCTCCTTCGAGTTTGCGGAAGAATACTTTTACGTCTTCCTCAGGTTTACCATTGAACTCTGGTACTGATGGCAACAATGAGAAATTCTTTATCGTGCCAGCACTGCAAGAGCTATCATTTGACAAGTCATGTGAAAGGCTGCGCTGAGTTCTGTCTGCTTTTAACCGTTGAATCTCTTTCCGCAAATCATTTATAACGGTTTGGAGATCGGCCGTGTCACCCGGGTGAGAGTTTCCCATACTGATTTACACTACTGGCCACTAAAATTGCTACACCACGAAGATGACGTGCTACAGAGTCGCAATTTAACCGACAGGAAGAAGATGCTGCGATATGCAAATGATTAGCTTTTCAGAGCATTCACACAAGGTTGGCGCCGGTGGCGACACTTACAACGTGCTGATATAAGAAAAGTTTCCAACCGATTTCTCACACACAAACAGCAGTTGCCTGGTGAAACGTTGTTGTGATGCCTCGTGTAAGGAGGAGAAATGCGTACCATCACATTTCCGACTTTGATAGAGGTCGGATTGTTGCCTACCGCGATTGCGGTTTATCGTATTGCAACATTGCTGCTCGCGTTGGTCGAGATCCAATGACTGTTAGCAGAATATGGAATCGGTGGGTTCAGGAGGGTAATACAGAACACTGTGCTGGATCCCAACGGCCTCGTATCACTAGCAGTCGAGCTGACAGGCATCTTGTCCGCATGGCTGTAACGGTTCGTGCAGCCACGTCTTGATCCCTGAGTCAACAGATACGGACATTTGCAAGACTACAACCATCTGCACAAACAGTTCGACGACGTTTCCAGTAGCATGGACTATCAGCTCGGGGACCGTGGCTGCGGCTACCGTTGACACTATATCACAGACAGGAGCGCCTGCAGTGGTGTACTCAACGATGAACCTGGGTGCACGAATGGCAAAACGTTATTTTTTCGGATGAATCCAGGTTCTGTTTACAGCATCATGATGGTCGCATCTGTGATTGGCGACATCATGGTGAACGCACATTGGAAGCATGTGTTCGTCATCGCCATGTTGACATATCAACCGGTGTGATGGTATGGGGTGCCATTGGTTACACGTCTCGGTCACCTCTTGTTCGCATTGACGGCACTGTGAACAGTGGACGCTACATTTCAGATGTGTTATGACCCGTGGCTCTACCCTTCATTTGATCCCTGCGAAACCCTACATTTCAGCAGGATAATGCACGACCCCATGTTGTAGGTCCTGTATGGGCCTTTCTGGATACAGAAAATGTTCAACTGCTGCCCTGGCCAGCACATTCCCCAGATCTCTCACTAATTGAAAACGTCTGGTCAATGGTGGCTGAGCAACTAGCTCGTCACAATACGCAAGTCACTCTCTTGATGAACTGTGGTATCGTGTTGAAGCTGCATGGGCAGCTGTACCTGTACATGCCATCCAAGCTCTGTTTGACTCAATGCCCAGGGGTATCAAGGCCGTTTCATGCTTCCCACTGTTGAAGAGCAATTCGGGGATGGCAATTTCATCTTTCAGCACGATCAAGCACCTGTTCGTAATGCACGGCCTGTGGTGGAGTGGTTACACGATAGTGACATCCCTGTAATGGACTGCCCTGCACAGAGTCCTGACCTGAATCCTGTAGAACACATTTGGGATGTTCTGAAATGCCGACTTCGTGCCAGGCCTCACCGGCCGATATCGATACCTCTCCTTAGTGCAGCACTCCATGAAGAATGGGCTGTCATTCCCCAAGAAACGTATGCCTGCGAGAGTGGAAGCTGTCATCAAGGCTAAGGGAGGGCCAACATAATATTGAATTCCAGCATTACCGATGGAGGGCGACACGAACTTGTTAGTCATTTTCAGCAAGATGTCCGGATATTCTCGTAAGTTTACACATCCCTGCACCTCCTCAGCCGTCCTATACTGACACCGCAGTTCATCAGGATTCCACTATAACGCCAGGTCGCACTCGTATCCGAACGTGACGGCTGCGTCTAAGCCTGTGGCCCTTACAGTATGCAACAAATGTTAGAGATAATATATAAGACCCACGATAAATCGTACAGGAGCCAGTTCGGTGTGAGATTTTGATTACAATGTGACATAACATCAAATAAAGTTGTGTACACCTGAATTTTTCTTTAACTTTTCACCTTATTAGAGAACCATGATGTTCTCTGGTCCGTTATCACATAAGAAATTTACAGGAAGACAAAACTGCAGCAGAGCAACGAAAATGCCAACATTTTTTTGAATATTTGATATATAAAGTATCCAGTTTATTTTAAGTCCATTCTCCAATTTATGCGGGTTTATGATGCATGGGTTATATATCCTCATAGTTTTACATGAGCTGATGATGTCCCAACCCAAAAATGTGGAACATGTTATTAGGCCTAAGTCTGAGGAACTGTTTCTGTTCTGAAATAATTCGAAACCGGTTGCTGTGGCACCCTGTCACAATGGAATGGAAATGGGTTACTTTTGTTTGACAGTTATTACCCCAGCCACGTGCTTGCACCACTACAGTCAAACACAAGCCTGGCAGGTTAAATCGAAATGGAGTTGCCTTGAAGAGGAAAATTAAGGTATTGCAAGTAGACAAGGTGCTTACTGACAAATTAAAAAGGTCATTAAGACTGCAATGCTAGGTGTAGGAAATGTGCTACCTCATCAAATTTTGCTACAAAAGATGACGTTTAATATAAGAAAACACCTCTTGGAGAATAGATAATAGTGCCAAAAGCTATCCGAAAATGCAACAGTCTCACGATAGCATACTGGCATGTCGCAATGGGAAAAGCGCTACATGAGCACCCATCGCAGGCCGTTATTGATGGTCACAGAAAATGACAGATTTCGAAGAATACGTTCAAAACTGCCTCTCATGCACTAAGAGGGCGCAAGGACGAAGTCCAAAACTACTTCTTCTAACGTTGCCTGAGGCAATAGGCCATAAGGCTTTTTCAATTCATGTCACTCGATTTAATTTCACTTTCCCCTGTAACGGCCCAAAATAACAGTATGTTTCATCTATCTTTGACATCTTCTCTTGGTACATTATTATGATATCTAGTGAAGACATGACCACTGAGACAGCTGTGAAAGCATTCGTCAGTTACTTAGTTGTACCACTTAGAAGTCCAGAAGGTATTATAACACATCAAGGAGCAAACTTTATGTCCAAACTTATTATACAGGTGTGTCAACTACTCAAAATAAAGAAGTGCGAACTACTTATTTCAACCTAAAGCCCGGTCCACACGCAACGATCTGTCTGCGCAGACATCGGCGCAGATGCCTGTACATGCAAAAGATCGCTGCAAATGTGATGTTTTCACACGACACAAACCCCAATCTACTACTCGCCCGCCATCTGTCGGTGTAGAAAAGAAATATCAGTGGCAAGCGACTACGCTCCCTGTAAACGTCAAACATTTAATTCAGTTATTTTGAAATATAGAAATGGAGGAAGTTCTGTAGTGGTCTGTGTTCGCAACTTGTGTTGCAAAAAAACATTTAGACCAACCGCAGGAAACAGAGAAAGCGGTCAAAATGATGTAGACAGTGGCTGCTAAAGCGAAAGCAGTTTTCTCACGAACATTTACTGCGAGAGTTGCAGGGCGAATCTGTTTTGTTTTACGAGTACATTACCTCGTGTTCCATTTTCTGGCACATTGACACTCCAATTTCATCTTCAATTGTACTCCTGCTTGGTCTTGGCGTTTCTTGATCACTAAGAAAGCCAAGCAGATCAAAATACCATAACGTTGGCTGGTATAGTTGATCTACTCTTACACCAGATCTTCTAGATTTCTGAACTTTGGATAACTCTTTTCGGTAAATAGTTCGCTGACAGACTTAATTTACTTGACTTGCCTTTATGAACTCATCCTTCAGGACAGCGTAAATAGTTTCACATGTGTTGGGTATTATTTTACTCAACGCTGATTTCGATATTGCAGTTGAAAATTCCAAATCTTTGTAGCTCCTTCCTGTTGCTAGGAATCTTAATGTTACCGCCAGCCGTTCATGAGGAGAAATTTCCCTTGTCATACAAGTATTTTTTTCTCATAATATGAGGGGTTACAAGCTTTAAGAGATAATTATAGCTTTCGACATCCATCCGCAAATAATTTCGCCAGTTCGCAACGAATTTTTTATTTTTTATTACCGTTTATCTGTTTGCCGATGCGTCAACTGCCCGCAATTTTTCAATTAGAGCGTTGTATGCTGCTGTCTTTTTGCCTCGGTCACTATATTCTTTACTTTTAATCTTCCACAAACATGGGTGGTTTCCATACATTTCAATGAATTCACCGAGAACAGTGACGAGTATCAACCATTTTAATGCCCTGTGCACACAAATACAAACACTAGACTGATCAAAAAGCTGTTTCGCGCCAGCTTTGCGGCGATCTCCTGTCCACACGCTCCAACTTGTCTGCGCAGATGTGGTTTGAACGCACAGATTTGAGAGGTTTCGCTCAAACCTTCAACTCCAACTTCCAGGTTGGTGCAAATCTTCTGTCCACACGCAACGATCTGTCTGCGCAGACCTGATGTGCGCAGACATTTGCGCAGAAAGATCGTTGCGTGTGGACGGGCCTCAAGACTAATGGGAGGGTTGAACGTATTCCTAAAACAGCTGTAATAATTTTGTCTTATTATGTAAACAGCCATACTCATACACTACGTTTACATGCAACACATCTTCCGAAAGACGAAAAGCGAATTTCGGAAACCGTTTCTCGTTTTCGTGTTAAAATGTTAAGATGTGAAGCAGATTTGCTAGCCCAGTTAAATATGGTGCCTGAAAAATTGCTGTTACAGTTTTGAATTAGTCATCACAATCGTTATTTCTATTCAATTAGACGAGATGTAAGCAGCTTTAGTTTAATATTTCACTGTACAAAACGCCACTCCGAAAATTTTTAAGAACAAGACGAAATGTGACAGCCCAAGCACGTTTTAAAACTGGTTGCGTTTCAATGGAAAGGAAAATCGATTGCGGAATTGGAGGACTGCAACTAGAAGCGGATTTCCAGAATCGATTTTGAAGGGTTCACATCATGGTACCTCCATGGATTACATAGTTGATGGCACAGGAGCACCAAAAAATTTCTCTAGACCAAGTTGCCGCTCATGTTATGGCATTCTACAGTATTTTGCTTATTATAACTGTTCTCGCAGTTCTACCGCCCTGTTTGCTTTTCCAATACTGTGCATAACTATATGCTGACGTTTTACACGCAATTTATGTAGTAGAATACATACAGCCACTCCATCTGATCACGTGCCTTGGCGTAGTTCCAGCTCAAACGTTACGACGACTTTTATTTCCCTATTCTCATGAAGTGTAATTTTGTAATCTCACTGTGGATTGTTTTCTTTTTGTATTTGTCTTACAAACTGTTTGCTTCTACGACTGTCAAACAGTAGCCTTTTATCATTGTGCTGATTTGTTCATGAGATTTTGTATTATTGCCATGGATTGTTTTTACAATCTGCCTAATCGGTTTAACTGGACTTAATTACCCATGGAGGTAAAAAAAGAAATGAGGTGGCCCCCACAAACTGGGTTCTCACAGGCATATAATATGACGCCACAGCTTGTGGCTTTCTCTAGTGGCATTGTCAGCTACCGTTCACACAGGGTGCCACAAATTTTACATAGTTCCACAGTGAAATCAAATGAGTGGATATGAATGTTACAGTGCAGGTTATGGCTATTTAGATCTGTGACAAGAGTTGAACACGAAAAAGACGAAACCCAAATGTAGTATCCTAAGCTATATTTCGCTTAGGGATAAATTTGGGGCCACGAACACCTTTATATTAGAAATAACATTTGGAGACGAAAATGCTGTCTGCAGTGACAAACTAGCCAACAGCTGGCATGTAAATATCATCTTCAGACATGCCACTCTTCGAAAATTTTTGAATCTTGTTGCATTCGTTGATACAGACATTTCGAATAGCTAATTTTTAGTCTAACCGCTGCCACATCACACTCTGGAGCTATTTACTCCATTTAATCCACAATATATAGAATGTTTGGGCTCACAAATAACGAAGTTTATACTACTCGCTTTTTTGGTTACATATATTAAGTTTATTTATTTATTCACTTATCCAAAAATATTTTAAAATTAATCATTAGTTTGCACACACACACACACACACACACACACACACACACACACACACACACACACACACACATCTACATCTACATCTACATCTATACTCCGCGAGCCACCTTACGGTGTGTGGCGGAGGGTACTTATTGTACCACTATCTGATCCCCCCCTTCCCTGTTCCATTCACGAATTGTGCGTGGGAAGAACGACTGCTTGTAAGTCTCCGTATTTGCTCTAATTTCTCGAATCTTTTCGTTGTGATCATTACGCGAGATATATGTGGGCGGTAGTAATATGTTGCCCATCTCTTCCCGGAATGTGCTCTCTCGTAATTTCGATAATAAACCTCTCCGTATTGCGTAACGCCTTTCTTGAAGTGTCCGCCACTGGAGCTTGTTCAGCATCTCCGTAACGCTCTCGCGCTGACTAAATGTCCCCATGACGAATCGCGCTGCTTTTCGCTGGATCATGTCTATCTCTTCTATTAATCCAACCTGGTAAGGGTCCCATACTGATGAGCAATACTCAAGAATCGGACGAACAAGCGTTTTGTAAGCTACTTCTTTCGTCGATGAGTCACATTTTCTTAGAATTCTTCCTATGAATCTCAACCTGGCGCCTGCTTTTCCCACTATTTGTTTTATGTGATCATTCCACTTCAGATCGCTCCGGATAGTAACTCCTAAGTATTTTACGGTCGTTACCGCTTCCAATGATTTACCACCTATGGCATAATCGTACTGGAATGGATTTCTGCCCCTATGTATGCGCATTATATTACATTTATCTACGTTTAGGGAAAGCTGCCAGCTGTCGCACCATGCATTAATCCTCTGCAGGTCCTCCTGGAGTACGTACAAGTCTTCTGATGTTGCTACTTTCTTGTAGACAACCGTGTCATCTGCAAATAGCCTCACGGAGCTACCGATGTTGTCAACTAAGTCATTTATGTATATTGTAAACAATAAAGGTCCTATCACGCTTCCCTGCGGTACTCCCGAAATTACCTCTACATCTGCAGATTTTGAACCGTTAAGAATGACATGTTGTGTTCTTTCTTCTAGGAAATCCTGAATCCAATCACAAACCTGGTCCGATATTCCGTAAGCTCGTATTTTTTTCACTAAACGTAAGTGCGGAACCGTATCAAATGCCTTCCTGAAGTCCAGGAATACGGCATCAATCTGCTCGCCAGTGTCTACGGCACTGTGAATTTCTTGGGCAAATAGGGCGAGCTGAGTGTCACATGATCTCTGTTTGCGGAATCCATGTTGGTTATGATGAAGGAGATTTGTATTATCTAAGAACGTCATAATACGAGAACACAAGACATGTTCCATTATTCTACAACAGATTGACGTAAGCGAAATAGGCCTATAATTATTCGCATCTGATTTATGGCCCTTCTTGAAAATGGGAACGACCTGCGCTTTCTTCCAGTCGCTAGGTACTTTACGTTCTTCCAGCGATCTACGATAAATTGCTGATAGAAAGGGGGCAAGTTCTTTAGCATAATCACTGTAGAATCTTAAGGGTATCTCGTCTGGTCCGGATGCTTTTCCGCTACTAAGTGATAGCAGTTGTTTTTCAATTCCGATATCGTTTATTTCAATATTTTCCATTTTGGCGTCCGTGCGACGGCTGAAGTCAGGGACCGTGTTACGATTTTCCGCAGTGAAACAGTTTCGGAACACTGAATTCAGTATTTCTGCCTTTCATCGGTCGTCCTCTGTTTCGGTGCCATCGTGGTCAACGAGTGACTGAATAGGGGATTTAGATCCGCTTACCGATTTTACATATGACCAAAACTTTTTAGGGTTCTTGTTTAGATTGTTTGCCAATGTTTTATGTTCGAATTCGTTGAATGCTTCTCTCATTGCTCTCTTTACGCTCTTTTTCGCTTCGTTCAGCTTTTCCTTATCAGCTATGATTCGACTACTCTTAAACCTATGATGAAGCTTTCTTTGTTTCCGTAGTACCTTTCGTACATGATTGTTATACCACGGTGGATCTTTCCCCTCGCTTTGGACCTTAGTCGGTACGAACTTATCTAAGGCGTACTGGACGATGTTTCTGAATTTTTTCCATTTTTGTTCCACATCCTCTTCCTCAGAAATGAACGTTTGATGGTGGTCACTCAGATATTCTGCGATTTGTGCCCTATCACTCTTGTTAAGCAAATATATTTTCCTTCCTTTCTTGGCATTTCTTATTACACTTGTAGTCATTGATGCAACCACTGACTTATGATCACTGATACCCTCTTCTACATTCACGGAGTCGAAAAGTTCCGGTCTATTTGTTGCTATGAGGTCTAAAACGTTAGCTTCACGAGTTGGTTCTCTAACTATCTGCTCGAAGTAATTCTCGGACAAGGCAGTCAGGATAATGTCAAAAGAGTCTCTGTCCCTGGCTCCAGTTCTGATTGTGTGACTATCCCATTCTATACCTGGTAGATTGCTGTTCTTGAAGTTCCAAAAGCTGCGAAAGTGTATCTGCCAACCACTGCTGTCTATCACTTTTTTCAGAAATAAAATGAAAACAAATTGAAAGCGAATGGAGTAAAGCTGCAATTGCTCCACGATAAATGCGACAAAATGCTCGTGTTTCGAAACACTGTCACCAGGGAGCACTGGTGGTAGGAAAGTGGCGGAACAAAGTACAACCAAGGCGAACTTCTTGCAGCGTGACCAAAGTTGCGTCTCTTACGTTGCGCCACTAACAACTGGGAATTCACACATGCAGCAGCAATATGCTATTAACTGTGGCGACATTTCTATTGCGGGTGTGAACCTGGTTTTACGCTGTACGTTGTTTTGGAGCCAGTGTGGGCGTTGCTTTCTGCCATTTTAAGTAGCCGAAAAAAATTAGTAGAGTACTGTTTACGATTGCCTCTTGTTCATTATTTCTGTCGTTTGCGCGCAACGACTGTTTTGAATACTAAAAATTATACAGCTTGCTTGAATAACATAGTGTCAGGAAGACAATTTCGAACGTTTTACTGTTCTTGAAACCGTATTTGTAGTAATACATCACATTTGGCCTCGTTAACATAACTTGATTTTTGCTGATATATTTCGGATAAGCAGAAACAGAAGGAGATAATGTGAAAGGCACGCTTTCCATTTAATTCCACTTTCACTGTCTTATCAATAGCGTATGAAACCGGAAATCCAAAACTAATGCTTGTTTGCATAGTAGTATCGGTACTGCTTCTTGTTGGTTACATTTTCAGACTTCAACTCGTACGCACAACGTTTTTAGTATTCACGTTTGCTAAAAACCTACCTAGATGTTCTTTGCTAGTCCATAAATGTATACAGTGAGGAAAGAAGCAAGGCATGCTATCGTATCTTGTGCATGTCAACGTTGTGAATGATTATTGAAGTGTCTACGAAACAGAACTACATAGAGATGTATATACATGCAGAACAGAGTTCGTTTTATTAGATTGTCAGTGTATTAATCTCACTGAAGTTTATCCATCTTCTCACTTTGCAATCTTATCAGTGATGCATCATTCAGTGTGTGGTCAATAATAGCAAGTTATAGAGTAAAAAGGACAATATAATTTTGTATACGTCTTCCAGGATTGTGGAATGTGTAAACTGATTAAGGGAATGGTCTCAAACGCTTAAACCCCTTAAAATTGATATTTTTCTTTAACATATATGTGAGTAACTTGTTAGTAATGACAGCCTAACCTGTGTAAGATGTCGGCATGCCTTTCCAACAGTAGCCTGTTTGCATCTTTTCCCAGAATATTTTTTCATGTCAGTTTTTCAGGGATAACCAAACATAGCATAACTGGAATATATGTATACTTGATCATCTGCTTGATTTTGCTTTTGAATTTCATCTGGTGGGTTTCAAAGTCTATACCATGCTTTATGATAAGCCAATAGCTAGTTACTTATGTTCATGTTCCATAATTATACCATTTGCATGACATATCATAATGATATGGAAAGAGTCATTATATACTGGCATCTGTTTTTTTTTTTTTTTTTTTTTTTTTTTTTTTTTTTTGTAAAGATGTGTCCATGCTGACTATTTATTAGATTTTTACGTTTTTTTAATTAAATACAGACAGATGTTAGACTTTAATTCCTATCCATCACCATTTACACATTACAGTAATAGATACTCTTATGTGGAATAGGAGGAGTTATCAAAGAGAAACGTTTTCAGTTTAGTCTCAAATTTTACTTTGCTGTGTGTCAGGCATTTTATGGGAAAGTGATAAAAACTTTTGGTTGCAGCATTGTGAACCCCTGTTTGTTTTACAGACTTATGAGGTGTAATGAATGTCGTTTTTGCTACTGATATTGTAATTATGTACATCATTGTTACTGTTGAAGTGCAGTGTATTCTTTACAACAAACTTCTTGAAGAAATATGTATTGTGAAGTGGATAGGATGCTACTCACACGCCGAGCACAGTGAAGGCACGGCGAAAAGTGTATTCATATAAATGTTCAGGCAAAGCCTTCTTCAGAAATGAAGCACAGCTCATATACACAGTTATGCAATCGTACACACAAAAAACAGGCACCCTGACCGCTGTCTCTGGCTGTTCTAGCTAAACTCTTTTCAAAATGAGGAGGAAATGTGAACAATGAATAATAATTATCGGCGAGAGGAATTTAGAGCATCAGATGCTGCCCCAATAATAGCACGATCACGTAGCAGTGTGTTGTTTGGGTGGGAGAGCCAGTGTGGCTCGGATGTCGGAGCGTCTGCGACATGGAAGGCAGTGAAAAACACAGGAAAGAAGAGAAAGAACGGACACTGACTAAAGCAAGGCAAATCTAAAGTCAAATGACAGAAATAAAACCATTACAATAAAAATAAACAGTGCAACAATAATTGATATATACAAAAGGAAATACTACTTACGAAACTGTAGATTACGATCGGATCGATTACTACACCCGTCCTCAATTAAAGCACTCAACACGGTCGAAACTGGGCACAGATACATCAGAGTGACGTCACGGGGAAATATCAAAGCGGTGAACCATGGAGGTATGAATGTGGTAAACCTAATGTTTTGGGCTAGTTAAGATGACTGACATTGGTTTCACGTTTGTCATGTAATGACACCTCCCTTCTTTTTTTACCTCCATGTAAATTACCTTGCTCTTGCGAACACTAAATTTGGGTCAAAGGACTCGTCCTTCAGGTGTTTGTTGTAAACGATTTGTCATTTGTTTGTAACAAGCATCAATACGGTGAGAAGCGTTATATTTTGCAGTTGTCATTTAATGGTTTTATTAGTCAATCTATTTAATTTCCTATGTCATTCTGGCTGAAGCTCAGAAAGACTTAATCAAGTAGTTGACTTGGTGCCCTCCACACAATAATATATTTTCAGTTTGTTTAACTTTTATTGGGTCATTTACATAATTACACCATTATGTAGAGAATGTAATAGCTAGTGACAACGAACTCTAAATAGATTTGACTTACAATGTTCCCCTCCTCCCTGATTACAGTTAAAACAAACTGCCATGTTTCAAAACTCTGTTCTGCGATTTTGGTCTGCCCTATCGCTGGGTTGGCAAACAAATGGTGCCACCTTGGTGGTTACCCAGTCATTGTGAGGACACTGGGCACTGTGCATTCATGTCATTCTAATGCAGACCAACCACAGTCTGATGAGGAAATTCAATGTCAAGCAGTTACTATTCTATTAAAAACTACATTAGGTTCTATACCTCCTCTAATAAAGCTAGAAACCAATCATTCATTTCATTCATTAACAAAAAAGATTTAAAAAATTTAAAAAAGTCCATCGTATAAGCATGTATTGCTTATTTTTACATTGTATCCTCATCCTTGTCATATGAGTGTTTCAGGTGTTGGTACTCCTCGAGACTGTCTCTGAAACCAGCTTTGGGTACATCTGTAACGCTGCTGCAATCATAGTCTTGTGTTGACAATTGCAGTCACCCAGTCACTACATGGTCAAGTAACAATTAGACTCACATTCCAAGATTTGAAATGTTAAGGGAAATTAAAACATTGGATCAGTAAATCAAAATCAAATATCGTTAGCGGCCATATTTATGGTCCCATTGAGATTGTAGAGTTCACCCATGGGAGGTACAAGGTGCTGACAGACCCTGAATATGGGTAATTCTTATTATTTAAACTTTACAAAGAGTCCGCCTATTTCGTCCATCGTCTCTCCACCGATTCGACACCAATCGAAAGGTTCGCGCGGGAATAGTCCAAATTGTCGTCAGCAAAGCCACTTTCGCAATCCAGTCACATCGCCAGATTACCTGACTGGTGAGACTGTGGGCTATTGGAGCCGTGACCAGAAAAATCTCTCTCTTCTGTTCCGAACCACCGCCTAGAACAGATGTTTAGTTCCTTCACATTTGAATTTTTCCATCTCCTTCAAGATGGGTCTGGGGCTACTAAAGTTCTTCTCTCATCCTCCGGCAATCATTGCCGTATAGTCGCCCCCCCTCCCCTCCCCCTCCCCCTCCCCCACTTGCAAATAAACTGATGTTTTTTTTTTCTAAACCTGTGCACCGTGCTTTAGTTACAAGACCACACCGCTTCCCAGTTGTGACTAAACCTCTGAAAGGGAATACAGGGCAGGGGCATAGCTACCGTCGTATGTGTTATGGGGTCCCCCGTCTACAGTGGCTCCGACATGTATTAGCGAAAATTCGTAAAATCTTTTCCACAGTCTCACTCAAGGTTAATGCTTAAGTCTTAGGCTGTACCCTAAGCGCTTAATTAACTGGACGTCCAAATGTTGGCAACTCTGAACATCTCAGATTTCCTGCAGCACACATCAGTGAACAACAATGATTATGATATTTCTCCATTTCAATTGAATGAGAACAATTTATACACATTTATTTCAGTCTGTGCACACGGTTCATTACATTGAAATGTTGTGTATCTAAGTGACTATTTTTTCGTTGATGGGTTTAATTGTGAAAGAAATGAGTGAAAGAAAGAGAGATTGTCCCAGTGGAGCTAAGAAAATAAGAAATAAACAGTAGAAGGAGGAAGTTATAAAGAAATTGCCCAAAACTTCTTCATTTTTCCAGCCATCAGATTCTGTGAGTGGTTTACTTTCCGATGATAAGTATTAATAATTATCTCTCTCTTCAGGAAAAATACTTCTTGTTTATAATTTAGGTCACGTTATGTATGTCTGTGTAGCGTTCTACACTGTGTAACGTAGATTTCATAAGTATCATTACACCTCATTGCGAACCTGTACAACATATATATTTTTATTTGAATTATGATAACAAACAATAAGGTTAGATGAAAGGTGTGCATGCGATGCCTGTTGCTTGAGAACAGTGGCGTGTGACAAGTTTCACCCAAGTCTATCGTCTTGTCGAACAAATTGCACTACGTAAACACATGCTAGCAGAGTGTTTGTATACAAACATTATGCATCTTTACAACAAAATACATTCTATAATTTTATATACACACGTTTTCCCATTTGTATGTACATGGATGTTTAATTTTATGTGCTTTGTGCAGGGTGTATTAATTAAACAAATTTTTTATTGTACACAGTTAACAATATGATGAAACATTAAATTTGTTTACAACAAT
Organism: Schistocerca americana; assembly: GCF_021461395.2. Classification (NCBI taxonomy): domain Eukaryota; kingdom Metazoa; phylum Arthropoda; class Insecta; order Orthoptera; family Acrididae; genus Schistocerca; species Schistocerca americana. Next base: position 90,934,775 of record NC_060124.1, on the reverse strand, counting down.
GAGCTTATGTCAGGAAGAGATCTCTTCCAGCCAACACATCTGGCGTGGAAATGGCGATGAAAAATAAAACCATTCAATGTAAATTTTATTAAGTACACATTTAATAAAATAAAATTTTAATTAATATAGTACAGCATTACTGTTTAACCTCGTTAGCTCATAATTGTTTAAGACGAACTCCTGGTTAACATGAAAAAAATTGTCCAAACAGAAATACATTAGTTCTAATAGTAAATTTTAATGGTTAACACTAATTTCGGTTAAGGCGAATTATGGACTCTTTTTCAGTCCCAAGCGTAATTAAATTTCATTTTAACACAACCTTTCAATATTACAGTAATTCTTTTTCCTAACTGAATGCAAGAACTGTAACTACAGAGCTACCTACCCATTGTTGAATAGTTTCTAACGTATCGGTATTGTGGGTGGGGAGCCCCGATTATGAGCCCATACCCTACATTTATCCAAAGGTTATCAAAGTATTTTTTTACAGATTTTTGCGCTTTGTCACACGTAATAAAAACAAAATAACAGTTGATACCTACAACAGCAAAAAAATAGTTCCTTGAGAGAACTGGCCGATGGAAAATTTGCTATAATTAAGGACGATAATCGAATTTTTGGAGAAAGACCGATGAATTTGTGAATTATTGGTTAGACGGAAACGTCTGTATCGACGATATAAATTCCAGGATACTATGTTAGATGTGTTGACTTTGCTGGTTACATACTCCCCAAGGCCATTAATTTCGTGTTAGAGCTGCCACAAATATTTGTTTTTAATGTTCACGAGCCTTGGAAAACATCACAGGTGAATATGCTCACATAGTGTTTATTATAACATCCATTTGTCACGAATGGAGACTACAAAAAAATAGCTCACCAAAGAAAAGAAAGGCACATTTTATATCGAAAAAAACGGGAACATTACACTGTACATACATAAGTAACACTTTGCAAAAGTGTAACATGAATGAACAGAAATTTCTCTCGATATACACCAAATTCACAGAGGAGTACAAATGGGAAGCCCACAAATACAGAGAGGTCAGTCAACACACATTGCAGTTTTGCAGCTATTGCAAATTGATATGCGTGTGAAATGTTTTTGGAAACAAATCGCTAACAGTATTTCATAACACACAGTCCATTCAATGTTACATTCACCGGTGCGGACTTGGTCCACTCAGTTCCAAAAAATTTTCTCTCAGAGATGCCGAGATACCGTTTCGGCGTATTCTGGTCCAAATTAAGCCCTACACTCCACTATTTTGTTCACATTTTGACGATCCCCCTATGTTCTGAAGGAATCTTGCCTGTGATGCTTAAATCTTTTCGTGCTGCCTTGAATAATCAGCCAGTCTATGCAGTGATCATTTGTCTTGTGCTACAGTATCAGTCACGCCATGTATGTTTTATAGTTGTTATTATCGCTTTGTTGGGCGCTAACTTGGATTTATAATAATACTAGATGGGCGAGGAAAGTTTTCCTGGCACATTATGTATTACTTTTTCACCGCCTCAAGGGCATGTAACAGGATTGTAGAGTCTTTATAAGTACTGTATTTTAAACGTCAGTCTTCTCTTACTCATGAAATATCTGTGTGTGAACCGTCTTACTTCAATGTCATATGGTAGAAAAATGTATCACATACGAGTATTAATGGCTCTGCAAAGAAAGTGCTTCCTTGAAATATCACTTGTATTCGTTGAATCTCCACCACAGCAGTCATGGAGGACGACAATTTCACTTCTTCCACCTCACCATTGTTCATCCGCCTTTTTCACCTCGCACCTCCATCCACAGCGAATTTAAGACTCATCAACATATAAAATATGGCACACTTTGGAGTTGTACGTTATCGAGGAGGCTCATGAAACAATTTGGGTTCGCCAAGCTTGGTTTAAAGATTAATTAAAAAATTAAAGTTATGTTTAATTAACATTTTTAGCCCTACAGTTTTAAATAATTTCAAAAAATTTTCAATATTAATTTTACTTCGTTTTATTTTTAGATTCATCTGGAACACATTGTCTGCCAGAGGTTCGGAAAATAGAAGAAACCCATGCCGAAGATCTTAATAAGTCCAAGGAATTTCATAATATATCTTTGTCAGATAGAGGATATTTTGGTGAAAGCCTTGCTGAATGTAAACGAAAAATTATTTTTAAATTGGGCTTATTTAAACCACAAGGACCGTTTTCAAAAGAGCAAGAACATAAGCAATGTTTTTCAACCTATCATTTCTCATACTTCAATAAGGCTGGTATAAAAATTTCAAGGCCATGCCTATGTTATTCTAATAGTTTAAACAAACCGCATTGTCGCTTCTGTTGGTTGTTTGCAAATTGTCAAAGCGAATCATACTCCTCCACATGGAGTAATGGCGTTTCTGTTAGAAGCAATTTTACACAATATATATCTGACCATGAAAACTCACAACAGCATATTAAATTGACTCTTTCTTTTAATAGTTGGTTGCAAGCTAATACCATCGATACTTTACTGCAAAGTGAAATCAATTGTAAAATTACTTTCTGGTGAGATGTATTGCATCATGTTATTAATATCATAATTACTTTAGCTTTATGCAATTTTCCTTTAAGAGGCCATAATTCTGAATCTGAAATTTGATCTCAGTTTTATGTTTCAATTGAATTACGATCCTATTTTAAAAGAACTTCTTTTAAAGCAAAAAGATGAAATAAATTACTTAAGCCCCACAATTCAAAATGAGATTGTTAATTTACTTGCTGCTGCACTTAGAGAAAATATTGTTTCAGAAATTAAATGAGCTGCTCCATTTCTAGTCATTATTTTGGATACAACACAAGACCTGTCAAAAACTGACCAACTTTCAGTAGTTTTTCGATACATCTCAGTATCGTAAAAGATGATTGTGTGCCTAAAGAAACAAAAATTTGCGAGTCCCTTTTGGAATTTGTATAGCAGTAGCTAATTGTAGTGCAGAAGGGCTTAAAACTGCAATTTTTAATACTATAAAAGAATACGGAATTGATTTGTCCAAATGTAGAAGGCAGGACTACGGTGGAGCAAATGTTGCGTCAGGTGTGTATGGTAGATTACAAGCCATTATAAAAGAACTTGCACCAAATGCCGATTATATTCCTTGTGTGACACACGCATTAAATTTAATTTCAAATAATGCAAAATGCGTCCTGAAGTGTCAATTTTTTTCGATAATTTAGAAAAAATGTATACCTTTTTTGGCAGTAGTATAAAATGCGGTCAATGCTGAGTAACGATAAATATTTAAAATATAAAATTATCCTTAAGAAGGTATGCTCTACTAGATGGTCTTTAAGACACCACACTTTATTTGCTATAAAGAAAACTTATTAATGAATAAAGAAAGCTTTGTAGCAGATAAATTTAATTTCCACTAAAAAAACGAATGTGATGAATGTAAAAGTATAATTAATATTTTATAGAACTTCCATTTCATAGTGCTTGTCACCTTTTTTAATTCATTATTTGAAATCATTAATCCAGTTTCTAAGACACTGCAACATTAAAATAATGACTTACAGAAAGCTTCTATTTTACTGAGTAATCTTTTGAATACACTGAGCAAAATGAGAAATCGAGATTCGTTTCATTGTTTACTAAACGAGTCCAGAGACCTAGCAAAAGAGTGTGAGGTAACAACTGTTTAAAAAAACAGACGGAAGATGATTAAGTGATATTTATCAGAAGATGGGAGAATTTCAGACCCAGAATCATATTTCAGAGTACAGGTGTACTATTGCTGTTTAGATATATTAATTACTCAAACTAAACAAAGATTTAAAAGCCTCTGTCTCCTTATTAATACACTTGAAGTATTGCAAGTGGGGAAACTCTTATCATTTTCAAAATAAATAATAAAAAATGAAGTGGGAAAACTGACTGCTAAATACAGTAAAGACATGTTATTTGATCTGTATGAACCATTAATTTCTTTGAAAATGTGCTTAAAAACCGAAACTCAGAAAATCCATTCTATTAAGGAACACATGGAATTATCAATGATTAAAATCAGTAGCCTAGCACCCAGATTTCTAGAGGTAAAACAGCATGTTTCCCATTTTTTACCCTTCCCGTAACAACTGCAATAGCTGAAAGACGTTTTTCGAAATTAAAACTGATTAAAAACTATCTTAGGGCCTCCATGATCAACAACAGCTTCCAGAATTGTCAGTGCTGTTTATAGAGGCAGAGCATCTCGAAAAACTAAAATCGTATTCGGCTATGGATGATTTAATAAGTAAGTTTGCCGAAAAAAGGTGGGAAAAGTATGTATTTGAACTGTTTGCCTAACTTGGCTCCTAGGAGCATTAATTGTAAATTATTACTTACCTATATAGCCTATACTTAATCAATAAATATTCGTTTTATTCAAAGTGAGAGTTTTTGTTTCTATTGTGAAAAATATTTACCCTCCATTTGGTCTTCGCCGCAGTTGAGTAAAAGGAGCTGCAGCAAATTTTGATACAGGGCCCATCTGAGGCACGCTACACCACTGTTACAGAGGGTCTCAACCAAAGGCTTCATTGACTTTGTGATGGTCTTGGTTGCAGATTTTTGGAGATGCATTATCAGGTGGGGAAGTGTAGGACTCCTCTTCCAGCTACCTGAGTAACAGATTACTTATGGAGCACAGGTGGAGCACATTTTTTTACGCTGTGCAATAGTTTGAGGTACTCTGATGAATACTCACCAGTCGATATACAGGCAGTGGATTCAGACAGCATTAAAAAAAAAAAGACACTTAGACTCTCAAAATTTTATCATGAAATTGCCGAAATATTCGTAACAAAGTTCCTGAATTTACTGCCATCCAGGAAAGTTCTTACATTCGGATTGTTGTTGGGTCAGAGTGCTGGCTAAAACCTGAAACAGAAAGCTCTGACATATTTAGAGAGATAGGACATGTATCGGACAGCCATATTAGATGGCTTAGGAGGGGAAGTGTTCACTGCAGCTGACAAAAATATCGTCTCTATTGAGGTTCAAACTGAGTGTGACAGTGAATTTATCTGGTCTTGTTTAACAGGTCTCGGTGAAACCAAGTTAATTGTTAAAGTTTTTACCAGCCCCCAGATACCACTGTAACAGTTTTAGCGTCATTCAAGAAAAGTCTTTTCTGGAAACTGTCATGAGCAACTAGTTCAGCAGCCCACACACAGTGGAAATATCTTACACTTTGTAGCGAGAAACAGGCTGGACCTTATCGATGGCTTCATTATAAAGACAGGGATTAGTGATTATGATGTCGCCATAGCGACAATGGTTACGAAAATTAATAAATCAATCAAGAAGGCTAGGAGAGGCTAGAAAGAGCAGATAAACAGTAGATAGCATTTCTCTTAGACGATGATTGACTTAATTTAATTCCAGTGTGATGAATGTAGAGGAATAACGGGTGATGTTTAGACTGATTGTAAATCATGCTCTCGAGAAGTATGTACCGAGTAAATGGATTAAGGACAGAAAAGACCTATCATGGTTTAACAATGAAATTCGGAAAATTCTGAGGAAGCAAAGTCTGTTGCACTCTCGGTCCAAAAGAGGACGAGAAAATGACACATGCAAAGGTTAGTAGACATTAGTGCGTCTGTGGAAAGATCTGAGCGAGAAGCATACAACTACCTCCGTCATACTTTAGCAAAGATATGGCTGAGAAACTGAAAAAATTCTGGTGCTATGTAAAATCGCTAATCAGGTCTAAGGCTTCTGTCCAAACACTAGTTGACCAGTCAGGCGTGACAGTTGAAGACAGCGAAACGAAAGTTGAAGTTTTAAATTTCGCGGTTAAGAAATCGTTCACACGGGAGAATCATACAAACATATCGTCGTTTGACCAACGCACAGAGTCTCATATGGATGACATAGTAATAAGCATCCCTAGTGTAGAGAAACAGCTGAGTTGAAAATAGGCATATTCCATATTCCTAGATTTTTTAAAAGCATTCGCCTTGATACACCACTGCAGATTGTTAACGAAAGTACGATCATGCGAAATAGGCCCCCAGATATGTGACCGGCTCGCACACTTCGTAAGTAACAGACGCCAGCACGTTCGTCGATGGCGAGTGTTCATCAGAGACAGGGGTAACGTCAAGAGTGTCCCAGAGGAGTGTGATAGGACCGTTGCTATTCTCTACGAGGGCAGTTCAGAAAGTAACCTCCGATTGGTCACAGTGCGGGTTGTGGGGGGAGTAGCGACGCCATATGTGCGTTCACGCACTCAACAGGTCAGTCGGCATCAAGCCGTGGTCGAGTGAACGTCGTACCTGCGCTAGTTTAGTTTTTGTGGCAGTTTGAAATGTGTGCTGCAATAGAAAACCCCGCCAAATGTGAAGTGCGTGCTGTCATATGGTTTTTTACAGCCAATGGATATTCTGCAGCAGCTATTCATCGTGAGCTTTGTGCCGTGTACGGACCAAGAGTTATGAGTGAAGGAGTTGTCCGTGAATGGGTACGTTTATTTAAAAGTGGACGAGAAAACGTTCATGATGAAGAGAGGAGTGGTAGACCATCATTGGTGACTGACGAACTCGTTCAGACAGTTGATGCAAAAGTTCGTGAAAATCGACGTTTCTCAATGTCGGAGTTGTCTACTGGTTTTCCACAGATTTCTAAGACTCTCTTGTACGAGATAGTGACAGCAAGATTGGGTTACCGTAAGTTCTGTGCACGATGGGTGCCCAAAATTCTTACCGACCACCACAAAACTCAAAGAATGGCCTCTGCATTAGACTTTCTGTCACGTTATGAGGACGAAGGAGAACCATTGTTAAACAGAATCGTGACCGGTGACGAAACCTGGATTAAGTACGTGAACCCTGAGACAAAAGAACAATCAAAGATGTGGGCACATTCAAATTCGCCTACCAAACCAGGAAAAGCCTCGCAAGATTTTTCTGCCAGAAAACTGACGGCAACGGTGTTTTGGGATGCCAAAGGGGTGTTGTTGGTTGAATTCATGGAACGTGGTATGACCATTAATCAAGACGTGTACTGTGAAACAATAAAAAGTTACGACGGGCTATACAGAACAAACGTCGTGGTATGCTGACTTCTGGTATCGTTTTTTTGCACGATAACGCCCATCCTCACTCTGCTCGCAGAACAACGGCCCTTCTTGAGTCCTTCAAGCGGGACATTATCAACCATCCACCTTACAGCCCAGACCTGGCGCCAAGTGATTATCACCTCTTCATGCATTTGAAGAAATGGCTTGGGTCACATCGGTTTGATGACGACGAAGAGCTCAAAGATGCGGTCACAGGCTGGCTCCAGGCACAAGCGGGTGATTTTTATGCAGAAGGAATTTCAAAGCTTGTGAAGAGATACGATAAGTGCCTCAATCGCTATGGAGACTATGCAGAAAAATAGTGCAAAGATGTAGTTGTAAGATGTATACATTAAAATATTTTTATTTAACTTGGTGTATTTTTTTAAATCAACCGGAGGTTACTTTCTGAACGGCCCTCGTATATACATAAATGATCTGGCGGACAGAGTGAGTAGCGATCTGAGGTTGTTTTCTGATCATGCAGTGGCGTAGAGGAATGTGTCGAAGATCATTAACTGTGTGATGATACAAGATGACCTAGACAAAATTTCTAATTGGTTTGATGAATGGCAGCTGGCTCTAAATGTAAAAAAAATCTAAGATAATGCGGATGACTAGCAAACACAAACCCTTAATGTGCAGAAACGCGTTAGTAGTGTCAGATCAATATCCCTAATATTGGTTTTCTGCAGAGTTCTTGAACGTATTTTCAGTTCGAATATAATAAATTTCCTAGAGAACAGAAAGCGCAAGTCCACGAATCAGCACAGGTTTAGAAAGCACTGCTCGTACATAACTCAGCTAACCCTTTTCTCACATGATATACTATGAACTGTGGATGAAGGGCAACAGGCAAATTCCATGTTTATAGATTTCCGAAAAGCATTTGACACAGTGTCCCACAGCAGTTGTTAACGAAGGCACAAGCATATGGAATAAGTTCCCAGCTATGTGAGTGGCTCAAGGACTTCTTTAGCAATAGAACCCAGTATGTTGTCCACGATGGTGAGTGTTCATCAGGTACAGGATGTGGTCAGGAGTGCCCAGGGTAATACAACAGGACCGCTGTTATTTTCTACATACATAAATGATCTAGCATACATGGTGGGCAGCAATCTGCAGTTATTTTCTGATGATACTGTGATGTACGGGAAAGTGTCGAAGTTGAGTGACTGATGGAGGATACAAGATGATGGAGAAAACTTCTAGTTGGTGTGATGAATGGCAGCTAGATCTGAATGTAGAAAAATGTAAGTTAATGCTGATGAGTAGGAAAAACAAACCTGTAATGTTCGGCTACTGCATTAGGAGTGTCGTGCTTGATACAGTCATGTCGTTTAAATATCAGGTCATAACGGTACAAAGCGATATGAAATGGAATGAGCATGTGAGGGTTGTGGTAGGGAAGGCGAATGGTCAACTTAGGTTTTTTTGGAGAATTTTAGGAAAGTGTGGTTCAGTTGTAAAGGAGAACACATATAGAACGCTAGTGTCACCTGCTCTTGAATACTGATCGAGTATTTGGGATCTGCGCCATGTTGGACTAAGGGAAGACCTAGAAGCATTTCTGAGGCAGGGCTCTAGATTAATTACTGGTAGGTTTGAACAACACACAAGTATGGAACTGAAATGGGGATCCTTTGAGGGGAGGTGACAATCTTTTTGAGGAACGCTATTGAGAAAATTTAGAGAACCGGCATTTAAAGCTGACTGTATAACGATTCTGCTGCCGCCAACATACATTTTGCGTAACGACCACAAAGATAAGATACGAGAAATTGAGGCTTATATGGAGGCATACAGGTCATTTTTTTTCCCTCGCTGTATCTGCGATTGGAACAGGAAAGGAAAGGACTAGTAGTGGTAAAGGGTACCCTCCACCATGCACCGTATGGTGCCTTGCAGAATATGTATGTGTGGACATGCCTCATTGACAAACAGAACAGGTCAATACAGTGCTGTCTGCCTTGCACATTTCACTTCAGCGATTGCATTCTGATCCCTTCCACGACTCAACACGGGCTGGATTTTACCAGTGCACCATTAGGAGTGGCACATGGCACCACATTCAAACCACTCTGGGTCAACCCATTCACCCCAAGACGTGGCACATTGCACCTGGTCTCCTCGAAGCAACTAAGGCAGCGGTGGAAGAAATATTGTAAGTGGGCATCGTTCGTCTCTCAGACAGTCCTTGCGAATCGCCTGTAAAATTGGTACTCAAAAAGGAAGACTCTGTAAGACTCCATGGGGACTACAGATGGCTTACTGCCTGCATAATTCATGACAGCTAACCCATGCCAAACATTTAAGATCTCACACATTCACTCGCAAGAGCTATGATTTGTAATGTGATTGACTGCCACAAAGCATATGATCAAATTCCCTTGCATTCAAACGATATCGGTAAGAAAGCCATTATTACACTCATCGGCTTGCATGAGTGCCTCAAAATGCTATGTGAACTGAGAAACGCGCCACAGACGTGGTAGCTATTTATGGGTAGAGTGATTTTCGAGATCAGTTGCTGCAAACTGTACCCTGATGACATTTTAGATTTCTCTGCAGACTTCTACAGTCATGGGCGATACCGTGAGCTCTTTCTCACTGCTCTCCATAATGCAGGGGTGGTAATTAAAGGCCAGTTCACACTGGCCATCATCGCACCATCACATCACGGCGCCGTGACGTCAAGGTGTATTCACACAGTCCGTCATGTCATGGCACGTCAAGTCGGATGGCTGTCCTCAACTGTATTTTTGGGGTAATTGCGATCTTCACGTGATGATTTTCAACTCTTTTTTTATGAGCAAAGTGTACATACCTAACAGGGTAGCTTATATGTGTTTATGGCGTCTCTGGTGCAGAGTGCCCTATCCTTGGCACCTTCCATCTTTAGACTAGTGTTCTTGTGTGAACTTTCGGTGCACAGATGTGTAACAGCCATTCTTTGTTATATATGTGAGTGACCAGTAAATGTGTATTCAATATTAAGTGTGTTATCTCTCAACTAATCTTCCGTGATAACCACAGTGGTGACCCCAACACCGTCGTCGTCTGATCCAGCGTTATTTCTGATTGTTTTCGTCATTCACCCACATTGTGTGCCAGACTGCATTGTTTACGCCACAGTGGATCTACCAGTGTCTTTTGGTGCAAGTGTAACAGGCCCCATCAACTCTGCCACTTGCGACCATGAGTGGACAAGTGTACTTCCTTCGAACTTAGTTAAAAGTGAACAGTTATTTATGCTCGGAACCTTGCCCAGTACGACGTGGCCGCCGCCTAGCGTGGCAGCACAACAACAGCCACAACATGCAATGCCCGCTGTCTAACCACAACATGCAGGACCTTCCAGTTAAATACATTGTGGTTTATCCTTCAAGCACATTCTTACCTTCAGGATGGCTTGCGTGACAGCAAAGTTCTAGGACTGTGACTCGAATATTTCTATTCTCATTTACGTAGTGTCGCAGCAACCCCCCCCCCCCCCCTCCCGTGCACTGCCTTCCGCTCGCTTTCGTGACGGCACTGGACATTCCACCTGCACCATTTACCGCGTCAGCACCCCATGACTCTGCCATAACCACCCCCAACCCGCTGTTGCAACGGCACCAGCCGTTACACCCAAGCCGCGTTCTTCATCAGGCTTGCCGACTGGACATGCCTTGCTGGCTTATACGCCCGCCCCCTCTGTATCGTGTTCTGCATATGGCCACAGCGCCACCCACACCTTGGGCAATGCACTGTTCACTGGTACCGCACTTCAAACGTCGGAGGCATCCTGCTCTGCCCACACTGATCTCCATCTGCCACTGCTGCCTCAACATGTGTTACAAGGCATGTTCCCTAAGTTATCTGCGCTGCAGAAAGACAACCCAAAACTTGGTTTGCTTTAGTGTACCACCTCCTGGATATCCACGGCATTTCCGACGACGGCGCCTGTTTTGTCTGCCTGGTCAGCCATCTCCACACACATACGGACCTCATTAGAAACTTACTCCTCTTGCTGCCTCCCTCGCAGAAATATTAGACACCCAAATCACTGATTATCGAATGCCTTTCCCACCCTTCGGCGGAGGCTGTCCATCACATTATTCATGAGGAGCGTCTTCATAACTGCATCCCTCCGCAACTTTGCTGGTGCCTACGTGCATTAATCGATGACCAAGCATTGCCTGGCGCCACCCTTTGGACATTGTGGATGGTTAAAATGCCTTCGGATCTGCAGCTACATCTACTGTCTCATGTCACTGACCAACTCGAGAGTCGATTACGCGCGGCGGATCAGGCTTATGTTATCATTCCTCACTGACACTGCCTGTCACGAACGACATCTCCACCATCCTCAGTTGCCACATCTGCGGCTATGGTTCCGCACCCTGTCAGCAGAGGCCGATGCACTTCCCTCGGCGCTTCAGCTGCCCGTCAGGAGCCGCCATCTAGCGGCCTACACTTTCTCGTTGCCACTGGTGCCGACGTTAGCATCATCCCAGCCAAGCTTGCTGATGACACGCTATCCCCCTCTACCCTCGTCTTGATCGCTGCCAACCGTTATCCCATTGTGGTCCATGGTTCCACCAAGATGTCGCTTGACCTCTCACTTGTTCACACCTTCCCTTGGACCTTCGATACTGCTGACGTGGATGAACCTGTGATCAGATTGGATTTTCTACACCATTAGGAACTTTCACCAGACCTGCAGGCCGCCGCACTCTGCCATGCATCTGGCTCTACAGTTATGTACACACCCAAGTTCAGCAGCACTTCGCTCTCCACCTCCTCGGCTATGCTTTCCCTGGTCGAGCGCATAACCACACGTATCTTTGATCTGTCGTACGTGCCCTCCCAGATCGACGAACTCCGCACCCAGAACGATGCATTAAGAGCCCACATTGCCTCTGCCTCCCCCAAATTGTCACATGCATGGCACACTATACATCGCCTATCTGCAGCCCCGCAGCAAGGTGGTCCAGCAGACGCCTCTGCAGCGTCTTCTCGCCAACCTGCTCCAGCTTCGAGCATTCCAACACCTGCGGTTTCTTTCGCACCACCACAGACGAATCTCCAAGACGAACTAGCCTGCGCCTCTCCAGATTCTTCACACCACTTCACTCTTGTGTGCCGACTGTAGCCGACGCCCCGTCTACGTTGCCCCAGTTAATCAAGGTCAGTGAACCGACATTGCCTGTGGATACCTTCTTGGCTCCTCATGCTGACTTCCCTAATCGATTATCGGCCATCAGTAATGGCACTTGCCGTAAGATTCTCACCACCAATGGCCTACCTGTTCGTTATAAGGCCAGGCACCTTAACACTTCCAAACTTCCGTTCCCTAAGGAGATCTTTCAGGGTCTGTTGGCTTCGGGCGTCCTCCTCCCTCTCCGATAGCAACTGGTCTTCCCCTGTTCACCTTGCTCCCAAAAAGGACGGCTCCTTATCCATGTGCAGGGACTACAGGTCACTTAATGCCCACACCATTATCGATAACTACCCCATGCCACACACCCAAGCCAGCCGGAGTGGCCAAGCAGTTCTAGGCGCTAGTCTGGAACCGCGCGACCGCTATGGTCGCAGGTTCGAATCCTGCCTCGGGCATGGATGTGCGTGATGTCCTTAGGTTAGTTAGGTTTAAGTAGTTCTAAGTTCTAGGGGACTGATGACCACAGCAGTTAAGTCCCATAGTGCTCAGAACCATTTGAACCACACACCCAAGATTTCACACAGTTGCTTCATGGTTCTACCTTTTTCCCCATATTAGATTGTTCCAAAGCGTATCACCAGATTCCCATGCTTCCACTGGATATTCTGAAGATGGCAATCATCACACCCTTCAACCTCTTTGAATACTGTTACATGCCTTATTGATTGAAAAATGCTGCGCAGACATGTCAACAGTTCATTGATTCCATTTTGCTTCATCTGCCTTTTGCTTACACTTATTTAGGCGATATCCTTATCTTTTCTTCCTCTGCTGAGGAGCATCAAGTCCACCTCGCTGCAGTCCATTCGGTCCTTGCTGCCAATGGTGTGGTGATCAACCATGATAAATCTCAACTATGCTCGTAAGTGTTACCTTCCTCAGCGATTACGACTCTGCTGACGGCCTCTGACTGACGAGTTCTCGTGTCTAAATCATACTTAAACTTCCTCTCCCTGAGGATTATGCTCAGCTCCGTCGTTTTCTGGGTATGGCAAACTTTTACCACTGCCATATTCCTCAGCTGCCTCCGTCCAAATGGCCATCATCGATGCTCTCTCTGGCAAGAAAATCACTGGAAAACGGAAGTTGGAGTGGACCCACACTATGCTTGACGCTTTTGGTAACCTTAAAAGTGCCTAAGCCAAAGCCATCACACTCGCCCACCCTGACCCTGTGGCCCATATCTCGATCACGACTGATGCCAATGGCTTAGGTGTGGGCGCTGTTTTACAGCAACACACCACCGACTCCACCCAGCCCCTCCGCTTCTTTTCTAAGAAACTGGCTACAAGCCAGTGCAAGTGGTCAGCATTCGACTGTGAGCTACTCGCAGTGTATGAGGTAATTAAACATTTTCGTAGTGACCTCGAAGGGCGATACTTCACGATCTATACGATCACAAGCCACTCTTGGACGCTATTCTACCCAGGCATTTCCGTCATATGGGCTACGCTTGTCAGCACTCTTCCAAAGCATGCTATATCCGTGGCGTGGAGAATGTTGTGGCAGACTACCTTTCCCACATCTGCATACTAACTGCACTGCTGGACCTGGAGTAGCTACCCCGACTACAAGCCAACAATGACGATATACAGCAACATAGATCAGACAATGGCTCATCAACAAACAGAACAGGTCAATACAGTGCTGTCTGCCTCGCACATTTCACTTCAGCAATTGCATTCAGATCCCTTCCATGACACAACACGAGTTGGGTTTTACCAGTGCACTATTAGGAGTGGCACAAGGCACCACATCCAATACAGCAACACTTCTTGGTTCAGCACTCAGTGTCCTTTGTGACACCTCTACGGGCACACTTCACCCCCTGGTCCCCACTGCCCTTTGTCATACCGCCTTTACCGCCTTGTATGGCTTAGCTCACCCTGGGACACGGGCCATGACAAGGTTGGTTACAGAGTGCTTTGCCTGGCCTGGTGTGAAGCACGACTGTTGCGCTTGGAGCCATGCATGCATTCTGTGCCAATGCAGTAAGGTCGGCACGCCAACCTCCTCTGGGCAAGTTTGACAACCTGAAGGGGCGTTTCAACCACATCCATATCCACGTCGTTGGTCCCCTTCCTCCATCCGAGGGCTACAGATATAAAACAGAGTGAAAATCTCATTCTGGACTACAGATATATCTTATCAGTCATCGACCATGTGACCCACTGAATTGAGGTGGTCCCCCTTACTGGCATCACAGTCAAGACCATCGCCTGTTTCTTCGTCTCAGGGTGGGTTGCTCGCTTTGTCTGTCCCCTGTCTCTCGCTACCGACCAGGGACGCCAATCTGAGCCCGCCCTCTTCGCACGACTCTGCAAACTCTGCGGTGTCGCCAAGTTTCATACCACAGCTTACCACCGTCAGGCAAATGGCCTTATTGAGCGGTGGTCCCGCACACTCAAGGCCGCCCTAATGTGCCACGGAGCCTATGGTTGGAAGCCCTCCTGTGGGTGCTGCTGGGTATTCGCGCGGCTCATAAAGATCTTAATGCCTTGCTTGCTGGGGTTCTGTCTGGCGAGACTCTCCTTCTCTCCGGCGAGTTCATTGAGGATTCACGTTCCGCCACATCCGAGGACCTCCCAGCCCTGGTCGAGCATGTCTGCAAGCAGGTCACACACCTCTGCACCCCCATGCCCCGCCCCCATATCACCACCCCACTGTGTTCATCCACAAGTACTAGGACGTAGCTATGTGTGACTTTGTTATGCTGAGGGATGACACTGTGTGGGCAGCCCTTCAGCGCCCTATTCGAGCCCTCACCATGTGATACGTCGGGGTACCAACACGTTCGTCATCCACTTCCATGGACAGACACATATAGTGTGTTTACATGGGCTCCCAAAACCGGAATTCGTAAATAGATTTCCCAGTTCCACTTCTGGTTGCTCTTGTAAACACTCCACAATCGAATCTGGAAATGCGCTTCTAGTTGGTGGTTTTCCAGTTCCGCAAGCGGTTTTCGCGCCCATGTAAACGCTCAACCGATTTTGAAGCGGTATTGGGCTGTCAGATTGCTTGCATTTATTGTTGTATGTGAAATGTCAGGAAATATGGTAGAAGCAAACGCATCTTCAGGGAAGAAGAAATACTGGACAGAGCAGGTGGTTATCCATATGCTCTATCTAATAGAAGAAAAGCACATATTACATTTGTTGGATGGCAAGAGATTCAGGAATGCGGACATTTTTGCTGAGCTGGCGAAAGCCATGGCTGACGGGCGATATATACGTACACCCGATCAGTTAAGGTTGGTTTACTTTTTAGATAATAATAATATGCGTGATTTAAATCTGCAAATTTTATTTGCGTTTAAATTTGATGTAACTCGTAATGTTACTGTATTTCGGATCGAAGTGGAAATCTCTGAAGTGAGACTTCAACGACGCCAAGAAGCAATATACCAAAAGGGGCAATGATCGTTCGGATTTTCCGTTTTACGATGAAATGGCATGTCTCCTTGTCGAGAGGCCGTCAGCTTTATTGCTAGATCGTGGTGTAGATTCTACACCATGTGGAGAAGGTAAGAGTTTGGCTATAGTAAGGATTCAGCAGTTTCGTTACTTTTATATTAATGATATTAAATTGTACGCTACGTCGTACATTTCTTTATTGTACAGAATCTGCAGAAACACAGAAACAAAACTTCTTAATCAGAACCGCAACATGAGGTTTCGTTTACAGTTTCTCCAGGTGACTCGCCGAACTTTACGGTGTCTGCAGCCAGCAGACCAGCAAAAAGTGAGTGCTGCTTACATTTGAAAGCTTGCCTGTTGAAAATGAGTTTTGTGAATGATAGACAGTAGTGGATGTCTTCATTGTGTCACTGTAAATCCGTTGGTTGTAGTGGCTTATTATAACTACACAGTGCTCATATTATATTACTTTGCGACCACCCCCTCCCATCAACTTGCATTTTTCGTTGTTTCTGTATAGTGTATGTGCATAATAAGCATAAAATGCTCATGATTTACATGACCGTTGGCTATTATAATTTTTCTGTTGGCAATATTATAATTAATTTATTTCACTAACTCAAAGCCAAAGTCACACATTCTGAACTAACCTAGATCTCGGGCTACATTGGTTTCAAATCCAAGATATCAGTGGGACAGGTTAAAGGGGATTGGGATATCACACTCCAGGTGATATGCTAGCTTAGCATTCATTCACATTTTGATGCAAAGCCATACTATTGGTTTCACAAAAAATTATATATATATATATATATATATATATATATATATATATAGTTGTTGTTGTTCTGGTTTCCAGTCCTGAGACTGGTTTGATGCATCTCTCCATGCTACTCTATCCTGTGCAAGCTTCTTCATCTCCCAGTACTTACTGCAACCTACGTCCTTCTGAATCTGCTTAGTGTATTCATCTCTCGGTCTCCCTCTATGATTTTTACCCTCCACACTGCCCTCCAATGCTAAATTTGTGATCCCTTGATGCCTCACAACATGTCCTACCAACCGGTCCCTTCTTCTTGTTAAGTTGTGCCACAAACTCCTCTTCTCCCCAATTCTATTCAATACCTCCTCGTTAGTTACGTGATCTACCCACCTTATCTTCAGCATTCTTCTGTAGCACCACATTTCGAAAGCTTCTATTCTCTTCTTGTCCAAACTATTTATCGTCCATGTTCCACTTCCATACAGCCGGCCGAAGTGGCCGTGCGGGTAAAGGCGCTGCAGTCTGGAACCGCAAGACCGCTACGGTCGCAGGTTCGAATCCTGCCTCGGGCATGGATGTTTGTGATGTCCTTAGGTTAGTTAGGTTTAACTAGTTCTAAGTTCTAGGGGACTAATGACCTCAGCAGTTGAGTCCCATAGTGCTCAGAGCCATTTGAACCATTTTTTGAACCACTTCCATACATGGCTACACTCCATACAAATACTTTCAGAAACGACTTCCTGACACTTAAATCTACAATCGATGTTAACAAATTTCTCTTCTTCAGAAACGCTTTCCTTGCCATTGCCAGTCTACATTTTATATCCTCTCTACTTCGACCATCATCAGTTACTTTGCTCCCCAAGTAACAAAACTCCTTTACTACTTTAAGTGTCTCATTTCCTAATCTAATTCCCTCAGCATCACACGACTTAATTCGACTACATTCCATTATCCTCGTTTTGCTTTTGTTGATGTTCATCTTATATCCTTCTTTCAAGACACTGTCCATTCCATTCAACTGCTCTTCCAAGTCCTTTGCTGTCTCTGACAGAATTACAGTATCATCGGCGAACCTCAGAGTTTATATTTCTTCTCCATGGATTTTAATACCTACTCCGAATTTTTCTTTTGTTTCCTTTACTGCTTGCTCAATATACAGATTGAATAACATCAAGGAGAGGCTACAACCCTGTCTCACTCCCTTCCCAACCACTGCTTCCCTTTCATGTCCCTCAACTCTTATAATTGCCATCTGGTTTCTGTACAAATTGTAAATAGCCTTTCGCTCCCTGTATTTTACCCCTGCCACCTTTAGAATTTGAAAGAGAGTATTCCAGTCAACATTGTCAAAAGGTTTCTCTAAGTCTACAAATGCTAGAAACGTAGGTTTGCCTTTCCTTAATCTTTCTTCTAAGATAAGTCGAAAGGTCAGTATTGCCTCACGTGATCCAAACTGATCTTCCCCAAGGTTGGCTTCTACTAGTTTTTCCACTCATCTGTAAAGAATTCGCGTTAGTATTTTACAGCTGTGGGTTATTAAACTGGTTGTTCGATAATTTTCACATCTGTCAACACCTGCTTTCTTTGGGATTGGAATTATTATATTCTTCTTGAAGTCTGAGGGTATTTCGCCTGTGTCATGCATCTTGCTCACCAGATGGTAGAGTTTTGTCAGGACTGGCTCTCCCAAGGCCGTCAGTAGTTCTACTGGAATGTTGTCTACTCCCGGGGCCTTGTTTCGACTCAGGTCTTTCAGTGCTCTGTCAAACTCTTCACGCAGTATTGTATCTCCCATTTCATCTTCATCTACATCCTCTCCCATTTCCATAATATTGTCTTCAAGTACATCGCCCTTGTATAGACCCTCTATATACTCCTTCCACCTTTCTGCTTTCCCTTCTTTGCTAAGAACTGGGTTTCCATCTGAGGTCTTGATGTTCATGGAAGTGGTTCTCTTTTCTCCAAAGGTCTCTTTAATTTTCCTGTAGGCAGTATCTATCTTACCACTAGTGAGATAAGCCTCTACATCCTTACATTTGTCCTCTAGCCATCCCTGCTTAGCCATTTTGCACTTCTTGTCGATCTCATTTTCGAGATGTTTGTATTCCTTTTTGCCTGCTTCATTTACTGCGTTTTTATACTTTCTCCTTTCATCAGTTAAATTCAATATTTCTTCTAGCCCTCGTCTGTTTACCTACTTGAGCCTCTGCTGCCTTCACTACTTTATCCCTCAGAGCTACCCATCCTTCTTCTACTGTATTTCTTTCCCCCATTACTGTCAATTGTTCCCTTATGCTCTCCCTGAAACTCTGTACAACTTCTGGTTTAATCAGTTTGTCCAGATCCCACCTCCTTAAATTCCCACCTTTTTGCAGTTTCTTCAGTTTTAATCTACAGCCCATAACCAATAGATTGTGGTCAGAGTCCACATCTGCCCCGGGAAATGTCTTGCAATTTAATACCTGGTTCCTAAATCCCTGTCTTACCATTATATAATCTATGTGATACCTATATATATATATATATATATATATATATATATATATATATATATATATATATATATATATATATATATATATTCAACATCATACTTCTTATTCAGGAAGAAAATCTGATACCGGCAAACCGGGTTATGCTGGGGCTCTTGCAGCATTGCAAAGGATGCCCGTGCAAACCACCTGGAAGTCCAAAAGGATCAGCAAAAATGGCAAGTCTTTTTCTTTTAATCAACATATGATTGTTAAAATGGTGTACAACACAAGTAATGGGAATCCTTTGGGAGATAGCCCCCTGTTCATTACAATTACTTGTACAAAGCATTAATGTAGTGGAAAACTGGCGTTAATGTGTATTTAACTTACATAGAACAAATCTATGAAGGAAGTACCTATGTGGAACTTCACAATCACAGTTGGGACAGTTGCACCACATTTTTCAACAGTCAAAAGGTGAAAAATAAAAAGTAAACATAGAAATAAAGAATTTCATTGGTGCACTTTCTGTTAAAATATAAATATCAAAAGTTTTCAAAGTGAGTTGTTAATCATCACAGAAGAGACACCACACATTTTACAAGAACTCTGAGTTTTACACACATTTTACTTTGAAAACATTGAATTTGCTCTAACAAGACAGTTCTCTTCATGATGAAAATATCTATGCCTGTTACTTCTTCTTCTGTTTCAACCTCCTTGGGGTATGTTGACTCGCACTTCTTTCTGTGATGTTCTTTCCCTAGTGCCCAGTATCTCTCCATTCTTGTATTGTGACTGTGTATAGTACAATACCGCTAGAAAAGATCTTTTTTATCAGCAAAAAAGCGCATTGTGGAGTAAATGTACTGGGAAGTGAGTGTAAGTATTCCTAGATCCTTAAAAAGGATTCTGCAAGATGTACGGTTATCCACTTTACACAATATTCTTACCACTCGCTGCTGTTGCAAAAAACCTTTATTTACTTTAGGTGCACTTCCCTGGAAGATAATTCCATATGACAGCAGGAAATGAAAATATGCAAAATAAGCCAACACAATGGGAGATGCTTCTAAGAGCATAACATGCTGAACTAAGTTTCTTGATTAGTTTATTTATGTGTTGACTCCACTTTAACTTGTTATCCAGCTGCACCCCAAGGAATTTTACACACTGTGCTTCATTCAGTGTTTGACCATTAATGTCTGCTTCTGGTGTTAATATGTTGTTTGTCTGAAATTGCATAATGTGTGTCTTTGTGAGGTTAAGACTTAAACTGTTAGCTGTAAATAACTTATAGGCCTGTTCGGCTTGTTAAAGTTCAATCTGGGATATAGCTGGCTCTTCATTTCTGAACACCTCCGCTGAGTTCCCTATATAACTCGTACATAAAATCTTTTCCCCATCTCCTTCTGTCTAGTTATCTTTCTTTCCATCTATTTGCAGTCATCCTCCTTAGTTTTCTCATATGATCCAGCGACATCTTCAACATTTAAACATGGTCATTTACATATTACCTATTGTTTTATTGGTAACTGGATGTTTTTATTGGTTTTCCTTATTTGTAACCTAAAATAAACACATCTAATATTGTTGAGATAGAGAACAAACTTTTTCATGTTCTGTGTCATGGGTGAAAAACTAAATTAAATGCATAGTCATTTTTGTGAATTTGCTGCATATTTAATACTCCCCATTAAAAAAAACTGAAGTTCAAGTTAAAGATAAACTTTAGAATTGAAATAACTATGACTGCAATGTAAAAGCCAATCGTGCTCTCCACCCTCATCTACAGAAGTCCCAAGTTTAACTACATTACAAGGAATTTAGTGACTTTAATAATTTTTGCAGTACAGTTTCCTAAGTATGGCTGTTTGATGTGGAATTGTCTCTTTACATACTTCAAATTGCTTACAAAATAAGTAAAATTTTATTTTGTTTATTGCCAGCATTACTGTGCATTTGTTTATAATACAAATTTAACATTAAGAGTTCATCATAAATACTGTGCTGATTTCTGTAAAATGTTACAGGTTATCAGAGGAATTTGAGAAAGACAGACAGTGCGAGAAGCAACTGTTGGCGAATATCCAAAGTAGGCATGCGGAAGAGACAAAACAATTAGTAAACTCATTTTTAAGTGGCCTTCACGCTATAAGTGGTCAGAACACTCAACTACGATTCATACCCTACCAGCAAACACCACTGTTCTTTCCACAGACCGTTTTTTTTCACCAAACCACCCCTTATCCAACTCGATCTCCTTCCTCATCCACCTCCAGAGTCCAATCCACCACCAGTGCCCCATCCAACTCCGGTGCCCCATCCACCTCCAGTTACAGACAGTGAGCTTTTTGTACATATTAAATTGAAGTACAGCAAATAAACAAGTTATTGAAATTGTATGTTTTCATTTCATAACCACCAAATTTGATCTGATTTACAAGTATTTAAACACACTTAATAAGAATGTGCTTATTGAAATAGTAATCAAAATCTCCTTAATGGATAACTGGAAATGTAATACGTTTTTAGGCAGTCTCTTATCCTTTCAGCATCTTGGTTAGCTTCTGTGCAAGTATATTCATTGGGTTGAGGGAACATATCATTTCCCCTGTCCACATCATTTAGCCAGTTTTCCCTGAAGTGATCTTTGAGCATTTCAGTGATGTTATGGAGTACACAACATGTAGCAACAAGTTGAGGCACAAATTGATAGTTTATATCTATGCGTTTGGCAAGGCACCTCCATCGAGCTTTGAGCCTCAACAACAATTCTGGTGGAGCTCAAATAAACACCAAAACTTTCTTCTTCAGGTGATACAGTCCCTGTATACGGTTTCATGAACCATGGCAGGAGGGTATACTCTGCATCTCCAAGAGGTAATTTTGTAACAACAGTCCCACTGATTGTGCATGGTTACATTAATAGACTATATTACAATAGAATTTGTTTAAATACTTCAAAAGAGTAGTAACTTTCGACTTAGCATAAATTATCATGTTGTTGTATGTGAAAAATAACTACGTGGTATATACTGAATTACTGATACAACACATGTTACTTCTATTTAGAATATACATCAGGCATTCCACGAGTGAGCCTGCCTATGAGTGAAATTTCAAAATACGAAAGTCATAGCTGTGAGTAATTTTAATGAAATCCTAAGGCACTGAGATTACATGTAGAGGACAAACATTGGGTAATCTTTTTATTTCTTTCATTTATCACCATGAGCTTAGACAAGTTACACTTGTAATAGCTGGTAGAATTTGTTTGTCAAGTTAGCAAAGATTTTCCACCACTGAGAAACAGTTCATTGCTAAGAATTGTTTACAGTAGAGCAGTCGTTCTAATAACATTCTAGAAAATCTGAAAGCTGGTAAGAATTTCTTTTTCACATTAGATTTCTCTTTTACATTCCAAGTTGTCCTGCCTGTCACTAAAATCTTATATTAATTTTGTTTGTATCTTCAATTTTTTTGGATAGGGGAGAAATACGTTAATTTCATTGTGTAATGCTTGAGGAATACATACAGCACTCCATATGCAGGCCACAAGTGGCCCATTGGGGCCATCCAACTACCGTGTCATCCTCAGCTTCCGGCAAGAAAGGAAGAATGAGTTGATTGTTGGTGTTAATAACGATCATCCTCCTTTACCTCCTCTGCATTACTGCAGATGACGTGTCACTGAGCACATTTGTTCTGCGCATGCAGTACACGTGAGGTGCCTAGTTGTTTCCACTGCACATTGTGGAATACAAAGGTTCTGTTATAGTTCACTAACCTGCTGTCTTCAAGTTGATGTCCCCACCGCAGAAAACAGTACACAGGTCGTAGGTTCTGTATCTTGAGGCTGAAACTGACTTGTAGCTCGGTTCTGCTCTGAAATAACTATTTGTAGCAATTGTCTAATATGATGGCTGACAAAGCCAGAAATATTACACATCCCCTTCCTTCTGAGATTTCGAAAACTTGGGATGTTCTTGAAGACAACACACACTTTTGGAAATATATAAATAAATTGAACCAAATTTTGATAGAACTGTAAACTAATAGGTAATCTCTCAAGAACCAATCTATCACACTATCCCTACTTTGATATCAACATGTAAACATGAAGATGGCTTTTACATATTTTCCCTATCATTATTAGTAAACTCTTCCAAAATCTGAGAATAAGAAAATTATATGATGACTGCAATAAATTCAAAACAATAACACCCTATACCACAAACATTATCAAGATGCAGTTACATCTACTGATCACACAATAATTTGAACAAGAGGTCAAAATTTTACAAGTAGCGTATCATTATATGATTACACAAAACATATGAGAAATAGGAGAATTTTCAAAGGAAATCACATAAAAAAAGAATAAAAATCAGCTTATAACTGTCTTTCAAATTCACCAACGAAAGTTATGAAGTTACCTAAAAACACAGCACCTCAAAAAATAATCACCTATTATCTGTTCATTGCCGTCCTTTAAGAGACACGAAGAAAATTACATTGTTAGATAAATTACATAAAAATTTAAATATATACATTATTATCGGCTCATTGCCATCTTTTAAAGGACACTTTACTAACACTTCACCAAACTGACATCCACTTTAGAAATACAAAGAACGAAAAGGAAGAACTGCAATTCACTAATTGATGTACACTTTGAAATAGCGCTTCACTCTCACCATTACAGGAACAAACACATGTGATCTACAACAGCAACTTGAGATTCCATTGTCCATGCCGTTGTCTTACATTACATAGCTCAGTCTCAATTGGTGCTGGGTTTGACAAGTGACTGTCCATTCTCAATCTCCAACTCCAGCGTAGAGGACCGGTACAATTCATGTAACAATACAAAATGCCTTACATTAGATTTCTAATAGAACTTAAATAAACCCTGAAATAAACTTTTAATTATACCATACAATGAGTATGTACCTAAATAGACTCAAAAAGTAAAGATTATTCTATGTTTACATGCAGTGCCACTGTTTGTAAACAGTGACTGCTAACATATGGCTAGGGCGTTGCCCGTAGCAATGTAAGGTCAGTGTCCATTCACAACATGTGACATACTCGCCGATTCATTCATACAGACGACAGTGGTGATGTGCACTTTAACTCTAGCAGACGGCGCTGCGCTGCATAACTGTTTCGTTACGCAGACCTATTTGGCTGCTACACACCTCATATTCTTTAATGTTATATCTACATTTTGTTAGTACAGTCTCATTTTAGTTGTTACTTCAAAACCTTCTTAATCATTAATAGACACACAGTTGTGATTCACAGATATTGAGAGATTATTTCAGAATAAATCTCTTAAAGAAAATTTCGGCTACCAGAAACGTTGCGTTACTCAACAGTAAGAGTTACCATACCTTTCTCTTATCATAAATCTTGTTACTACTTACACAGCCAGTGGAACTGTATTCATGTGTACACATCTGTAATCGTTACATAACATTATAGCGTCAATATTCGTATGTTAATCATTATGTGACTTCATTTCGTAGGGGCTGATTGAACTGTTCATAGCTAGCATTTTACTCTTCATACTCCATATTATAAACCAGTGAACTCCTCTCCATACCTTATATAATGTGGCCTTATCTTTAAAACGTAAATGTATTGTTAATGTCCCTTGAGATTTTCGTGTTAGTGTTATGTCTTGCTCATGTCAATAATACTACGTCTATTCCCTTGTACTTCATAACCAGTTGGCGGAAACCACTTCGCCAATGAAAACCTCTTGAATGATGGGCCGACTCACATGTCGCCTTAAACCTCCATTTCCTCACACTACGTTATAATGGGCCGACTTACACGACGCCGAATAATTCTCCTTTCCTCACTTCTCATCTACAATTGGCCGACTTACCTGTCGTCTAAAAATAATACTCCTCCGTAACATAAACCTCTTTGGCAGGACCATCCCTTGCCTATAAACGCATACTCAATTACCTCAGCAGAAACTACGTCGCTGGCAAGTCATACTTAAGAATATAGTATTTACCTCCAAAAGGTTAACACAACCTTTGCACTAGTAATCTGCTGACCTCGATTTCTGCCACCAAATTTTATTCTTTCGTAACTTTCGTCATATTCACTTACCTGGTTTGGCGTCGTCCTCTTCTTCTGCGACTCATAGCTTATCTTTCGAAAACTTATACTATTTCATGTCTGATATAATTAAAGCCCATGTTTCACTTATCTGCTACTTTTGACAGATTTTTCAAACATAATGTGTAACATTATTCTTGCTGGTTCTTTAAAATTAAAAAAGGAATCGTTCCACTGTGTACTTTGTGATAGATGTTTCAAATGTCATTTAAAGCTATTCTGGTGTTTCTTAATGCAACGTAATACCATGTTGTCTTGCTTGGGCATCTGTGATCCTATGCTTTCGTGTTATAAAACTTCCTGTTCACATATATTCTGTCAATTCCTGTTTTTTACCTGTGCAATGCAGTTGTTTATCCTGCTGGGTTAGTATGCTGTCAATAATTGGGTTTGTTGTCACAGTTTGTGTAAAACTTTTGTCGTAGCTGTGGATAGAGATGAATGTTAAAGTAGACAGAATACAGCTCAGAATGAAAGCAGAGGAAGAACGAACAGCATGAAAGGAAATGAAGTAATGCAGTTAGTTAACTAGGGTACCTGGTAGTCGTCATCTACCTAGCAATGCAAAGAGCGCTATTGCCCCCTGAGGGTAATTAATGTTCAAAGTATTTTTTGATGTCTATAATACTGTTGAGTCCTTTGCTTACTTCCGTTTTTGTGTTAGCTACTTCCACAGCATTGGGGTGTGGAATTCTAATTATTTTGTATTTCCCTTCATACAATTCATGAAATTTCTTAATTCCTGAGTTTATCTTAGAAGACAATCGGAAATCCGATTTTCGACAGGGACAGCAAAACCGATTCAACATGCACATGTAAACGCGACACTGAAAAACGGTTTACGAGATTCGGTTTCCGTCTTCCGGAAGATGTGCCACATGTAAACGTATCTATACAGTCTCAGTTAAAAGACTTAAACCGGCGTAGCCCCACAATGACGACCTTCCTCCCAAAGCAGCCGTCCTGCCTTCATCCAATTCGTCTCTGCACGCCATCTCCTCTCACGTGCAGCTGTTGGAACCACCGGGCTGCAGCACTGCCGACACTGCTGACCTCACTTACCGCTCCAGTCGCCACCTACACTCCCCATGTTGGCACCAAGATTACGACTTCATCTCGTGAGCCTTCTCTCTGCCATGCTCCGGGACGTGCGTCTCGCGGGCCCCGAGGAATCGCTTCATGACGTCATCAGTAAAGCTGAAAGCGTGACAGCGCTGCCTGGTGACTAGACCTGTAAACAACTCTGTTGACGTAAGTGACGTCACACGTTGGCCACAGCGTTTGTGACTTTGTGCTGACTTGCTATCAGCCATTGTTTTGGAACGTCAAATCAATCCAGATTATTTGAATGAAGCTTCCATTAACAGAATTAAATGTAGAAAGAGGGTTTGAATGCGAATAATCTGGATTATGGTGACATAATAATCCGCAGCGTAGTCAAAGTTACACATTAGAGTCTTACGTGATTGATTGAAGCCAATTGATAACAAATTATTGGTCGAAAGGCAGAGCGATTTATAGCATAACACATATTACGCATTGAGGACAATGTGTATAAATGTTTTTAACGCATTAACTGCAGCTTACCAATGTAGGCTAACTACCACTGAGACGTTTGCAGCACGAATTTGTCTTTGAACCCATACCAGCAGTAGCAAATGCGGAAAAACAAATCAAATATGGTAAAGGATACGTAGTGGAACGCCCATTGCAATTTTCCAGTTTGTGTACGATATCTGTAAATAATATGCACCAAAACACGTCGGATGATTGTTCATTTTCTAATAAATGTTTTTTGGGGATGACCCAGTAGTTTTATTTTTTTATTGTGAGAAATGCATTAAATGTGGGAAAGTGCATTTAAATAAGCCGCAAACAAATATTAGGCAAAGCCACACGTCTGTCTGTTATCACAACCATTATTTCTCATTCGCTGTGTTCCACAACTGTCGACGAAATTATCGCTTTTCAACCTAATGTAGACCTCAGACTATGCTACAAATAGTTATTACTCCAGCTAAGGTTTCTAGGGGAAGGGGGCGAAATCCAGTATAGTGCTCTAGCCCAGATATGTGCTCTTGCCCAGTGTGTGTTACCGATATGCTTAAATTTTGATCGCTGTTTTTCTGTAAACAAACAGCTATATGCCAATCACATCTCCCTGTATGTAGTTTCTCAAAAATCCAGTTTATGTGATCTTAAGATAAAAAGAGCTCAATGAGGGAATATTAATAGATCCAAGCAGTAAGCCTACTGACATCTCCAAATTGTAAGACTGCTATAGATGCAAGTCACTGATTGTCAGTGTGTATCAGTGGGACAAAACATTTGAAGTAAATCACAAAGCTTAGGTTAGTTCAACTATTACTTCTTAATGTAGTAGGCAGTCACAATTTTCTTCCGTATTTTAATGTACATACATACTACACAAGCAACCAAATGGTACCTGGTGGAGGGTACCTTGTACCACTACAAATCATTTTCTTTCCTGTTCCACTCACAAACAGAGAGAGGGAAGAAAGGCTATCTACCATCCGAACCCAGATTTCTCATGCCTTCTAAATTTTTTCAATAGTGTTGTACAAAAAGAACATTATTTTCCCTCCAGGGATTCTCATTATACTCACACATAGTTAGAAAATACTGGTAACATATATAGCATCCAGACTCTGAGTTGCTTCAATGTGTTGCTTAAATCTGACCTGGATCTCAAACATTGGAGCAGTACTCATGAATGTGTCACATAATTGTTCTATACGGCTGGTGTAAGTGATCTTCCCCTCATTTCCAGTCACAAACTATATTCATCTTCCCAGAGGAAGGAAGTAACAACCCTGAAAGCTAGAAAGGTTGTGTTTTTTTTAAATTCAAGTGCTGTTTTTCTCTCATACTTTGTACAAGTCATTTCATAATTTTACAATGAGTACTGTCAGCTGTTCATATAATGGTAACATTAAAATCCTGTTAATTTGAAACTTAGTGTTAACATTAACTAGCAATTGCATTCGTGAGTCGAAACATTATGTTTAATTATAGTTATAGAAGGAGAAGCTAATAAAATATTTTTTTTACTTTGTATTTTTTTATTACCTTAGGATTTTCAGTTTTCTGCCTGATGTCTAGCAGCAACCTGTTAAAGACTTTCAATCAGAATGTGATATTCCATTCTGAATCGTAGGCAGGGATGTATAGTCTACATGGACACTGTTTTTACTTCCAGTATTTTGCAAGTTCATTTCACTGAACAGAGTAAAATTACACCTATTATGAACAACAAATACTATTAGGGAGTAAATACACTCCTGGAAATGGAAAAAAGAACACATTGACACCGGTGTGTCAGACCCACCATACTTGCTCCGGACACTGCGAGAGGGCTGTACAAGCAATGATCACACGCATGGCACAGCGGACACACCAGGAACCGCGGTGTTCGCCGTCGAATGGCGCTAGCTGCCCAGCATTTGTGCACCGCCGCCGTCAGTGTCAGCCAGTTTGCCGTGGCATACGGAGCTCCATCGCAGTCTTTAACACTGGTAGCATGCCGCGACAGCGTGGACGTGAACCGTGTGTGCAGTTGACGGACTTTGAGTGAGGGCGTATAGTGGGCATGCGGGAGGCCGGGTGGACGTACCATCGAATTGCTCAACACGTGGGGCGTGAGGTCTCCACAGTACATCGATGTTGTCGCCAGTGGTCGGCGGAAGGTGCACGTGCCCGTCGACCTGGGACCGGACCGCAGCGACACACGGATGCACGCCAAGACCGTAGGATCCTACGCAGTGCCGTAGGGGACTGCACCGCCACTTCCCAGCAAATTAGGGACACTGTTGCTCCTGGAGTATCGGCGAGGACCATTCGCAACCGTCTCCATGAAGCTGGGCTACGGTCCCGCACACCGTTAGGCCGTCTTCCGCTCACGCCCCAACATCGTGCAGCCCGCCTCCAGTGGTGTCGCGACAGGCGTGAATGGAGGCACGAATGGAGACGTGTCGTCTTCAGCGATGAGAGTCGCTTCTGCCTTGGTGCCAATGATGGTCGTATGCGTGTTTGGCGCCGTGCAGGTGAGCGCCACAATCAGGACTGTATACGACCGAGGCACACAGGGCCAACACCCGGCATCATGGTGTGGGGAGCGATCTCCTACACTGGCCGTGCACCACTGGTGATCGTCGAGGGGACACTGAATAGTGCACGGTACATCCAAACCGTCATCGAACCCATCGTTCTACCATTCCTAGACCGGCAAGGGAACTTGCTGTTCCAACAGGACGATGCAGGTCCGCATGTATCCCGTGCCACCCAACGTGCTCTAGAAGGTGTAAGTCAACTACCCTGGCCAGCAAGATCTCCGGATCTGTCCCCCATTGAGCATGTTTGGGACTGGATGAAGCGTCGTCTCATGCGGTCTGCACGTCCAGCACGAACGCTGGTCCAACTGAGGCGCCAGGTGGAAATGGCATGGCAAGCCGTTCCACAGGACTACATCCAGCATCTCTACGATCGTCTCCATGGGAGAATAGCAGCCTGCATTGCTGCGAAAGGTGGATATACACTGTACTAGTGCCGACATTGTGCATGCTCTGTTGCCTGTGTCTATGTGCCTGTGGTTCTGTCAGTGTGATCATGTGATGTATCTGACCCCAGGAATGTGTCAATAAAGTTTCCCCTTCCTGGGACAATGAATTCACGGTGTTCTTATTTCAATTTCCAGGAGTGTATGTCGACATGTAAGTGAAAGACTCCGAAGGGCTCTGAAAAGACTTCTGTAAGAAGCTGCGTTATCAATTTTACACAATAATTTTACTCACATGGATAAAAAGTTTTGTTAACTTGCCACATCAGATTTGAATAAAATCGCAAGCTTTTCATAGCAGCCTCCATCACCGTCACCAGTAATGGTACTGGTGTGGTGTACTGTAGCAGCACATTAAAAGTGAAACTTCCTGGCAGATTAAAACTGTGTGCCCGACCGAGACTCGAACTCAGGACCTTTGCCTTTCACGAGCAAGCGCTCTACCATCTGAGCTACCGAAGAACGACTCATGCTCGGTACTCACAGCTTTACTTCTGCCAGTATCTCGTCTCCTACCTTCCAAACTTTACAGAAGCTCTCCTGCGAACCTTGCAGAACTACCACTCCTGAAAGAAAGGATATAGTGGAGACATGGCTTAGCCACAGCCTGGGGGATGTTTCTCATTCTGGAAACATTAAAAGTGTTTCAATTGAATTGATTCTGCATTATTTCTCTTGCTCATGTCCTTGACATTAATGCTACCAAGTTGTGTTCTTGTACAGTAATTAGTTTCCATGTTATAACATGTTAAATATAGAAAGTTTAACTGTAACCAAGCAGTAGTTTTCTTTGATGACAATATCAGTTCCAGTGCACAACTGAATTTCTAAATCTGTCTTGTGGGGTGAAAATCCATTACTGCTGCTATCTTGTGCTGACAATGAGATGACTTTCATAGAAATACTGAATTATTTCATTTGTAATACAGTTTCATAGTTTTTGTAGTTGCTCATGACCTTTACACTATGCATCAGCATACAGAACTATCCTTGAATTTGGGGAGCAGTATTTTGTCATTTACATAAATTGACAAAAGAAAGTATCCCAGTACAAAGTCCTGGGTACCCTGCATTACATATCAGTAATTTTAGATCAGTGTATGCCACTCGCCATTCTTAAGAGTGAAAACTGATTTGTGTTAGATAAGGTTTCATTAAACTGTGAACAATTATCAGCATTATTACCCAGCCGTTTTCCCAGAGTATTTACTATCTCTCTCTACAAGCAATTGATAGAGATTAGCTTTCCCATCTATAGCTTATCGCAGAAAGTTCAGTAACACCTTCAACATGTAAGGAATTGAGCACCAACTATTGGCACTTTTGCAACATCACCATAAGGTTTGATATCCCTACTGAAAGACGAGCAGAAATTTTTTGTTAATTGGTGCATAATAAGGTTCTTTTTTGGTATACCAGTGCTCAGTAATAACTGAAACATCTGGTTTATTAAAACATGCTATTATGTCCAAATCATTGTGCTTACTTCCTAGGCTCGTAAAGTTTTGGAAGATGATCTTTGTTCGCAGGTTGCATTGTCACCACATGTTTTTTCTTTTTTTTGTTTGTAACCATAAATATCCTCATTAAGTAAATCAGATGTACTTGTCAAACTGGGAAGAGGACACAAAAAGGCCACACATGTACAAAATAATAATAAAATGAAAGATTCAAAACGAGTTTCTTACAGCAAAATGTAAAACTTAATTGTTTTTGGATATATTACTTACTTATATCCTTCATTCAAAAACTTAAGAAGGCTGTTAGTTTAGTGTCTTCAAGGCATAATGCTGTTTCATTGAGCATCGCAACAATCAAGCCTGAGATAGTAGTGTACTATGATACTACCTATGAAGAAATTGATGCACTGGATACGAAGTGCACTGTTCAGTCGACTCAGCAGGTGTTCCAGAAGATGGCCCTGTACTATTCTGTAGCATCATAAATATTTGTGATGTATATACGTTAGTGATATATTCATCACTGACAGAAAATTTAATAATCACATTTTTCCTTCAAGTTTCTGAAATGGCAGTTGATATCATATCTGAAGAGACAGCCATCAACCCACACTTTCAGCATGAAGTAGGACTACAATTACCAGAATTCTGAAATGTGGATCTAGTAAACCTAGAGATGCTCTAGGAAAATAAGTAAGATGTGACATATGTCCCAGATCAAAGATGAGAAAATGAAAGGTTGCTGTATTAGTTATAGCACACAAATATGCAGTGACTAAGAAGAGTGAAATGACTGTGTTCAAAGCTATGTAGACTTGTTTAATTCCTGGTTTAAGTAATTCACATTATTTCATTGCTGTGTTTCCTGCTGCCATCCATTAATACCAGAATGTCAACAACTACTTTGTTACTTTAAAATCTTCAACATGTTCACTGTGGCTGACACAAAGGTCAATAAGAGCTACTAGCCACGAGCTTTTAAGTGTCAGCTGCAGTGAATGTGCAAAACAAGAAAATTTTTGCAATTTAATTTAAAGTCCTATTCAGCTTCCTTTTTCAGGCGTGTTTATTTTTAAATATTAAAACTGGTGAGAGTTTCATTACAAGACCCCTAATTTTGAAATCTGGATGACATCATCCCAGCACTGCAACAGAATATGCACCATACACAACAGGTTCAATGCAATCTCTCCTCTCCACAAATTTGCACCTCAGATGTGTTATATGTCATATATATGTTATACATCATATAATACTACAGTTAATTTTCCATATATCTGAGCAAAACGAGTTATTGTGTGTCCATGTTTATCTCATCTAGGCATTGCATCTTTCCCTTAACTTCAGTGTGCTTTACAATAAAATTTGTATGAAAAGTTTTCTGTGTAAATTACCTATTCTACAGCTAATGCTTGTGTAACCCAGTGTGCCATTCAGGTGGGTTTACTGGTGTGTCAATATAACTGTCAGGTTTGGTTTGAAAGGGGTTCTTGAAATATATTCCCACATAAATTTTTATCTATTCTCAGTTGCAAAATATATTACACACTGTCAGTGCCATTTCAATGCAAAGATTTTAAATCATGCTGGGGAATATACCAATAACACAGTTGCAGCATACCTCAGAAATTTAATTTTAGTTGCTTCAACCAATGACAATTACGGACCAAGTCTTACACTGCCCTGTTTTGTGTATTAACCCGTTGGCTGGTATGAAGGTGCCGGTGGTCACAGCAGATTGCTCTGCTGGGGCCAGCACTGATCTCATGGTAACAACCAGGTATCAGCAATTTTACACTTTGATCTTACCAAAGAAAAATATTTACTTATATTTGATATCCCTTACCATTTCAAGACAATTTTTCAGTTTGCGGTATTTTTATTTAAATGACTACAAAGTTATTCATGAATTCAGTTTTAGATACATATTTAACATAATATATTTAACTGTGTAAAGGATAATTCCTGAAACAGTAATTAGCATTCTAGCTGTATCTTTTTAGCCAAGGCTGTACAGATGTATATACTTCACACTAGTTCCTAAACGACTGCTTAACACATTGACTACCATGCTGCTGACAGCAGAGCAGCACACTTAATGCTGTATTCCAGACCTAATCATGTCAGGGCCAAGAAATGCAGAAGATAATCTCTCAGGGAGTACTATAATCTAATAATGTAAACTTATAACTAAAAAGGCCATTTCCAATTATGTCTACCAAGCAAATTATGCTTTGAGTCAGTGATTTCTTTTGCCATAACTGACTAGTGAACACGCATGCCATAGGATGGTGAATATTTATACTTTGCCTGTGAGAAGCAGCTATGCACATAGTCCAATTTATGTTGAAATTATCACCTGGGTATTTTAATTAAATTTGGTCTACTATAAGCAACATGATAAAGGAATCAAAAGAAAGACACACACAGATTTAATTTCTTTATTAACAATGCTCGGATTTCCACATCACCATGGAAGTACCAAGCTGGATGCGTTACTCATTTTTTTACATGGCGAGTTTCCCCAGTAGGCCTATAAACCATGAAACAGACAAAAAAGCTACTTCTCGTCGTCTTCTCTTCCTTGGACTTTCACTTCAGAAACTCTGAAACATCCATTACAAAAACACATTACACCACTCACAAACCTGGATTCAGTCACTGCAATTCATATCCATTTTACTGTCAAAAATACTGACTATGATCAATGATTAATTGTGAACATTCAAAAGTTTTCAAATGTGCAGGTTACTGTTAGAATACAGTTACTATACACAATTTTTGATCAGGAAAAAGTTACGATGATTGCAACTTAAATACCGAAGCCATTTGTTATGAGAATATGCCGTTACCACAAATAATCCTCATAGATGCATTGAAAGAAACTTTACTGAGTAACATAATGCATCAGAATACTATAGGCACAAAGAATGAAATTTCTGTAGATTTACCATACATTTTACTTTTCTTGCGCATGATAAGATTACTAACGGAAGTTACTTACCGTCCATTGTCTGGAATATAAACTATCCTTTCTCGTCTGCAAACACGTGCTTTTGCAGCAAGTATTATCAATTTTTTTCCGTGATTGAAAAGCTTTAACGCACACAAATCCCGCCATCATACACAAATCCACAAGGCATCAGCATGCCATGTTCAAAGAATATCCGCGTTTCGAAAACCACCAGCGATATTGGCTTGCATGAGAGACGACGTCATGCCATGATATGACGTCATGATTCCTCGGGGCCCGCGAGACGCTTCTTGCTCCGGGTGGGGGGGGGGGGGGGGGACCCCGTGTCATCTCTGGTGCAGAGTGCCCTATCTTTTGCACCTTCCTTCTTTGGACTATTGTTCTTGTGTGAACTTTCAGCGCCTAGATGTGTAACAGCCATTCTTTGTTACACGAGTATGTCAAGTGACCAATACATGTGTATTCAATATTAAGAGTGTTATCTCTCAACTAATCTTCCATGATAACCACATTTGGATGCTGGAGTCTACATTTGTATGAAAATGGCATTTTTGGACTCAAATGGTTTGCAGCTTGCAGGAATAGCTTGTATGTTAGAGAAGGAAGACAGAAGAGCAAAACAATGCAAAAAGATAGTGTGTGTCCGAAAAATGTCATTGCGTGGTACAGAAGGGGAATTTCGCACACTATACAAGTAGCTTGAAGAAGAGGGCATTTTATATTTTAGAAAGTCAAAGCATCAGTTGTTTTTCATTTGTTACATCAAATTGCACTCAGAATTACTGAAAGAAACACAGTGTGATGAACTGCTATTACATTCCACAAAATACTCTTTTGTTGAGGTTAAGTTTAGTCGCCAGTCCAGTGAAAATTTTTGTGCAATAGTCATATCTCCATCAATCTATTTCACCTCAAGATTTATAGTTTTTTTGCATCTTGTATTTTGCTTTCAATAGTTCAAGTGCCTTATTTGTATTGGGATTAGCTGGTGAAACTACATAAATATTGGCCACTGATGGTTGCAAAATTGTTTTTGCCCACAGTCCAGAGAACTACTTAGCAATAAATAAGCCTGTCATAAACACATATTTAAAGAAACAACTCCAACATATTACTTCATTTATAGCTCAGAAATAATACATGTTGCCACTATTGCTGCATATGGAGGTTTCAGTCTATTTCTTTATCAGACATCACAAATGCCTGACAATTCCACCCACTAATCAATCTGATTCCACCCACAGCACTTTCTTCACTTCAAGTTGCAACTATATTGCAGTCCATTTCATTGTAAAATATTAAATACAGTACCAGTATATATAAAAATACACTTTATAAATGTAATATAGGACCCTCTAATTTAGTGTGATATGGTTCAGATTGCTGCCTCACTGCTTCAGTTAATCTTTTGTAATTTATTATAGATTTTAACAAAATAAATAACAAAAGGGAACAATTTATAAGAAATAACAGCCAACAAACAATTGATATCAATGACAAAAACCATGAAGAAACGAAATATGAACTGTGAATGGCTGTGTGTTAGGAGGAACTGAGCTTGATTATTACGTCATCAACATCGGATGGATGACTTCAGGCTTCAGATCCTTCTTCCCAAGAAACCTTGATTGTGTCATGAGGTGACGTGACATGACGTGATGGGCAGACCAGTGGGAATGCCGCCATTTGAAATGCGCTGCAGAATGTCTTAGCGGGATGTGCCTTGATGTGATATAATTGCCAGTGTGAACTGGCCTTAATAGTGACAATTCACAAATACAGGAGCAGGAAGCTACATTTCTTGGACACAATCTCGATGCAGAGGGGATCAAGCTAACACCAGTCCATGCTGAATTTGTTCACCAGTTGTCACCACCACGAGCTTATCATGACATTCGCTGGTCCCTTGATACCCCGAATTTCTACTGATGAACTACATGCAGAAAAAGTCGAGGTAGCCCTGATTGACACTCTGGAGGACCCACACATACAATGAAAATGAACGCTAGTATGGCGCACAGACACACAAATGGTTTTCAGTCACTCTACAGAATGTCTTGCAATGGCAGATTCAGTGGCACACCCTATACCAAACACTCAGATTACCATCCCTTAGCTGCCGGCGCAGTCCTCCAGCAAAGAGTGGCAAGTGCTAGACCTTTCAGATTCTTTCCATCAAATAACAGCATCTGAAACAAGCAGCATTCAAATACAGTTAGCCATATACAAGCCCCTGTCATTCTTTTGGGATGATATAGAGGGGAACTACATTGTGATCTCTGGCTCTGAGCACTATGGGACTTATCAGCTGAGGTCATCAGTCCTCTA
Source organism: Schistocerca americana (assembly GCF_021461395.2). Lineage (NCBI taxonomy): Eukaryota > Metazoa > Arthropoda > Insecta > Orthoptera > Acrididae > Schistocerca > Schistocerca americana. The sequence goes on along the minus strand of NC_060124.1, from coordinate 90,898,352 downwards.
GAACTAAGAACTACTTAAACCTAACTAACCTGAGGAAATCACACACATCCATGCCCGATGTAGGATTCGAACCTGCGACCGTAGCGGTTGCACAGTTCCAGACTGAAGTGCTTAGAACAGCTCGGCCACATCATGATCTACAACGATCACAAACTGCTGGTAGATGCCATGCGACACCCGTCAGTGATGGTCAACCCCGTGCAATTCTATCACCTTGACCTAATCGCCCAATAACCTACTGACATCTGGCATCTGCATGGGGAGGATAACATTGTCACAAATGACCCTTCATGAGTGCAGACCACCTCCCTCACACTGGATTATAGCAGATTAGCAGACGAACTAGAGCAGGACCCAACTATTCAAGCTTTACTCGTGCACAGTTCTTACAACCAGAGAATCGAATGGCGGTTGGCCCTGGGGTTGGAGGCCAGTGTCCTTTGCGACACGTCACAGCACAGATCTGACAGATCCTACAGATGTCGGTTTGATGGAAAATCTATGGTTTCCTAAACTACCTCACACACCCAAGAGTTCGCCTGTGATCCAGCTTGTCACTGAGCACTTTGCTTGGCTGGGCATCAGATGCAACTGCCATGAATAATACACACTTGCCTTTATTTTCGGTGAAGCAAGTTGGGTCGACACATGTAGACGCCTCTTGCTAGTTTTAAATACGTCATGGACACTTCCCCTATGTAGACTTCGACATCACTGAACCTCTGCCAAAGTGAGAAGGGTACAAATACCTTCTCTTCACGGTAGACTGAGTTTCATGCAGGGTGGAAGCTGTTCCACTAACAGAAAGCATGGCAGAATCCATGACCAACACCTTGATAATGGCATGGTTATCATGTTTTGGTTGCCTGGTGTGTTATAATAATAAGAAAGAGAAAAAACATGTATGGATGGACAGAAGTTTAAAGGCTAATATAATTGCATTTTTAGAAATGTTCTGCTTGTATGAATTTAGGCTAATTGGACTTCCTCTCTTACATTTCAATTGTCGATGCAGGCAGCCGACTTCAAGGAGACCAGTGCATGTCAAAAATAAAAAAAAGTCCTCCTTACTTTCTCCTCAATTTTTGCCTTTTTGATTTATGTGCTCCCCATCATGATTCATGTAAACAGAAAAATACAGACAATAGAAAAATACAGACAACTGGTTTTTATGACTCATAACAATGTCATAGATATTTCTTATTATAACAATAGTTAACAAACCCTACTTACAACTGGTGCCCAGAAGTCCTGGCACTCAGGTCGCCAGTTGTGTTATAATAATTAAAAAAATGCAGTATTAGAAAAGCTTTGCTTGTACAAATTTAGGCTGATCGGACTTCCTCTCATACATTTCAATTTTAGATGCAGGCAGCCGACTTCAAGGACGACAGTGCACATTAAAAATAAGAAAATCCTCCTTACTTTGTTCCACTTCACTTCAATAAAAAATACGTAATACTGATACCAAGTCTTCTCTTATTTAGAAACATAAATGATACAAAACACTCGTAGCTCGTAATTATTCTAGCAGCACATCTTAACAGAACTTGTACATACTAGAGAGTGAGAAACAGAATCATGTACAAAGAAAATTGAATGACGAGTTTTTTTCATTTGTCCATACCTTATGCGCATTCATAATTAATGTCTTTGCCAGCGCTTATGGTCGAACGCTGTTTCATTTTTTTTATAAATAAATTTTAACTTTACCGTATTTGGGGCGTTTTTCGCCATGTACCTACACACTGGCTGCTGTCACCACAGTTGTACCAAGGCAAATCATTGCCAGAGCAATGGCATGGTGGAACAAAGGCACCACACAATGAAGACAGTATTCATATGCCGTGGTGCCACATGGACTAAGGCTCTTCCATGGATAGAAATAAACAATTTTTACAGCCTTCAGTTGCAAGGTAATTTTTACTCGTTTACCTAGGTTTCTTCCATGGATACTTCTCGGTGTCTGCATGGCACTCATTGACGACCTAAAAGCCTTACTGTATGATGGTCTTCATTAACAGACCAAAACGTGTGCGGACCCTCATCATTGGAGAGGATGTGAATGACCTTCAAGACGACAACAGTCCAGAGTCTCACATATGACCAGATCGTGACCCACTGAACTGTTGATGTCTGAGACTTTCAACCAGAAGAAGTCGCAGTCAAACTGCTCGACACACATCCAGCTCTAGACGCCACGATCGAGACAATCGCTACTGATCTTATCAGAATGTTCCACCTACTGACATCAGTGGACTTCATTGCCGTGTCTTCATGAATCTCAATGGCATGTGAACTCACGATACCCTGCCAGTTACCTCTCCAAGCAGCTCGCCTCCGCATCTGACACCACTCACAGACGATTCAGCATTGTTGTCAGCAGAGGCAGAAGCAACACAGCCCCCACTACCTCACACTACTATTAGCCACATCGCCTTCCACCATGACTCAGGCTGTACAAGCTGAACATGATATCTGAGGAGCAACGAATGACGACGACCAACAGCCCTCACGCCTCGCAGACGCCGAGTTCGCATTACACCCTTCAGTGCTCAGCACTTTGGAGGGGGGATGGGAGGGGGGCTGTTTTATGTGGTTGGAAAAAAAAAAATTGTAAAACTTGTGTTCGATAATTATAGGTAAATTTCTTTCCACCACACGAAGGAAAGTTAACTGCATATAGTTAATGGAAAAATATACAATTCGTCATGTAACATTTGCATTTTGCCACGAAAACAAATAACAATTATAAAACAAAGATTAAGGAGACACACAAGCATAAAACCGTCTACTATAACATGAGTGAGTGCAGCGGAAATACGTTAACTTTCGACGATAGCCGTAGAGTATGATGTTAGCTGACTAGGACACTCAAAATTTTATTCCTGACACACCTTGACATGACGTTATGTAACGTGAATGTCCGTTGACGGTCATTGTGAATGCATTGTGAAATGCATTGAGTGATGTTTAGAGGTGATGTGACGTGACGGCTAGTGTGAAGTATCCTTTATGCACAATGTGGTCATCAGGACTTTTCTGTTACTGTAAATTCTAAGTAACTGTTCAACTTAAGATATTTGACCTTGCCTGCGGAAGAACATACAATGGAAAAAACACCCAAGTTTTCATGGAACATTTGCAGATTGCCATGAAAACAAACCACAGTAATAAAATAAATATTAAAAAACACAGACTTCATGAGTATAACGCTTGTGAACGCTACGTAAACAGCTTAATTTTCAATGTTAACCGATGACGACACAGTAAAAACTTTCTGCCCAAGACACCTTGAAGTGACATGACGGTCCATTGATGGCCTGTTTGATTGCTGCCATTTGTAATGCATTGTGAAATTTTTCGATGTGATATGACGTGGTGGCCAGTGTGAATTGACCTATACTGGATGTAATTACAATAAGTCAAGGTTTCGATGGTATCTTGTTCATGCTGGATCTTGTAGAACTCCACACCGTCAACGTGTATTTAGACTGCCCGCCATGTTAGGTCATGTCAGATCAATTCAAGACACTTGATTTCAATTTGAATGGCTGTCGTCACCTATTTCCTATCTATAAAAAATTACATAAAACAACACAGAATCAATAAGCGTGAACGGCAAACAAGCAGATAAACAACACGTAGAGAGCACTACCTAATAAAAGCACGACGTAACGAAATATCGAAGACGAGAGCCTGGCTATTTGTGTATGGCGGAGACTTGGGGGTTACGTGGTCAACAACGAAAAATGTCGTCAGTCGACACACTCATCGCCCCGTGACGTGACACGACTGACAGTGTGAATGCCACCATTTGAAATGCATTGTGCAATGTTTTGACATGGCGTGTCGTGACGTGACGTGACGGCAAGTGTGAACTGGGATAAATGTCGGCGCCGCGACGTGACGTGACGGGCAGTGTGAATGCGGCTATTCCGAATACCTTATGGAATGCTTTGAAGTGCATGATGTGACGTGACGTGATGTGATGTGACGTGACGGCCAGTTTGAATTTGTCTCGACCCGCTATCGATAAAGAACTATCGATATATCGATGACGGAAATTTGTAGTATTGCCATGGTCTTGTCGATAACTGTTTGTTTGCGATTTGTGGTGAACGTCATAAGTGTTGTTATCGTGTGTAAGAGGCAGTAGTTTCGAATTCAAAGATGTCCTTGGAAATGGTACAGATTGGTTTTGTTTTCTTGAAACCTTTCGTACTAGTACTAGTCAGTACTTTAATAAGAGAAATTATACCAAAGTATATCGTACGTCAGTGGCTAAAGAATCTCAACAGAGCGAGGTGGTGCAGTACACAGGACTCGCACTCGGGATTACGATTGTACAAACCCGTGTCCAACCATAATGATTTAGGATTACCGTGATTTCCTTAAATCGCTAATGGCAGGAAAATGCCGGGATGGTTCTTTTGAAAGGGCACGGCCGACTTCCTTCTCCATCGTTCCCTAATCCGATGGGACAGATACCTCGCAGTTTGGTCCCCTCCTTCAGATCAACCATCAGTAGCTAGGCTCGTCAGGTTCTATGTAAAACCGTGTTTTATAATTTTCTCTTTTTCCTCGGGGAGAGCGTTAACACCATTGAACCATATGCTAAAATTCTATTTTCCTTTATTTTGTCATAGGTCTTATCTAATCTGACATTTCGTGATACTTTTTATTTTAAACTTGTAAAATTTTTTCTATTGTTTTGTCTGCAAGTTATAATTTTTCTTAATAGTGTCTACTTTCTTAGCTGTAATATTTCATAATGCTTCACTAATCGTCTGATTTGTGTATCAGTGCCGAGTTCACATTTTATAACCTACTTTTGTTGCAACAAGTACCAGTACGTAATAAGCCATTATGTTTCTCTTTTTTTTTCAATTAGTCTGCAATTAGTCTCATTCACAGAGAGTGTGAGGAAAAGGAAATAGTTCTTGTTTATTTATAAGTGAGCCAAAAGTTTTCTAAATACACTATCATTTTGCCTAAAGTTATGCATTGGTCTCTCCTCGCCCCCTCCCCCATGAAATCTTGGCTGTGGTGACAGTCTGATCTGCAGTGCAGCCCAAGGTCTAGATTAGGTTGCAAAATGGCAATCTGGTTGTGGATTGGCGAAGCCAATGAATGGGAAAGCAACAAATCTGGCTGTGGTAACAAATTGACCAGTAGGGAAGTCTAATGTTCCCAACATTCAGGCCATTTTCAAAATGCAAGGGGGGTCCAGTCTTTAACTTTTACTGTCATTGGATAGGCTTAAAGCTCCCTCTGCCATCTCCTAGAATTTTAAAAGTGACCTCCACGTTATGAACATACATTCTAGAAACCGCTGTATAGTGCATGGTGGTGGTAGTTTGTACCATTGCTGGTCAATTCCTTTCTTGTCCCACTTTCAAATGGAGTGAGGAAAACAACTGCCTGTGCATAAGTCCTACCCTCCCACAGTTGTGCTGGTGGCCCGTACATGTGATGTGTTGTAGGCAGTAGAATCATTCTGGAGTCTTGTCAGATATGCTGCTTTACTAAACCTAGTAAATATTTCAACAGAGTACCTGTTCATCATGCTCTACATGTACACTTATGCTCTGTAGCTAAATCATTAAGAAATATATGGCCGTGAGTACTTCTCATTGTGTTACATTTTTACGTTTTTTCTTGTTCCATCACATATGTAATTTAGGATAAATGGTTGCTTATACCCCTCCATGTGTTAGGTTGTTATTAATTCTGATTGTATTCTCATGGTCTAATTCAGAATTGTATGTCAGTGGCTAAAGAATCTCAAGATCTTCTGCTCCATATTCTTGCAATTTTATCAACTTGTTTCAGTTGTTGTTGTTGTCTTCAGTCCTGAGACTGGTTTGATGCAGCTCTCCATGCTACTCTATCCTGTGCAAGTTTCATCATCTCCCAGTACCTACTGCAGCCTACGTCCTTCTGAATCTGCTTAGTGTATTCATCTCTTGGTCTCCCTCTACGATTTTTACCTTCCACTCTGCCCTCCAGTACCAAATTGGTGATCCCTTGATGCCTCAGAACATGTCCTACCAACCGATCCCTTCTTCTAGTCAAGTTGTGCCACAAACTCCTCTCCCCCCCGATTCTATTCAATACCTCCTCGTTACTTATGTGATCTACCCATCTAATCTTCAGCATTCTTCTGTAGCGCCACATTTCGAAAGCTTCTATTCTCTTATTGTCTAAACTATTTATCGTCCATGTTTCACTTCCATACATGGCTACACTCCGTACAAATACTTTCAGAAACGACTTCCTGACACTTAAATCAATACTGGATGTTAACAAATTTCTCTTCTTCAGAAACGCTTTCCTTGCCATTGCCAGTCTACATTTTATATCCTCTCTACTTCGACCATCATCAGTTATTTTGCTCCCCAAATAGCAAAACTCCTTTACTACTTTAAGTGTCTCATTTCCTAATCTAATTCCCTCGGCATCACCCGACTTAATTCGACTACATTCCATTATCCTCGTTTTGCTTTTGTTGATGTTCATCTTATACCCTCCTTTCAAGATACTGTCCATTCCGTTCAACTGTTCTTCAATATCCTTTGCTGTCTCTGACAGAATTACAGTGTCATCGGCAAATCTCAAAGTTTTTATTTCTTCTCCATGGATTTTAATACCTACTCCGAACTTTTCTTTTGTTTCCTTTACTTGCTTGCTCAATATACAGATTGAATAGCATCGGGGAGAGGCTACAACCCTGTCTCACTCCCTTCCCAACCACTGCTTCCCTTTCATGTCCCTCGACTCTTATAATTGTCATCTGGTTTCTGTACAAATTGTAAATAGCCATTCGCTCCCTGTATTTTACCCCTGCCACCTTCAGAATTTGAAAGAGAATATTCCAGTCAACATTGTCAAATGCTTTCTCTAAGTCTACAAATGCTAGAAACATAGGTTTGCCTTTCCTTAATCTAGCTTCTAAGATAAGTCTTAGGGTCAGTATTGCCTCACGTGTTCAAACATTTCTACGGAATCCAAAGTGATCTTCCACGAAGCCAGCTTCTACCAGTTTTTCCATTCATCTGTAAAGAATTCGCGTTAGTATTTTGCAGCTGTGACTTATTAAACTGATAGTTCGGTAATTTTCACATCTGTCAACACCTGCTTTCTTTGGGATTGGAATTACTACATTCTTCTTGAAGTCTGAGGGAATTTCGCCTGTCTCGTACATCTTACTAACCAGATGGTAGAGTTTTGTTAGGCCTGGCTCTCCCAAGGCTGTCAGTAGTTCTAATGGAATGTTGTCTACTCCCGGGGCCTTGTTTCGACTTAGGTCTTTCAGTGCTCTGTCAAACTCTTCACGCAGTATCATATCTGCCATTTCATCTTCATCTACCTCCTCTTCCATTTCCATAATACTGTCCTCAAGAACTTCGCCCCTGTATAGACCCTCTATATACTCCTTCCACCTTTCTGCTTTCCCTTCTTTGCTAAGAACTGGGTTTCCATCTGAGGTCTTGATGTTCATGGAAGTGGTTCTCTTTTCTCCAAAGGTCTCTTTAATTTTCCTGTAGGCAGTATCTATCTTACCCCTCTTAAGATAAGCCTCTACATCCTTACATTTGTCGTCTAGCCATCCCTACTTAGCCATTTTGCACTTCCTGTCGATCTCATTTTTGAGACGTTTGTATTCCTTTTTGCCTGCTTCACTTACTGCATTTTTGTATTTTCTCCTTTCATCAAGTAAATTCACTATCTCTTCTGTTTCAGTAAAACTTTTCAAAGGGTCATCATTGCTCTTACCTTGAAGGGTACGTTGGTAATGTGTGGCGGGACCGACAAAGGAAAGCTTAGATGGAAGGACAACTGATTCATGTAGCCAGTAAGAACAATGTTTTAGTTTCAGTCATGGGAGAAACAAATATTGCATTTTAACATAACATCCTTTGGCATAGTGTGTATCATAGGGAGGAGTGATGAGATTTAATCCATTTTATTCTCATGGTCTAACTCAGAATCATATGTCAGGCCTAAAGAATCTCGACAGATTCTGCTCCATATTCTTGCAATTTTATCAGTTTTACAAGGGCTGTCAGTGCTCTTACCTTGTAGTGTTTGTTGGTAACATTTTATTTTTTAAAACAGGAGGTGTAAACTTCAGAGAGGAACTAAAATTAGTAATAAATAGTCAGGTTTTAACTCTTTCTGACCATATTTTTAATTCAGTCCTTTGCCATTTAGTATCATCATAAAAAATTGAAAATTAAAAGTTTGCACAGTGGATCAAGTCTCACTATGTGCTAGACACTTGGAGAGACTTGATCTGCCACTTTATTGTGGTAAATAAAACAATTCATTATTAAAACCAAATTTTATTTTGTCTGTAAGATTTAAAAGAGGTAACTGAGTTTTATAAATGAAAGAAATTAACATGAGAAACTTAAAAAAACAAAATTATCCATGGTCTCTAAATTCATTGATTGAAGTGCAATTTGTAGCCTGCAAAACATGTTATGAGATCTTCAAAAAGTCACTAAGTTATCAAATATATGTGTTAAATAATTGAAGTTACTGACAATAAAATTAGAATTTGAATGTTTAGTGTATCCAGGCTGATATAAAAGACAAAGTACCTTCATACTAAGAAAAGAAGTACACTTCTTGAAATGATCAATAATTGTTGCCTCTGTTTGAAATATTTAACATGACAAAATTATAGACAAACATGCTAATTATTGAATATTAAAGCCCTTGAACTGGGCACTGTTAAAAGTGAAACTTGTTAACTCTGTCATTCTTTGAAGAAAATGCTGGAGATGGAATCACTCATTTCTTTCAGTGTCACACGTATATCTTCAGCTTCTGTCCTTTTGAACCGTTGGCCCTGTATCTTTCTCACACATTTTACAGTGAAGTTCTCTTCATCAGGAACATTGATAATCTCTCTAACTTAATGTTTTTCAATTTTCTTTGTTTGGAAGGTTGCAATGATAGGTTTTCCAGTGCCTGGTTCGTCATCTAATAATTCAGCAGAATCATTGCTACTCAAACTCTCCAAGTGATTATCAGACTCACATGAAGAGAGTTTTCACTTTCAGAAGATTTTACTTTAGGCTTATTCTTTTGTTTCTCATTTTCTAAATTCGGTCTTTTAGGTCGCCCCACAGGTTTCAGTCTTCATGCATTTCTTGCTATGAATTGTTCTGCAAGTTTGTTTTATCAGAGTGTTCGTTAGGATCACTTTAGATGCTTGTTTCCTTCTGTATCTAGCTGCAATGCGACCTGCTGCCTTGAGGTGTGGTCTGGTTCTGGAAGATGGTGTTGATACTGAAACATACTCTCTTGGAGAATCACAGATTCTAAGTGGCCTGTTGTATACATGGACAAAAATTCATCATCTGTAAGTACATCAGAGTTAAAGGGGCATATGCCTGAAACCCAAAAATGACTGATCCTGTTGCTTTGGTGTAAAAGCTTTGGGGAAAGCTCTACCAAAAATCTCTGGTGTCATAGAGAGAGATAGTTTTCTCTGGTTGTGCTGTCATCTAGTCGCTTGCAGTGGAATTATAATATGCCTTCATTGGACCATACACCGACCTATCAAGAGGTTGCATTTTATGTGATGTATGGGGACGAATTGTCAAAAGGGTAATTCCATTTTCTTTCGCAAAATGTAAAGATTCCAAACTAATATGATTATCATTATTGTTGAAGATAATAAGCACTTCATGTTCGGCACTGCACCTCACATATTTTTGAAAATGTTTTAAAAACAGAAGAAAATTATCAGACCTCATCCAACTGCTGGAATGAGTGGAACCATTGGTTCCAGGAAGAGCTCCATGCAGAATCCTATCCTGCCAGTTCACACATGGAAAGATCATGAGTGATGGGATGTGGCATCCTATAGCATTTATTGCACAGCATTCTTTTACAATTTTGCCTCGCTCGGCAGAAGTCACTTTTCCTACCTGTTTCCCTTCTCTTACAGACACAATTTTTTCTCGTTTGTGGACTATAGTAAAACCCATTTCATCTATGTTCCAAATTGGGTCTGGTCCAAGGACTTTCTCAGTTATAATCTGGTGAAGATTATCAAAAAACTGTTAACATTGTGTCTATTAAAGCTACTTCCTTTGTTTAAACTGGTTCCTTCTGGTGTATGAAGAGAGAGTTCAGGATGCCTTCTCATGAAACCTCTGAACCAGTTATTTTGAACTTTGCTCTCTCTCTCTCTCTCTCTCTCTCTCTCTCTCTCTCTCTCTCTCTCTCTCTTCCAATTTTTAGGAATTTTCTTTTTGTTTTCAGAAGGAAATTCGTATGCAAGTTCACACATCTCTTTTTGCACTCAGGCCCAATTGTAATTTGCTTGCTGTTTTCAAATATTCACATGAAGAATATTCTTCCTCAGTGGAAAATGCTTGAGACTTATGTAATGTGGGACAATAAGAAATGTCAGTATCTTGATTTAATTGCTTCCTAACATAATATTTTAAGATCAGCAGTTAGCCTTGAAATTACTTTGATGCGTCTCTCTCTCCATGGCAAGCCATGACTGCAAGTTCCATAATTCTGGAGTCAATTTTTTTCCTAGCTTCGGCTCCCTCTTTTCATTTTATATATGAGACAAGTGTTTCTGCAGTATAAAGAAAAATTATGATAATTTTTGTTTTAATTTACTAGGCCTAAGTTTCATTTTCATAATTTAAAGCATTATATTACAATAAAATGTCTATATAATGTGATTTGTTGGGTGTTATATAAGCCTTAGTGTAACGTGATGGCAGGAAAACAATTAAATGTTTAGGAAACATATGAAGAGGGACACATCGATCCCTGGATCACTATGTTCTTAAAGGTCAAGTCTTGCTACAAGGCATGAGTAAACAAAATTGCTTCTGAATGCTCCCTAACCTACAGTTAGCTTTTATTTTTGGTTATACTTTGTGTCTTAAAGTATGAACTTCTATAAGAAACAGTTACCACCATCATTGCTTACAGAATTAATATGTATAAATATATGGATTCAACAGCAAAAATTTTTAATTTCCCAAAACAGCCAAAGTAATGGAAGAACAAGTCTTCCCACTGATCAAGTTTCACCACTCTCCCCTAATGTGATAGAACTGAAATTTTGCAGAAAAACGGGTATACACAGAAGCATATATGAAATTATTTGACACAAGTATTATCATTATTATATTCTTGCAGTTATGATCTGTCTAAGCAACAAAATGAGAATTATGGTACACAGTTTTCGCTTCTTTGTATTTATGAAATGTCGTGTATTACAGGCCGCTGTTGATGCTTCATAAATGAAAGGAAGTGAAACATGTATCAGATGTAAACAAATGGCCTTTTGCCCAGTCATGCAAGCAGACCACACCTCCAAGAAAATAAAAATAAAGAATCAACTAAGGAATTCCAGAAAACATAAAAATGATGGTAACACCAACGTTTTATTGAAAACATCACATCACACCAGGGCTTATACATTGTTGCCCCATTCTTCATAAAATTGTAGATAAATCCTTCTTTTGACTGTATCTTCTGTGCCACATGTTTTCAAACAAATAACTGTCAAAAAGTTTTTTTCCATTGTCTGGTTCCATGAAGAGATCTCCTTATGGCTGACCAGGGGCCTTCTGCATTATTTGAGTGTACAGCCATTTTGCGAACCTTAAATGTCACTTTGTGATGAACAGAAAATGCTTGAACCTTTCATCATTTATGCATTTGTATGACCTAAAGCATTCAGAAATTACTGTTGTTCCTAGAAGAATGTGCTCTTTGACAATACTGAGCAGCATGTCCTTTGTACATCTTCGAACAACTTTGGAGAAACACTTGTTGGTTCCTCTTCGGGTTCCTTCAGAAACCTAGATCCTATTTTTGTGCCTCTGCCAACTTTTTGTCCTTCAAACACAGACTTGTACCACCATATATCCTGCTTCCTTTGAAAAGCATTCAGAGGCAAACACATTCGGAGCCCATGGCTGAAAATGCAATTGAGTGAAATCGAATTGTGTGTTCAGAGGAGAGTGCTCTCTCAGGCTGAAGTAATCTGTTCAATATTTCTCACTGGCTGCTTACAAGAACATCAAATGCAGCATAAAAGTCTGTGGTAGTAATTTAAGGTGATTAGAGACTGAGAAACTCAGGTCATAAAATTATAAGGCAATGTCTGTGAAAGTATATATGATGTTAGTAATTTATTTATTTTGGGTTGGTGGGACATAACCCCCAGTACACTGCTCTATCCCATTTCCATGTGCTCTGATTAGAATAATATCTGCAGCACACAAGAGTGGTGTTAATGGAACTTACAGGTTGAGACACATCACACTTGCATAGACCTTGGCCTCTGCTACAGATCAGTCTTCCCACCTAATCTAGACGTTGCTAGGCTACAGATCATAATAGAAATGTCAGTATGCTGTATAGCAGAAACTGAAGAAAGGGCTGTTTACCCAATGCATGTAATTTGTCCAGGTCAGTCACCAGAAGTAAAATTGCATATTCTGATGTTTATTTATGTCATGAACACCAGTTTCTGGCCAAAACAATGTGTGTAGAAGTCAGGCGAGTTATTCATTTGTCTGGTTAACAGCTCACAATTCCCTCTGCAGATGCCTGTCTCCATTTGGTACCACCAACCATACAAGTACAAATATTGCCAACGTTTGCGCTTTGATGGGCCATAGTATAATTTAACCCTTGTTTGTGAGAGATATGTATTGAGCTCTTTCAGCATTTCTGCTTTTCTTAGATGATTTTGCACAGGTGTTTTGTGAATCTCTGTTGTAGACAAACTGTAGTTTCCCAGTTTCTTTCCAATGAGCTGAAGACTTCATTTGCTTTATGTGTCACTGAGTCTCTAATATCATTGCACTTCAGATCTGCACACTTTATTCCCCATATGACATGATTGACTCTAATTGTGACTCATTGACCATGTAGTTAAAGCTGTTACATTTTGTAGTTACCTGTATTTCTTAGTCCTCAGGAATGACTTGTCAAGTTGTTTAAACCTGTCTGTTGTTACATCATCATTTTTTTTACGTGCACTACTTTACATTTCTCTTCTTCAGGTGATGTGGTAGGCTTCTGTTAGTAAACCCCAAGCAGGTGTAAACTCTTATGAAACATGAGTGTGAATGTGCCAATCAACAGTTTCTGGGTCAGGCACCCAGATAACAGTGCATTCTATTGACAGGTAGCAAACAAAACTAGTGGGTGGTCTGCCAAATCTGAATAAAAGGAATTCTGAATTCGCCAGTCTCTTGGTCAGTGTTCCATGCAGCAGTGTCACAGCCCTCATCATGAGGTATGAAGGGAAGCAAGAGGGCATTTCAGCTGCTGGGTCTATGCAGCCAGTGAGGGAGCAGTAGACATACGAAATCTTTCGAAGCGATGGTGTCAAATTTTCGTGTTACTATATCACTACCTCTGAAATAGTAATATGTTTGGAAGAAATGGAAAATTTTTGACAACCAAGATTATTAATATAATTTAAGCCATGCTGTTAGGTACTAATCTAACCACAACCTTGCAATTTGTGAAATATTCAGAAGAAACAAATATATATGAAACAACAAAGTTTATTAATGTAATTTTTTCAAGTAGAACTGTTACATTCCAACCTAACAATATTATGAGAAGGAAAGTTGGTACTCACCATATAGTGGAGACGCTGAGTCACAAATAGGCACAACAAAAAGACTCTCACAATTAAACTTTCAGCCATTAAGGGCTTTGTCAACAATACACACACACACACACACACACACACACACACACACACACACACACACAGAGACTGCAGTCTCAGGCAACTGAAACCACACAGCGAGCAGCAGCACCAGTGCATGATGGAAGTGGTGACTGGGTGGGGGTAAGGAGGAGGCTGGGGTGGGGAGGGGGAGGGATAGTATGGTGGGGGTGGCAGACAATGAAGTGCAGCAGGTTAGGCAGAGTAGAGGTGGGGATTTGGGGGGGGGGGAGTGGTGGAAAAGAGAGAAATAAAAAGACTGGGTGTGGTGGTGGAATGCTGGCTGTGTAGTGCTGGTATGGGAACAAGGACAGTTAGTCACTGTCCTCATCCATCCAGCCCCTTCCCTTTTCCCATTCCAGCACTACACAGCTGTCATTCCACCGCCACACTCTGTCTTCTTATTTCTCTCCTTTTCCACTACTTCCTCCCTCTCCACCTCTCCTCTGCCTTCTGTCTAACCTGCTGCACTTCACTGATCGCCACCCCAACATACTATCCCTCCTCGCCCCAGTCTTCTTTTTACCCCCACCCAGTCGCCACTCCCATCATGTACTGGTGCTGCTGTTCGCAATGTGGTTGCAGTTGCCTGACTGCAGTTGTGTGTGTGTGTGTGTGTGTGTGTGTGTGTGTGTGTGTGTGTGAAGTTGTTAATGGCCGAAAGCTTTCATTATGAGGGTCTTTTTGTTGTGCCTATCTGCAACTCAGCATATCCGCTAAATTTTGCAAAAACAGACATAATGTCTGCAGGGATACTGCAATCACTTTTTTATGCAGTGTTACTTACTGTCCGTCTTAATATTTATTCACATGACCGGATTTGGTTCCTCTAGAACCATCTTCAGATCTCAAATTTCGGTTACAGGAGTAACCCGTCCACACACAGCAACCTTCACATGCTGCTGCATGTTGCTGAGTGTGGAGGGGCTACTCCTGTAACCAAAATTTGCAGATCTGAAGATGGTTCTAGAGGAACTGAAACCGGTCATGTGAATAGGCCTAAATATTTTGCGATAAAGACGGATTACAAGTAACATTGCATATCCGCTATATGGTGAGTAGCAACTCTCCTTCTCATAATATTGTTACATTCCATCCTGAATTTTCCATTGTTTGACATTCCAACCTAACATAGCCTCGGGCTGAGCTACAGATCAGTCTGTCACTGCAACGAGATATTTTAGCTTTCACATTTGTTGGTTTCACCACATTGCAACCAAACTGTCACATTCCAACGTAACCTAAAACTCATGCTAAGCTACAGATCAGCTTGTCGCCACAACCAGCTTTTTTAGCTTTCACATTTATTGGCTTCACAACTTGCAACCAAATTATCACGCTTCAACCTAACCACGTCTGAATTCATGACATACTCTGAAAAAAAAGTCAAGCATTTGTGACAACGAATATTATAAATGTAATTACTGCTTGTTTTGCTCACAATAATTTACAATTGAAGCTGTGCTATTGGGTCCACCCCCAGTCATCACCTCACAATTTGTGATATATTCGGGGGGGGGGGGGGGGGGAGGATAGTCAAATATTTATCATGACAGCAAAGAAGATGGTGGTTTCTAGTTTGGCACTAGAAATTCATTTTATTACCTTTCATTGATTATGTGAAAGTATCATCACATTTTCTATGTGAAACTGATGTGGGACCAGCTTATGAGCAGTAGCGAAACACTGCTGTGACTGCTGCTGGCTCTGTTGTAGATTTTAGCCCTCTTGCTGTCAACTAATATGCCCGTCACTGGGAACTATTCCTTGCTTTGTGTACATTTTGTATCTCATTTAGTTAAATTTTCTTTTATGTGGGTTTGGCAGCATGGCCATAGAAAGGGCCATAGCATTATGGGACTCCGTCCTATGTCCTGTATTCAGACAATGCTCAGCAACTGCAGAGCTCAAACTCTATGTACAAGTGCCCTCATACACTGCTGAAGTGAATAATGACGTATGGTTTCACAGTATGCAATGGCCTTAGCGATATTAGAAAAATCTTCAGCAGAACTCTTTCTTTTGTTTAAAAGTATTTTGAGACTGACCGTGTGCTATGTAAACAAGTCTAGATACTTGAAAATAGCCTAAGGCCGAAATTTTACATTTGTACACCAAATAAAGAGAATGGCAGCAGAATGCTGCACAAATCATTCAAAAAGTTCATCACAATTGCAGACCGTATCTCTATGAAGATCATAGAATCACTGCCCTACAAGACACAGGGTAAAGTCCTGCAGTATCAATACTTCAGAGTGAAGATATTGAACACCACAGAAGTCATCAAGTTTAAATGCTTCCTTTTTAGATATTTTAAAATGGCGTAAGACTGAAATTGTACATTCATATATCAACTAAAGAAATGGCAATTGAAGGCATCATGAAATCATTCAAAAAATCTGCAGACCTTCTCACTATGAACATTATAGATTCATCATAGTTGGGCATCTGCTCTTCCAACCTTTTTAATCTCTCTAATTAATTTGATTTGGCAAGATACCAAGGCTGAGTGGATCAAATAATGCTCTTTTGAGCTTCCTCCTCTACATGAGTCTGTTTTCAAATTTCGTATTGTTATTCTCAGTTGCTGTTTGTGTCCCCTATTACTTGATTTACACTGACAAGCCAAAACATTATGACCATTGCTTACTGCACTAAGGAAAGTACATAAGCAGAACACAGACAAATGGGGATCGATTCTAGTGATGATTGTGACAAAGAATGGATTGCTGTGGACCAGCACTAGGAAATGAGAATTTTATCAATGGTGATTCTGGTTCGCTGTTTGTGTGCTGATGTTGTGAGCAGCTATAGAAAATGATAGAAAGATAGTGAAACCACAATTAGGTAGCAAGGTGCTGGATGTCCATGCTTCATCACAGAACATGAAGGTTGGAGGATAGGCAGCAGTCTGTGACAGATCCAATGTCAGAGTACAGTGCTAGTGCAGGCAGAAGTGTTTTGAAACACACAGTTCAGTGCACATTGTTGAACTGGAGATGCACAGCAGGAGACTCCTATATGTTCTTTTGTTGGCCCAGTGACATTGTATTGTAAATTGCAATGAGTGTGGGATCATAGAGACTGGGCTTTGCATCGATGGAAACTTGTAGTCCGGACAGATAAAAACCACTGGGTCAGTGCCTGAGCCCGGATACTGTGTCATCCAGCAGAATGGTTGCTCCAAGCATGCACCACTGCACGAACACAGGCCAGTGAGGTCATTATTGTACTATGGGGGACATTCATCGGCACTTCTGTGGAACCTGTGGTAGGCTACTAATTGAAGGTAGTATGACAGCTGTGTACTGCAGTTACATTATTGCAGACCACATGTATCCATCACATTTGATATATTACCTGGTGGCAGTGGAATCTTTCAGCAGGATAACTGCCTGCATCACAAGGCCGAAACTGTGCTTCAGTAGTTTTTAGGAGCATGATAGTGAACTCGTGTTAATATCTTGGCCATCAAATTCACTTGACCTGAACCTGATGGAACACATCTGGGATAATATCGGGAGCCAGTCGCATGCCCACAAACCAGTGGGCTGCAATATATAGCAACTGTGTGATGTGTGCATAATCTTGTGCCACATATCTCTGGAAACTTACTGAGGTGTTATCGAATCCATACTGTGTGGGATGGCTGCTTATTGTATTCTGAGGGTGAACTAGCACACTATTAAACAGGTGGTCACAGTATTTTGGTTTATCAGTGTATATGGTCATTCTATCTTAAATTATTTTCACACCCTAAATGTTGATTATTGCCTCTAACACACGTTTTTTGCTTGTATATAAGTATTATTGCAAAGGATGTTTTTGTCCATATGTGACATTATATTCTGAAATGATGAAAGCCATGGGATCCCTTCTAATATCATGTAGACCTCCTTTTGCCAGGCGTAGTGCAGCAACTCAATTTGACATGGACTCAACAAGTAGTTGGAAGTTCTCTGCAGAAATATTGAGCCATGCTCCACCATAGCTGTTCATAATTGTGAAAGTGTTGCCGGTGCAAGATTTTGTGCATGAACTGACTCTTGATTGGATCCTGTAAATGTTCGATGGGATTCATGTTGGGTAATCTGGGTTTGTCATCTGGTGATGTGGTGCATTGTCATCCATACAAATTGTATCACTCATTTGGGAAATGAAGTCCATGAATGGCTGTAAATGGTCTCCAATTAGCCGAACATAAGCATTTCCACCCAGCGATTGATTCATTTAGACCAGATGGCCTTATCCATTCCATGTAAACACAGCCCATACCATTATGGAGCCATCACCAGCTTGCAGTGCCTAGTTGACAACTTGGATCCACAGTTTTGTGGGGTCTGTGTCGCACTCGAGCTCTTCCATCAGCTCGTACCTAATGAAATTGGGACTCATTTGACCAGGCCATCGTTTTCCAGTCATTTAGGGTCGAACCAATATGGTCATAAGCTCAGGAAAGGCGTTTCAGGTGATATCCTGCTGTTAGCTAAGTACTCATATCAGGTGTCTGCTGCCATAGCCCATTACCCCATATTTTGCCACACTGTCATAACAGATATGTTTGTTGTGCATCCCACATTGATTTTTATAGTAATTTCATACACCGTTGCTTGTCAGTTAGCACTGACAACTCTGCGCAAACATGCCACTGCTTTTGGTCATTAAGTGAAGGCTGTAGGCCACTACATTGTCTATGGCAAGAGGTAATACCTGAAAATTGTTGCTCTCAGCACACACTTGTCGTTGTGAATATCAGAATATTGAATTCCCTAATGATTTCCAAAATGGAATGTCCCATGCATCTAGCTCCAACTACCATTCTGTGTGAAAGTCTGTTAATTCAGTCGTGTGGCCATAATCATATTGGAAACCTTTTCATACGAATCAACTGAGTACAAATAACTGCTCTGCCAGTTGCCCTTTTATACCTTGTGTATGTTTATATCACTATCCCATGATTTTTTTTATCAACTCACTATATATTAATTATTTACAGACTCATGAGAAATGGAATTAGATTGAAGTACAAAGTAGTATGATCCACTTTTGCCCTGGTGTTGTTTGCAAAGGATTGCAACACTGACTACATGAGGCTCGACAGTGTCAGAAACCATCTTAAAACATAATTTGTCATGTGCTGCCCACAACTTGTGGAAATTGACTGGAGTTCTGCCCATGGCAAGCACACCCTGCACAACGATTTCTTACAATTAGATATACTCAGTGAAATTGAAGCCAGCTGACCTAATAAGAATCTGCATGTCTGTTGAGTGTTTCTCAAACCATTCTGACACAGGTTGTAAGCAATAGGACAGCATTGTCTTACCAAAACTATTGGTCATCTGCAATGGAGCTGCAAGTCAACAAACGTATGCACATGATTGGACAATGGGTTACTGTGTTATTCATCTATCAGAGACAATAACAGACTTCTTAGTGTGTCATTCACATCCCACATAAATATCCTCCACATTTGAAACATTGACCTCCTGCCTGAATAGTACCCTTTTGTAAAGCAGAGCACATCCCCTTATGTCATTTTAAATAATATCCAAAGTCCCCCATTGGTTGAGTTGACCATTTTGCATTGTTTGAGCATCTAATGACAGTGTTCCTACACTCATGCTAATCTCTGCTAAAAGTCTAGAACAGAGTCAGCGGTGTACTTACGAGTTTGGTGCAGGAATGTTGTCAGGGCTTACCATGAGATATGATTGAAAAGGTGTGTCAGCTGTTTTTGTTACACAGCCAATGAGAGAGCAGCAGGCAGAGGATGTATTTTGAAGTAATACATTTGGAAGACACGGTGAAACATTGCTGCAAATGAGGATTATAAATGTAAGTGCTTGTTGTTTCAGCCGCAGCTGTTGAAACTGTGCTAGTATCTGCAGACCAAGGACAGCTTCACAACCCATGATATATTACAAAAAGCAGTGAAATATTTCTCTGCTCTGTGTTGCTACACAAACAATCTGCGTAAGCACACTAAGTGGATTAATGTTTCTTGATTAAATCATGGAAGGAGGTAGCTGGATCAATGTTTTCAACTAAATCATGAGAAAAGGTAGATGGATCAATGTTTTTAATTAAATTGTGGGAGAAGGTAGGTGGATCAGTGTTTATTGATATATAGATCCAGCTGCTTTCAAACATGATTTGATTAAAAACCATTTATCATCTACTTACTCAGTGTATTTGCATAGATCGGTTGTGTAATAATTTCACCACCACATTTGATACATTTTTGTGTCTCTGCAATTTACCCATGAGACGTTAACCAACGACCTTACACTTATAGAATTTGCTGCCATAATCACAAAATATTTCTCTCCAAACTCACTAATACATCAAAACACAGCATACAGGACAATGGTTTCAATTTTGGCACTAGAAATACATTGCCTCTGTTCTTGCCTCTCATTGGTTATGTCAAAGAATCATCCAATTGGCTACACAAAACTGACACATTGCCAACCTATGAGCAGCAGATAAGAACTGCCTTGACTGCTGCTGGCCTTGATCTAGACTGTAGCCCTAAACCCTGGCCTGGTGATGAGCTGAGGTACACATGTGGAGTTGTGGCTTTTTTGCCCTTTAATGGGGTGCTGGTTGTGGTTGCTATGTATGCTCAATAAGTGTTGTTGTTTGGTCTGGTATTGCTTTGTCTTCTCTGTTCACTATTACAAGCCAAGACAGCCTTCAGTAATCTCTACCATAAACACCTTATTGCTTACAGCAACTGACTGTGGAAACAGCAGTTTGCCTCAAATCCAAGTAATCACAGTAGATCCATGATACAGTTTATTGTGAAAATCCCAGTGCTTGTCAACCTCAGAGATGAAGTGTCCCATGTGTTGGACACACACAAACTGAGTGTAATCAGTTTTGTTGCTGTCACACTTCTTACTCATCCTGTACTTAATGTCACATAGATGGGTAGGATAAGCAGTCACTACAAAAAAACTGTAGATCTTAATTTCAGTGATGTTTCGCATGGTGTGCTCTTTATAATTGGCCACTTTTTCAAATTTCATTAATAAGGAATGTCTTCCAAAGCAAACAATCCCAGATCCCAGCTGATGCATAATGCATGCATGTGGCTCATTTTTATGAGAATGCTGAAATGATTCGTGTATAAAATTATAGCTCAGTATTCTTAACATGTTGAAAAGTTCTCGAGTTGCCAGTCGGGTGACAATCTTGAAAAACTGCAGTGTTTCAATGAGTGTCTTCTTGTGAAGATGATGTGTATGGAAGTTGTCTAAATGCTGCAGTTTTCCAACACTGCTGCTAAGCAGGACTAGTGTGCTTTTCATCAACAGTGTATGCTGGCAAAGTCTACATGCATACCAGTATCCTCAACAGCTGATACTGGAACATATTCAAAGCTGAAATACATTGATTTTCATTGATAAAGAAACACAAATTCTATAACAATCTGCTTGAATCTGGGGAAAATATTAATTGTAGCTCACATTCTGTACACACAATTCAGGAAGCACATGAATCAGGTCTGTATTTTAGTGCTCAGTATCTTGTAAGCTGTGGATGCAGAAGTAGATGTAAGCTTATATTTTCCTGTGTTTGCTGAAGATTCACTCTGTGAAGTGATAACAGAAGTACCATTTTTCCCAGTATCTTCTTAATGAAAGAACTGTGTGCAAAATCCTTAGCTGAGAGGAATCATAAAAACTGAGGGTCACATTTTGCATACTGCAAGAAAATACTATAAAAAAGATTATTGGAGAAATTTGGTGATGATGTGAATAACATGTACAGATCTATAATTATAGATCTTATGCCAAAATTATAATTTCTTTGCCACTGTTTCTTTTTTATTTTTGTATAGAAGGTTGTTATGTTACTATGGCTGCGAGTATATGTTCTTTGTTTATCTGATTTTCAGTTCATCATGAAATGTTTGAAATATGATAAGTCAGCAGACATGTGCAAAATAATTGACGCAAAAGTCAAGAAATATTATCATGCGTGTAATGCTGCTTATACATCGTCCGAAACCTTCAAGAAGCTTCTGCAAACAAGAATGGAACTGATAGACAAGGATCCTAAGAATCTTTATGTGTATATCAAAGAAGTTGTCGATGAACTGAAACTGAGAGGTAAGAAAGATCCACCAAGGAAAAAAATAAAACTTGAAACAGATTCACCGGAGAGTAGCAATCTAGAAAAGCCGATTGAAGAAGTAAAGACAGTTAAAGAAGAACCACATTTTCAAGAGAGAGCCGCAAAGAAATTGAGCAAAATGCTGCATGTAAGTAATTTTATAAATACTATAAGAAAAAAAAGAAGCAGTAAAACAGTTTTAACAGTAATAATACCGATACCCTGCCCCCCTCTCTCCCCATCATATAGAATATTTTTAAAGCCTTGTCTGATAAGCTGCCCACATGTGAACGGTTCCAGAAAGCAATGGGAAGTACCGCTATTCAAACATCACAGTTCTACTTGCTTGCACTTTCAATGCGTTTCTGTGTAGCTGGTCATATATTTTGGTTTCATGATCAATCAGCCACTTACAGTTGCTTTAGTCCTCTCTTATCATTAGCTTTTCTATTTCTTATCTTAAATTTTAAAACTCACATAGTGCTAACTTTTGTGTGTATGGGGAGAGTGGAAGGTGGTGTTAAAGAAAAAGTTGCATGTCTATTCTAGCAAAAAGGTTTTACTTTTTATCATTTATAACAACATGCATGATAAGCCCTTCAGGTGACACAAATCTTGACTTTTATGCTCAAAGAATTTATCATTATATTGCCCTAAAACAATTTCAACACAGCAGAAAAAGGTGGCATTTTTAACGAGTTGACTGGTGGCTATAAGACATGAAACTCATTGCAAATATGTGTGTCTTACATGTTGTAATGGTTTCCTGCCTTTATGACTGTGTTTCAATGCTACAATATTTAATAACATTTAAGGCAAGATCCAGTCACACGGTCCACTAAGATATTGTGTTTTATTGCAGATCATGTTAAGGTTTTGGTTTCATGCCATTAAAAACTTTCTCAGTTTCGTAGTTCGAATATATATATTCTCTAGGGAGATTGCAGTCTGCAGCCTCAGCACATGATACATTATGGCCGCTTGAGCGGTCTTTCACGGCTGTCCCAGGGCTGCTTTGGCAA
Organism: Schistocerca americana; assembly: GCF_021461395.2. Classification (NCBI taxonomy): domain Eukaryota; kingdom Metazoa; phylum Arthropoda; class Insecta; order Orthoptera; family Acrididae; genus Schistocerca; species Schistocerca americana. The sequence goes on along the minus strand of NC_060124.1, from coordinate 90,875,459 downwards.
CCTATCCCACCCACACTTTTATTTACGAGCTAACCCGTCCCCGCCCCCCTTTCTGCAGCACCTTAACAGACCTGCTGATGTCCGGCCATCCAGATTTAGGTTTTCCGTGATTTCCCTAAATCGTTTCAGGCAAATGCCGGGATGGTTCCTTTGAAAGGGCACGGCCGATTTCCTTCCCAATCCTTCCCTAACCCGAGCTTGCGCTCCGTCTCTAATGACCTCGTTGTCGACGGGATGTTAAACACTAACCACCACCACCACCACCACCACCACCACCACCACCACCTGCTGATGGGTGCCTTGTGTCGCCCCTCGCCATACAGAGTTCTACATAAGCTACAAGTTTTGGAGAGCCCATAATAACAACAAACCAAGTCCCTTCACAGATTGGGACGTTATATGAAAATTAAATCAGGCAGCGTCACCATGAAATCCAACATGTCCAGACAGAAAAGAGTGGCAACAATGCCCTAAAGCAATTTTCAAACTTCAGAAAGTCTGGCATCTCGCTAATCAAGTGAAAGGTTACTGCACTTCTACCAACGACTATTTTATTCTACTGAAGTTAAAAGCATTCCAGTTGTAGTGCTATACTAGCATTACAGTAGTGGTTAGTTTGCTGACAAAGTGACCTTTTCATTAAGACTACAGTGAAGTCAACGTATAGGGTTATTGTAAATGATGGACCCATTTTCAAAACTTTATAATTATTCAAGTACAAATGCAAAATGAACAAGCTTTGTACCAATGAAAAGAGGAAGTTTCAAAGTCTTTTTGGTAATGTTTGATATCAATTTAATAAATTTAATAATTTGTAATTAATTCATTTTTAATAATTATTTAATAATTAGAAATGTGATAAATCTTCAGTGTGGCCACTGTTGGCTGCACGCCTAACATCAAAATGGTAGCCAAATGCATCCCACACACGCGAAAGTGTATCTGCTGTTACTGAGTACACGGCAGCAGTGGTCAGGTTCCGCAGATCATTCAGAGTGCTTGGTAGAGGCAGGACGTAAACAGCTTCCTTCACATAACCCCATAAGAAATAGCTGCAGGGTGTGAGGTCAGGAGAGCTTGATGGCCAGAAGTGCAGAGCCAGGTCCTCAAGCCCCTGAAACAGATCCAGCATTGAGGAAGGTAGTCATTCAAAAAGCCTCATACATCACAGTGCCAATGGGGCAGAGCTCCACCCTGAGAATCTTCCATAACTTGAGGAAACAACCATTGTTCCGACATGTCCAGGTACATGACTCCCTTTATGGTTCTTTCAGCAAAGAAAAATGGTTCATTAACCTTTGTATGGGATACAGCATCGAACACATTGATCTTCGGTGAGTCTCTTTCAAGTTGCAGTAGTGAATGTGGATTTTCCAAACCCCATATGTGAACATTGTGTCTGTTTACTTTTCTTCCAAGGTGGAATATCGCTTTATCACTAAAAATTACATGCTGTGGAAATGCATTGTCCTCCCATCTTTGCTGGCACATAATCACAAAATATAAGACGTCATTGGGGTTGAGAGCCTACACAAGTTGTAATCGGTAGGACTTGTACAGGAAACACTGTCTCAGAACTTTCCATGCAGCTGGTTTTCCAAGTTCTCAACTGGTTCTGTTGGTAGACATACTGCAACTCCACACAAAACTTCATGAATCCGTTGGACATCATCCTCTGACACACACGGTCGGCCTGTGCTTTTTCCAGTGCACACACTCCCAGTCTGTTTAAATTGCTTAAACCAATGGCTAATGCTTTTGCGAGTCTTTGGTTGAATACTGAATTTGGTCCAAAATGCCCGTTGCACTACAATTTGCAACTCACTTTTCACGAACTGAAGAATACAGAAAACCTTGTGCTTCACAGTCACCATCTCACTCACAACTGACAGTGAAACGGAACATGGCCCTATTGCCACACGAACTCTACAAGCTGCATCTGAAACCATCACTGCCCACCCGCCAAAAGCTTTGAAACATCCTCTTTTCATTGGTATAAAACTTGTTTGTTTTGGATTTGTACTTAAATATGTAGGAATTTTCGAAAATGGGTCCATTATTTACAATAACCCTGTATATCCAAGTGGACCATGAAATTTCCTGAGGCAACATGACCCACAACTGTCGTAACTTCTCCAGGATATCCCGAATACTGGTGCTGGGATGGCGTGTATGTCCAAGCTGGTCCCACACATGTTCTAGTGGGAACAGTTCTGGGGATCTTGCTGGTCATGGCAGAACCTCGAACAACACGTAGACATTTCATAGAGACATGTGCCATGTGTGGAAATTGTCCTAGGACAGTCATTGCCCTATTGAAAAATTGCACCATGATACTGTTGCACAAGACATGACATATGAGTAAACAGGATATCTGTGATTACTGTTATGCCATCTGAGATCCTTCAATAATTACCAGCCATCACCTGAAGTTACACCCATGATCCCCCACATTGTGACACCAGAAGTAATTCTGTTCTCTCTCCAAAACCTTAGAAGGTTGATACCTCTCCCAAGTCTCCACTGTACTCACCAACAAGGGTCATCTGGGGTAGTGCAGAACCATGATTCATTGCTGAATACATTGCAACACCATTCATGAGCAGTTCAGGCTTCCTAGTCACAGCACCACTTCCAGACAACTATCATGGTGTGGTGTTGATGACAGCCTGTGCATGGGGTGGTGATTCCCTACTTTGTCTACTGCTAGTCTCTAACCAATGGTGTGGAATGACTACACACTTGCAGGAAGTCCATTGCTTGTTCTCGGATTTCAGGTGCGTACATGAAGGAGTTAGTGTGCTTTATGCAAAATATGGTGATACTCCCTTGTGTTGTTCACTTATGACTGGAGTCTTGATGATGAGTATGCCTGCCCAACATTCCCATGCAGTTCAACATTGGACCACTCATCACAACCAAATGCCCCACAAATCTGGTAACCGCAGTATTCAACCAGCTGATCGGAGACCCACAGTGAGGCTGCTTCCAAACTCTGTCAGATACTGATAGTGCTGTCTCACCAGAGTACACAGCACCTCCATTTCCTTCACAGTGATTATTCACCATCTTGGGCTGTTCATGACCCTGTATCCCTACAAGGTCTGGTAATGCCACTAAAATTAAATAACACTAATTCACACAGGTGGAAGTTCTACCTGTTGCAGAGAATTGCAACTCTAAATCATTTACATAATTTAAACTACCAACCACTGGCTCACAGGGCACTTGTCTGAGTTGTTTTATGCAGCTGTAATGGTGTCCACTTTCCGATGTTAACAATGGATGTGCTCCTCTGTTCATCTGTCTTCAGAAGCATCCTTCATTCTGTAGAATTTATTCCTCTCCCATTCTGGAACTAATCAGTCTTGAAGGGTCTCGGCTGGAATAAAAGGAATTATAGATAGCAGTTCAAGTCAGCTTTCCTTGGTAGTGGAGTAGGTCTTGTAGCAAAACACCAAATACGCTCACAAGTTCAAGAAATGTGTTGACCCATTTAAGAAGTTCATTATGGATTATCAGAATTTTATTAATTGTTGATGATTCGAAGTTTACCACTCACTGACTTACTGGATTCAATGTGAGAACTGGATTCCATTCAATAGTTGTTCTACCACAGTAATGATTAAAACATCATCGCAGTTGTTGTTCCATATACACTGGTCACTTTTTTCTTTCAGAAGCCGCTTTCACCATCCACAAAGTTATTTATACAGTAAATAGCCCCCATAGTCCAAGTTTGAATGGTACAACCTTGACATAGTGCAGACTGTATATATACATATACTGTTATTGTCACCAACACTTCTTCGCTGTCTTTACACTATGAAACAACTTGTTCTGTTCTGGCCAGTGTAACATTCACAGAAAAAAAAAAATCAGTTTGTTGAATTGTTGCTAATATTTTGATACCGAGCGAGGTGGCGCAGTGGTTAGACACTGGACTCGCATTTGGGAGGACGACGGTTCAATCCCGCGTCCGGCCATCCTGATTTAGGTTTTCCGTGATTTCCCTAAATCACTCCAGGCAAATGCCGGGATGGTTCCTCCGAAAGGGCACGGCCGACATCCTTCCCATTCTTCCCTAATCCAATGAGACCGATGACCACGCTGTCTGGTCTCCTTCACCAAAACAACCAACCAACCAATATTTTGACACTAAAAAAGAAAAAAAACTGTGCCATTACACACGCCATTACATCTGCAGCCCCCCTCAGTGCTCGTGACTCTCTCGTGAATATATGTGTTTGGCCTCAAGCTATTGCAGCATCTACTTGCTTTTCTGTGCTGCAATCTCTTATCTCTGTAGTGCCTTCCTTCTCTTGCTCTCTGTGTCATGGTGGCAGCCTTTGATGTCAGCCCAGCTATTCCCTAGGTTCTGTTTTCCTTTCTTGTAACATTCTTTCAAATACCACCTTTTGGCTGGAGTAGTCTGTGTTCCTCTTTTGGGTTTGACCTTCGTTTCCCAAATTTTTCTGTAGTGTGGACCGACTGTGGAAGAACACCTTAAATAGCTTACATTTGGGAGGATGATAGTTCAAACCCATGTCCGGCCATCCTGATTTAGGTTTTCTGTGATTTCCCTAAATTGCTTCAGGCAATTGCTGGGATGGTTCCTTTGAAAGGGCTCAGCAAACCTCCCCATCATTCCCGATTAGATGGAAGACCTCGCTGCTTGGTCCCATTCCCCAAATAAATCAACCAATCAACCAACCTTAAATAGCACCTACTGCATGCAGTGTTAAAGACCTGCTGTGCACAGCTCCTGTGTTGGCTATTATTGACACTTCATAGCCAACACGGTAGCCAATTCGACATGGTGGGGTAGTTATGTGCCCATGTGGTTGAGCCCCCTAACTGCTGATGCCTAAGCTGCTAGCTCCTCACTCACACCAATGAGTAGATGCCCATCTTTGTGAAGCATGAGGACTCCCAGCAGCAGCCTTTGTGCCAGATGGCCTTTGCTGTGGCTAGGCAGTGTCCTTGGGTAGAGCCCTTGATTGGAGTAGTTGGCGTCAGGGTGGATGTTTCGCACATGAAACATTAAATTTTACGAAAAAATGGCCATTCTGACCTGGCTGTCTCTTCAGATAGGAATTGAAACTTCAATGCAGTCCATGATCTTCTAATCAACAACTTTTCCAGGTTTGAATGGGGTCTTTCTAGCAAAGGGTCAGTTGCTGCTGAACACCTGGCGACCCACTTTGCCACAGTATTGATGTCCTCTTTTTATCTGGCTATTTTTGTACTGCAGAAACAACAAGTTGAAAAAGTCCTCGTATGTTTCAATGTTTCATGTTCATCCTCCCCCCCCCCCCTCCTCCCCCTGCCAGCCAAGCCAAATCTTATAATAAACCTTTCATTTACTGGGAACTGCTTCAAGCTTTTGCCTCATCTCAAGATACTGCCCCAGGCCCATATCCAATTTATAATCAGATAATCCAACATGGCAAGGTAGTATTGTCATCCCAATCCTTAAACCAGGCAAAAATCCAATGCCTCTGTGCAGCTACCAATTGGTTAGCCTCACCAATGTGTTCTGTAAACTGCTTGAAAGGATGTTCTTCAGTCTCGGGGCCTTTTGTCCCCATATTAGTGTGGTTTCCGGGAGGGACAATCCATAGCTGACCATCTGGTCCAGCTGGTAACAGCAATCAAACAGGCTTTTTCTAAATGCCAACGCATCATTGCAGTATTTCTGACCTACATAAAGTGTATGACAGTGTGTGGCATCATCACATTGTACCTACCCTCCATGACTGGGGTTTTGAGGCTCCCTATGAATTTTTATTCATCAGTTTTTACCCTACCAGTTGCTCTGTGTTGGAGCTGGTGCTTCACTAGCTCTCCATGGGCCCAAGAGAATGGTGTCCCACAGGGCTCTGTCCCGAGCATTCCACTCTACCGCATCATCATCATCATCATCATCATCATCAGTGGGATAGTGCCCTCTATTGGATCACTGCTCACCCCTGTGCTGTATGCCAATGACTTTTACATTTGGTACAGCTACCAGTCAGTAGCTCCAGCTGAACACAGATTCCAAGGTGCCATTTTATGAGCCTCTGTTTGGGCCATTTCCAAGGCTTCCTGTTCTCTCTTACAAAAATGTGTCATGCATTTATGTTGTCCTACCACAGTCCATCTTGACCCAGAACTTACTTAGGTAACCAGTCCTTGGAAGTTGCACAGTCCAATTTCTTGGGCCTCCTGTTTAATAAAAAGCTGACTTGACTGCATCATTGTCATCAGTTGAAGACTAATTGCATACAGAAACTTAACACTCTCTGCTTCCCTGCCCATACCTTTTGAGATGTGAACTATGCCATTCTTCTCCATATTTACCAGGCCATGGTCTTATTCTGACCAGACTGTGATGCCAGATTTGTGCCTTAGTGGCATCTTTGGCTTTGAAATTGTTAGATCCAGTCCATCATCATGGAGTTCATATGGCCACTGGAGCCATCTGGGCTAGTCTTGTAGACAGTCTCCTTGCCGAAGCAGGGATATTATATCTTCAGTTCTGATTCTACCAACTCATACTCTCGTATGCAGTCACCATTTGAGAATTCCATAATTGTCCAATGTATCTCACTCTTTGGTTATGAGGGGCGTCGACCTCATGATATCCGTCGTCGGGTGGGATTACCAGTTGGAATGTGCCTAGCAGCCGTCTTGTCAGCATTTTTGCCTCTCCTCCCTTTAATTTACTCCCCGTGTTTTGTGAATGTGTTTTTTATTTCCAAATATAAAGTTTTAAGCTACCTTGTGGGCAGTGTCGGTTGGTTGATGGTTGGGATTGAGGCTTCTCCTGCTGCATGCTGAACCTGGGGACCCCTTGCCCTACTTCCTTGACCTGCTTCTGCTTGCTCTCCCATCCCTTTCTTATTGTGTTTTAATGGCTTTCGGATGGAGTTTGTGTTCTTTTCTGCTGCACCCTATTTCCTATTTTAGACCTAGTGCTTTGCTGAACAGTGGGTGCTTACTTGACTTAGAAGGAAACAGTCTTAGGACAGAATTGGATGCAATAAAAAATATTGCCATAAAAATGGCTACACGACCAAAGCAACTGATAATTTAGACACACAAATACATAAAAATAAGACAACAAATTGCCATTTTAATAAAGAAGAGAAAATATTTGACATCACCTCACACCCATGTCCTGTATCACAAAATTGTTAACCTCTTAAAAAAAAAAAAAAAAACCGACAGTTGCATTCTCCACTAATAATAAATTTGGACATTCACTGGTCTACAACATAATAACAGAAAACCAAAAGTTCAACTGCGATGGAGTGTATAAAGTATCATGCCCCACTTGTCCTAGCTACTACGTGGGGAAAACAGACAGACATTTCAAAATATTTTCCCAAGAACATACAAATGTTTATTCGTTGACTTTTTTGGTATCAGCTGATGGCACCACAAATTTGTTTAGTCTGGATGTTTTCAATGCATTTGCTTTTTCCATTGTGGATTTGGTGCACCTCTTGTCCGACCAGATCCTTTGCCATTAGTTAGATTTTCTGTGTTCTGAGTTCCCATCTCTTTTTTCGTATGAGTCAGGTTGTGCCATTAATTTTGCAGCTCACATTACTCTGAAATGTATGGCACACACTTTCCCCATGGTAGCCCTATTGATGAAGTGAAGTCAGAATTGGACAAGCCGACATCATTGGGGAGTGTACAGCCTATTGCATTGAGTGAATGGTCAATCTCCATCATGTTTGCTAAAAAACTGAATGATCAGCTTCATCTCTGCGACAACTTTTAAAGTTTCGGTTAATGCTCAGTCTATCATTGACACCTACCCTTTGCCTCATCCAGATGATTTATTGGCTACTTTGCCGGGGACCAATTTTTCTTCAATATTTATTTATCTTAAGTCTGTTTACAGGTTCCAGTGGATGAGGGCTCTTCAGCGTTTTTAAGAACAATTGATTTTTCCGTTCCAGGCTGCATCAACTATCTCGATGACATTGTAGTGTTGGGTGCGTCCATGGAAGAGCATTTTCATATTTTACACACCTTGTTCATGGTCATAGATGCAACAGTGTTGAAATACGGTTTGGCCAAGTCATACTTTTTTCAGTCGTCTATTGTGTATTTGGGGTTTGAGGTTTCCTGAGATAGTGTTAAACCATTACATCATCATGTCATTGCAGCCACAGCTCTGCCTCACCCTACAAATGTCAAAGAACTCCAAGCATGTTTAAGTGACATTGCTTACTACCACAAATTTATGCTTGGTATAGTCATATTGGCCCACTTGTTCTGTAAGTTGCTCTACAAGAACATTCCATTTCAGTGGATGCTGGCCTGTGAGGGCTTTTGAAATCTAAATTACATTCTGCTTCTTGTTTGGCTACTTTCTATCCTGGCCATAATCTGGTTGTGGCTATGGACACCTCTTAGTATGGACATGAGGCAGGACAGTTCCGAATGCCTGAAAGCTTATGCTCAACTCTACTCCCAAGTTGAAAATGAATCACTTGCTAAGCCCTGAAAAGTTCCATGTGCTCTTGTATGGGCCTGAGTTTGTTTAAGTTTAACCTTAGTACTGACTGCAAGCCCTTGGTTTGATTGTTTAATCCTTCTGCTTCACTGCCTGACAAAGCAGCACATCGTCCTCAGCGGTGGTTGTTGTTTCTGTCTTGCTACAACAATGAAATACATTTTCAGTCTTCTGTGCAACATGATGATGCCAGTATGCTGTCCTGGCTTCTGGTGGGGCAGGATCCTCCTTTTGATCAGGATGAACTCCTTTGTTTTCACTTTGGTGTTGAGGTGCAACATAAAGTGGAAGGGTTTCCTAATACGGGCTCGCATATCGCAACTGCCATCACTGTCGATCCAATTTTGTGCATGTTGTTCACCTCATTCAGCATGGTTGGCTAGACATGCCTCAGGACAGGGCTTTTGATCCTTTGCAGAACTGTTTTGCCTACGTCACTCCCTTTCAGTGTTTGATGAAGCTGTTCTCTTAGCTACAGAGGGCCTGTTGGCTAAGGTTGTGATCCCGGCGGCTCTGCAGAGGGATGTGCTTCAGCTCCCACATCAGGTACATTGGGCGCTCTTTGCATACCAAGTTATTGGCCATTTGGCATGTGTTTTGGCCCGGCATCAATGGTGGGATTGTACATCATGTTTTGGCATGCTCTCAGTCTGCTACCCATCAGGCTGCACAGCAGGTGACGTGCTCTCCGCTATGATTCAGGCCCTCTCTAACATTTCTTCTAGGGATGGATTGCCTTATGTGCCTGAGATGGATAACAATCTGCAGTTTGTGTCTCAGGCCTTCCATGATTTCCACGTCCATCAAGGCATTCACCACGTGACTTCTGCTCCTTTTCACCCCCAATTTAATGCAAGGTGGAATATCTCATCTGCAGGTTGAAGGTTCAGATGTAGAAGAACGCCGCGGACTTCTCCACAGACAGTGGCTTTGACTATTGACTGTTCCAGGAACCATTGACAATTTGCAGGAGTTGAAGCACTTTCAAACATCAATCTTTGAAATTAGAACAAACCTAAGTGAGTGTTTATCACGAAGTATCACTTGGACTGTTCGTCATCGGTAACTGTACATAAGCCTCTCGCAAATCTATGTTTGAAAAGTGTCTGCCCTATCCCAGTCTGTCCATCACTTTTTTCAGATAAGGAAGAGGAAAAGAATCCACTACAGTTTGTGGGTTTACTGTCGCCTTAAAGGCAGAACACAGATGTAAAACACCTGATGGCTTTTTCAGAATGACAGTCTGATGCTCATTGGCTTGCAGAAACTGGTTGGATAATCCCATTGTCTTGCCATCTTTGCAATTCCTGATCAACTTGCTCACGTATTGCATGGGGACAGGTCGTACGTGAAAAAAATCATGGCTCTGCATTTTCCTTCACAGTGATGTGTGCTTCAACGTCTTTTGCTCCACGCTATAGCTGATTCAGATAGTTCCTTGTAGATGCTACACGAGTCAGAAACGTTAGTGTTGGACACACCAACACTGATTTATAACACATTGTACTGAATCCACAAATTGAACAAACTGAGTATGTTTGCACTGTTTCTAGAAATGAGTGCATGAAAAGAAACACATTTAGTCACTCTCTGAAAAGTTGCTGGCAAACTACACATGCCAAGGACAGGAATTTCTTGTCAGTTTTAGGCAGGCAAAACATAAGTAGGCTGCTGTAGTGGCGAGCTACCAATTCTGGCATAAGTGTCATTATTTATCGGGGAAATAGAAGTACCGGTGTCCATCTGTAACTTTATTATCTGTTGTTTCATCTTTAAATGAAAAAAAAAAGGTTTGTTCGCCTGATTGCATATAGCATTGGAAGAATTCTGCAGTGTGGAAGTACTTGGTTCAGCTTGTGTCTGTGTGAGTGGCACAACCTGTACTGTATACACCTATTGACAGCATGGCTGTGGCCACCATACACTCACATGGCAGCAGCCATTTCCCTTGCCTTACTTGCCTGTAAACACACAGTTAGAATGGGTCCTTCATGTCCACATTCAAAGCAACGAGCATTATGACATGGACAGTCTTTCTGATTGTGCTTCGAAAAACACTGAGGATACAGTAATCTGCCAGAGTTTTTTAACCCACATTGTGGGCTACAGCACTGAAGGTTTTACTCTTGTTGTTCTTACTGTTTGCCAGAGCACTATTCTGTATATGAGACTGATTGTCTGGAGCACTATGAAAAACTGAAACACAAGGAGCCTCAAAATCAATCTATATTGAGTCCACATTTGTTTGAAATTCCACAATAGACAGTACAGTTTTTCAATCAGGGTCAGGCAGTTTAAGAATTGCAACATGAATGCATGCATCAGGTACAGTTGGAGTAACGCAACTATGTAACATTACTTCATTATAGTTAATTCCGCATAAATCTTTAAACTTAAAGTGTCTGATGAGACCACTTTCCACTATTTGACTTCTGAGCAGGCTGCTGCTTCAGGTGAAAAAATTTGAACCATGCAGCAGCTCCATGGATTTGACTGTCAAAATATTCATTTAACAATTTCACGAGCTTGTCATATGTGATTTTGTTGGGAGTAGTTCCAGCACAGAGTTTCACACAGAGGCAGTACACTTTGGGGCCAACGGTGGACAAAAAAATAAGGACAGAATTTTGTAGCAGTTACTGGTGACCATGCTGCTTGTTTGTTTAGTGATGTCAGTTGGCTGACAGTGACCACAGGTTTTCTACCTACCTGGAACTGTGCAAGTTCAGTTACATTCATTCCCTGTTATGGCTCGGAGATCTTGAAATGTAGTAGGACACACAATAAGACAACTGACTAGAAACAGAGGAACAAAATTTAGAAAAAAAATAAGATGTGTGCAACAGGCAGGCAGTTGGTGTGGAATATGAGCTGGTTAAACACTGATCATTGCCATTTTTTGTGATGAGACAAAACTACAATTGTCTGCCCATAACTGTGGGTTCTTTGATTGCTTAGTGAGGTGGCACATTAAAATAAAACTCATGAAATATAGTTCACTTTAATATGATAATGAATAAAAGAGTTATGTAACTTTGACACCCTTTTTTGCCACATGAGTACTGGATAATTTACAACTGTTATGGACAATCAAAGCATTTGATGCACTAATTAATGCACCGTTCTCTTGATGTACAATGTTCAGCATCAACAACACTACAAGTTCATCTGAAATTTTAACTACTCACTGGTCCTGTACAATGACGTGGACTGTTGTAACTGAGGTCTCGAACTGGGGCAGAGCTCTTGCTAGCTGGACAATACATTGACCTCAGTGTGAAGGTGCTGCTGTGCTGAGACGGGAAGCATAGTCTTCAGAAGCACCTCCCATACATTGCTACAGATTTAGTGAAACCTCTCTGATATCTTTGGTATCAATTCATGTTGCCAACTTTGGTGTGGCAATGTGACCTCCGTATGGTACCACAGATAGGACGTCAGTGAGCACACAGTTATCTGAAATAACATCCTAGAGAACTCACAAGCCACTTATCAGTATGACGTTGTGCCCCCTGTGGCCTGGATGCGTGCACTGTTTTAATTGGAAAGGGTATCATAAAGCTGTTGTATCTTCTCTGGAGGCAAACATGCCAACAAAATGTTGCAAATGGACCTTGACATGCTGGATACTACCACTGGGACAGAGTTGATGTCCATTTTGAGCCCACAGATATTTCATTGGGGAAATATCTGACAATTTTGCTAGCTATTGCAGTACCTCAACATCTTGCAACAGTTCATAGAGCTAAGTGCCATGTGAGAATGACCACTGTCATTTTGAAAAGTGGTACCACGATATTGTTGTATGGGAGTAAAATGTGAAGACATAGAGTGTTTGTGACAAACCGTTTTGCCATCATGGTTCCCACAGACACTACTGTCCATGATCAGAAGTCATACCCCATGGCTCCCCATAGCATGATAGCAGCAGTAACACCACTTTGACTCTCCTAAATGTTGGAAGAACTGGGCCCTCTGCCCAGGTTGCCGCTGTACTTGATGATGATGATGATGATCATTGGGTGTACAGCAGAATTGTGATTCATCGCTTAACACAGTGCTACACCATACATCAGTAGTCCGTGCTTCTCAGTCATGACACCACTGTAAATGCAGCTGTTTGTGTGCTGATGTTAACAGCACCCTACTACAAATCGGACGGTAAGTCCTTAGACCCATTGCTGCCAGTCTCCAACCAATGGTGCAGCATGGCACAGCCTGTTGCAGGGAGTCAGTTGCTCGTTGTCAGATGGCAGGCACAGATGTGAAGGGGTTATGAAGGGTTCTGTGCACACTATGTTGATCCTACCTTGTGGTAGTCAGACATGGTCAATTTGAAGCTTGACGATGAGTATGCCAGCCCGCATGTTCCCATGCAGCCCAATAGGGCAACACTGTCACATCCAAATGCTGCCAAAATCTGGACATTGCAAGATTCAACCAGTCGACCAATGGGATCCCTGTGATTAAACCCCTTTTAAACTCTTAACACATACTGACAACACAAGAGTACAAAGCATCTCTGTGTCCTTCAGAGTTCAGCTTTTCTCTGCGTTTCACACTTATACATGACATCCCAGAAGAAATGGTCAATATTGAAGGATGTGACAGAAACGATCATTTGAAGCAAAAAGTGTAATAAACGTGGGCTCTAGAATGCATACCTTAAGAGCTATGAGCACTACTTCGTCTTCAATACTGTGAATGAAACAATTTTTTTGTACTGCAGGATCTTTGCTTTCCACATTTTGAGAAGTGGCAGTATGGAAAAAAACTACAGTAAACATGGACTCTAAAATACATACCTTAATATCAGTGATCACTTGTTCATCTGTGCTCCATCAAACACATCTCTTCTACTAAACAATTGTTAATTGCTCTTAAGGTATGCATTTTAGAGCCCATGTTAACTACACATTTCTTTCTTGTTTTGGTCCATACTACTACTACTCCCAAAATATGGAAAGCAAACGGCTTGCTGTAGAATAGGTTTGTTTCACATTATTGAAGATGAAGAAATTCTCAAAGCTCTCTCAGTGTGCACTTTAGAACCCATATTTACTAGACAGTTTAGCTTTGAATGACCATTCATTTATTACCCCTGAATATTGACCATTCCTCGTGGGACACCCATGTACCCTACCAGACCTGGTAATGACACTAAAAACGAACGAAACTAATGCACTCTGGTGGTCACAGAGAGCTGCGACTCTAATCATTTATGTATCCACCGATGGTGTGTAAATGTATGAAGTTACACTGACACTTGACCATGTCCTCTGGGTGCTTCACATTTTTGTTAGGCAGTGTATTTGTAATGATCCACTTGTTCTTTTGGCATTGAAACACTATAGAAGCTGAATATTCAGTGCACATTTCTTAGATTTATTTATCTTCGTATCTCTGCTTGTGGCTACAATAATTAGATCCAAAGATGTAAGTGAAAGCTGAGGAGATGGTGTTTACAACCCCTCTCCCATTCTGTAACACTTTTCAGCTGTCCTTACTTTCTGAGACCATGAATTCAGTTCAGTTGATAGGACACATTTTGAGACCTCAAGAGGTCACCAAATTCCTATTGGAGGGAAATGTGTAGGGTAAAAATCATAGAGGGCGATCAAGAGATGAATACAGTAAACAGATTCCAAAGGATGTAGGTTTCAGTAGTTATTCGGAGATTAAGAGGCTTGCACGGGATAGAGTAGCATGGAGAGCTGCAGGAAACTAATCTTCGGACTGAAGACCATGACCACTTGAACACCCACCCATGTATGCATGTGCTTGCTCTCGCACTTGCATGCTGCCCTCCCTCCCCAGCGCGCACACACACACACACACACACACACACACACACACACACACACACACAAACAGGGAGTCTTCCCTTATTTCTGATCCTTAGATGTTGAGTTTCACTTTGCGTTTTCCTTTGCTCTTGTAGTATCATCAATTTCTTGTTTTGGCTAGCAGATTGTTCTGCCAATTTCACAAAATCCTCAATTTCTTGTTTGGCTGGCAGCATTGTTCTGCCAATTTCACATAATTCACCCACAGACTCTGAGTCAATAGTGTTCAGATCAAGAAAGATTATCCTCATTCTCCTAGTATTGACACAGATGTAATACCATCCATTTGCATGCAGTTTACTTACTTTAAGTTTTTGCTTGCTGGAAAATTGATGATTGGATTATGTACAATTGCATGCATAATTTTGATGAAATTTCTCTTCTTACATTTTACAGTGCCTTCAAAGAAGAATCGCAAAACTAGAACAAAAAGAAGTAGACTGGGATGAAGAAAATGACTCCACGTACATACAGTTACAAAGGTGAGTTTTATGGTTGGTTGGTTGTTTTTTTTTTTTGGGGGGGGGGGGGGAGAGGTAGGGGGCCAAACAGTGAGCTCATCAGTCCCGTCAGATCAGGGAAGGCATATGAGATGGGGGGGGGGGGGGGGGGGAGAGAGAGAGAGAGAGAGAGAGAGAGAGAGAGAGAGAGAGAGAGGGGGGGGGGGGGGTTGGGATCTGTTTTAACACAGCATATGTAAAAAAATTGTTAAAGGCTTTTGCGGTCACTTGATGTATTTCCTGTTGGATTTGTCTCAGGATCTTTGGACTGTGTTTGTACAATGATTTTTCTAATGTTTTGTCAGCATGAATTGCAAGAATTGTCGGGGATTCACCCCCCGCCACCAGCAATGGCGGGTAGGTGCCACATTATACTGCATTAGGGAGCTTTGTTTCAGTCTGTAAACATGAAGTGTGTAATCAGTTACAAAGGCTTGGTAGCTAAGTGGGTAACTGTCTGGTTAGACTCCAAAAGATTTATGATATAATCCTCAGTTGGTCTTGGGACTTTTTTTCTGTCAGTTTTTTCCTTGTTCATGTCTAACAGCAATTTGTGTATGAGAGAAGTAAATTTCCGGTCACCATTAATCAATAATTCTGTCCTCTTTTGTTTAAATTGCCAAGTCAGAATAACCATGTATGTCTTTGTTGATGTAGACTTTGTTTCCTTCTGCAACTTCTTCTGTGCTGGAAGCTGAATAGATCTGTCATAAAACTCAGTCTTCCAAGAAATGATGATGTAGAGGGTTTCTTCTTTAAGAAAAGTATATTGACCACCTCATTACAGTACTCAGAAACCTCGTACAGTACTTTCTGGCAAACAAGCTGTATCTATTAAAATTTCATGATATTAATTGACATTCATTCTCACTTGAATGACAGCTGACAGAAAAGTGAAAGCCGAAACTGCTTGTGCTCTTCTCATGGTGTCATTGTTATTGTCACAGCAGTTCTTCTTTTATGGCACACACCATACCTTCAAGGCAGGACCCGACAACAGGAAATAAACCACCCAAACAGCAGGTTCCAAGGTTCTACGAAATGGTAGTGAAAGTGCTATCATCATCCCAGCTTCCAGATACATGCATCTATCTGCTCCAGAATACATGCACATAAAGGAAATAATTTTCTGAACAGCATACTATACTATATTATTACTTAAATAAAACTTTTATGGTGGTGCTCATCATTTGTCGTTTTGGTAGCTACTGTGCAATATACAACTTTACCAACCTGCAGTATTGCAATGAGCCGAAACATTTAAGGAGTGTGACTGAGTAGCAATTATCCACAGTTCATCTCAAATACATTGAGATATTTTCAGAACATTAGCACATATACACACTTGCACATTTAAAATAGTTCACTGACACAATAGTTTTCATTACTATAGCACCCCAGTGCAAGGAGGAGCAGCTATGAGCTGGGTTGGTGCAAGTGGGTGGTGAGGTGAGGGAGAGCCCAGAAGGCTCCAGAGAAATGTGGCTGCAAAGTTAACAATTTGTGTATGGAAGCATCTGTGCTGTGTGGTACACCACACTGCGTTCCGCTGCTTGCACACCCTAGTTGCTAATGCAGAGTCTCCATTGTATGCTCATTAAGTGAGCCAGCAGCAAGGCCTCCATGCCAGTGGTGTGTACCCTCGACACTGCTGTATCTGCTGCAGCCCTGGATGGTGCCTCAGTTGTCCCAGTGTGGGGAAGCCCACCACGATGAGATTCCCATCCTGGGATGGTGGAAGATGACTGGTGTGTCTCCTGGACAGGAGTTAGATGTACTGCTGGAGCAGGGGTGGATTGGCCTTCTGTGTCATGGCACTAAGTCTGGGAGGGACCTGCTGCATAGAGCTGTTGCCGTGCCATGGCTTCGAATGGGCTACTTCTACTGGCTCTTACATCTGACAGCCTCGATGGGCACAGCCTTGTTGTCCAGGTAGAGCTGTGAGATGAATAATTTCATTACAAAATGTCCATTACTCATAGTCGGCAGCGTGTGATTGTTGTGCATATGCGCCGCTAACAATCATGTGCCCTAAAACACCACTGCTACTGCCATGCTGGAAAACTGCCTTGTCTCTTGCTGCACGAGTATGTGCAATACCAGTGAGTCCGCTGCTTCTGTTGTCGCTGCTGCTGCAATACACTGCTCTAGCTCACACTAATGTGTCCATATATAGTCAGCACACTGCATTACATATGTAGCCAAAACATTACTTGTATCTGCCCAATTGATGATTTAATGTTTCACACGCACTACAAAATTACACAGTTGTGATTCAGATTGTTTGATCACCACATAGTATTTTGTGATAGTACAGGATGCAATAATGTTCTTGGTGTGTTAAGCACATTGCATAGTAAAGCAATACTTTCCACAGTAACAAATGTCCAGTCACTAATGACAAAGCAAAGCACTCAGTATATGGGAGTTCACCATGATTGATACATTCCTGGACACACAAAACCACATCCCAAGCCAAACTCAACCTGGGTTAATACCAACAATTTAAACTGCATGACAGGTATTCTACAGCCCCATTGCACTTAGCTGTGTACCACTCGTTACAACATTCTTGTCTCAGAAAAACCAACAACTATGCCCACTCATCTGGGTGGTGATGTTGTACATTCCAAAAGGTAAACAAAGTAAAATTGGGAACTGACTGACTGCTTACGAGATTAGAAATGGAAAGCCGAACTCCCATTGTTAAAAATAAATCTGCTCTTATGGTGTGTGCCTTCAACAAGCTGAAGACCATTCCCTTTAAGAATTACCAGTAAGAGCAACAAATACTGGATCTCATTGTGTTTATGTCCTTATTTTTTATGTGATTAAAAAAAATTAAAACATCTTAGAGACCATTGAACTCATTTAAATAAAAAATAAAAACAAACATTTATACATTAATACAAAATAAAACCTTCCCTGTGTAACACCATCAGTACTAAAAATTTAGTGATGATTTTTAATATGTCAAATGAATAATAATTTGGGCATGTGTTTTTTACGCCGATAATCCTATAAGTTTCCTTCTGCAAAGGATGAAACCATTTTCTTTACCACGAAACTGCTTTCGCCTTTAATAGGCTTTCGTACTCAAGAGTAAAAAAATGAAGAAAAGAATCACACTTTCGTAGTGGTGTAATATGGGGCTCTGCAGAATAACATGTTACATCTTTATCCTCTTACGCTGATGCACATGTAAACTGAAAATGTAGTTTGGGTATTTTTAAGTGTGGAACATCCCAGTGTGTGCACTTCGGTTTAACATATGTGCAAATGGGATGCAAAAGCCGCCAGCTCCGGACATTGACAAGGCGCTACATTGATTACATGTCTCCACCTACTGGAGAGGCTCGCTTATGCTTTGGCGTTGCGACTTGGCAGTGCCTTGGTAGTCCTAGAGAAAAGGGGCCACTGACTAGAATTTAAGCATTTGAACAGTTGAGTACATGTTTGTGAACTGTCATTCTGACTTGGCTGTCAGATGTCAAAGCATCAGAGATATGCCACAGCTTATGAAACATCTGCATCACTCATCATTGTAAAAGTAAACGTACTGTAGAAATGTTGCTGTTACAATACAGAAGAGTTATTGAAAAACAGTTTACACCATTTAGTACTTTAGACAGATAGAAGCGTTCTTCCAGCATGCACCCCCACTGCAGAAGGTGAAGAAAATACACGCACCGTATAGCAGGACCATGAAGGGAGAAAACTAGTGCATCTCACACACACACACACACACACACACACACACTGGCCACTGGCAGACCCTTTAGAAGAGGAAGACACCACATCACTTCTTTCCATTCACATCTTTTGAAATGAGCACGGAAGGAAAATGAGTGAAATTTGAATTCATATAGAAGCTTACTGACACGCATCCCTCCCACATACTATGAGAACTAGTTGTGAAGTTGTAATTATCACCTTGAAACAATCAAGTTGTCGCAATGAAACTCAGAGATGTTGTCAGCCCTTGTCTACATATTCACCCTTGATGTGTCACATTTTTCCCAATGATAGATGACTTGGGAGAGATCTGGTTGTAGAAGTCTATATTTTGGCTGTTCTGGAAGGGTTACACCTTGAATATCATGTTGTTATCTTTCAGGATATGACATGCATGCCATGGTTTCATCATCCTAGGAAAGAGCAAGAAATCTGTGAATGCCATTTCAGGATGTGGATGAGGCAAAATGCAAAATTTGATAGCCAAAAGAAGTAGCAGGTGTAACTGAATCCAGTACATAATGATCTGGAACATCATCATGGAATAAAAATTGCTCCGTTGATAGCTTCCTGTGAAGATTCAGCTTGACAGCCCCCCCCCCCCCCCCCCCCCCCCCCCTCCGCAATGTCGTTGGGAGATTTCTGCAATATGGTGCTGTGTTGGTTTGCCCCTTATGAGCATAATCTGTTAGCACCACACCATGTTACTCCCAAAAAACATTTAATATCATGTTGCACATTGACGGTTGGGTCTTCACCTTTGTCAGAGTAGTGAATCCACAGTTTTCCATTGCTTGCATTGACCCATTTTTATAGGGCGGTCATACCGATACAATCAACACTTGTACATTGTGTTTACATGGCTAAAGAAGTCATCTGGATTGAGCTACCACCATTGCAGTATGTTTGTTCCTGCCTCGATTCAATAGATTTTTTGAATGGATGTGAACAATCAAACAGCTCAGTGGGCAATGACCTTTGTTATGTTCAAAATGCCAGGCAAGATGCTGAAAACTGATCAGTGACTGATTTTCACTATTTTTACTACCACCTCAAGTGCAATGTGGAGCATGTGTGTCTCCATTTCCCTTGCGATTCCCAGTTATTCACAGAGGGATGGTCTGCCACATTGTTATTCATCACTCAGGCTTGTTTGACTTCACTGGAAATGTCTGTGCCACCTAACCACTGTACGATATGATGGTACATTGCTGAAGTACATTTCCACCTGAATTGTTGCAATGTCGTTCTCCTCCAAATTCAGAAAATGGATTATTCCACAGGACTCCAGTTTATGAATGGCTTGTGTTGTTTTGTTTTGACTTGTCTAGTGGCAAACTAGTGTACTGTGTTAGTGAATGGAAAAGGAAAGGAAGAAAATTTTTGTGGTATTTGAAATACTCTCTATTTGTAGAGTTTAGACATACGTGTAGATATAGATATCATTGTTACATGTAGATATAGATATCATTGTTACTATGTCAAATGAATGCACACTCTTGGAATTTCGAGAATATTGATTGTGCTGTACAATATCTTTCTGTATATTCTCTTACTGGGGACTGTTGAGTATTATTGTGAGACTGTCCTACTGACTAAAGAAATATGAGATGAATTGTATGGCTTGCCTGTGAGACTTCTGTGTAGGTAGCCACTTTGGTAAGGGCTCCAGACTGACAACAATTATGAAGAACCATTCAGATTTATTTTGCTTGGAGCTTCCTTTCTGGATGAACTACATTTTGTGGTACTCTTCCAGTAATTGTGATGTACCTACCCCAAAAATAAATTTACTCACATATCCTCATTGTCTCAACTGATAGTTGTGATTGACAACAGTGATTAACGCAAAGTTATGTAACCAAAGATTGTTAAATGTTTTTGCCTGTCTCTAAGTGCACTTTATTTGTTTATGTAGGTCACCGGCTTCTTTGTTGAAGATACCTGTTTCTGCAGTTTATCTTACATCTTTCAGCAATTTTGTAATCATGTGATCCCCTGTGCATTAACTGCATTGTGTGCTGTCCAGTGAAATTAGTGTGACCACCTGTCAAAAGCCTAAATAACCACCTTTTGCAGTGCAAGACGTGCAGGAAGAGATTCAGTGAGGTTTTGGAAGATACCAACAGGGATGTGGAATCACACTCACCCCAATGCCGTGGCCAGGTGCTGTATGTTTCTAGTTTGAGGAGCCACAGCGCGAAAGCCTGACAAAGGTGGCCCCAAAGATCCTCGATTGGGTTTAAACCTGGGGAGTTTGGTGGCCAGAGGATTATGGTAAACTGATCCTAGTGCTCTTTGAACCACACACGTACATTGCGGGCTGTGTGACATGTTGCATTGTTCTGCTGGTAAATACCATCATGCCGAGGGAAAATAAACTGCAAGTGGGGTTGACACGGTCCCCAAGGATAGATTTATTCTTATGTTGATCCATTTGCCTCCCACGATGAAAAGACCACCCAGGCAACACCACGAAAACATTTCCCAGACCATAATGCTTGCTCCTGGTTGTAGGTTGTTTGCTATGAGACATTTCGTGCTGTACACACCAACAGTCATCTGTTCAGTGGAGCATAAAATGTGATTCACGTGAAAAGGCCACCTGTTGGCACTCTGTGGATGTCCAGTTGTGATATTGGCATGCCAATTCCAGCCACTGTCACCAGTGAACAACAATCACTCTGGATGCATGAACCTGGCATCTGCTGTGGAGGCCCACATGCAGCCATGTTTGCTGAACGGTTTGTGAGGAGACAATTGGTAGCCTCTTGGTTCATCTGGGCAATCAGCTGCTCAACTGGCACACATTTGTTCACCCATACACACCACCTCAGCTTTCATCTGCCCTTGTCCTCTACGGTATCTAGTGCTCCACAATTGCCGTAGTTCCAGTTTTGGATAGTGCCATTTTGTTGTGCACAGTATACCTTAACCATGGCGACAAGTGAACAGTTTATAAACTTAGCCATTTCAGAAATGCTTCCACTCTTGGCCAGAAAGCCATTGATAATACCCTTTTGGACATCAGCTAAACCGGTCCATTTCTTCATTAAGACAATGGCTACACTGTAATGGCATCCCTCTGACACGCTTTATGTACTCTTCACTGGAAGTGCTATCATCTTTCGTCTGTGAGTGGTTATTGCATGTTGATGTTGAAAGTAGACGTTGGTCATGTTACTGTGACTGGACCACGTATGTGAACAGGTACAGTTAGAGAAACAGATGTTACACACTACTTGATTACTGGCATAAGACGCCTATAAACTATGAAAATCTTTCAGATTTTTGGAACTGTTTGTAGCTATGAATTGTTGTACAGGATTCCACAGCATTATGAAGTAATACAAAAAACATGATACTGAAATGTTCCTCTTTCAACTCCACTTCGGCTGAAGTGAAGACACTCTCATTCCTCGTAACAGTTACTCATTATGAAAACTTGCAACATGAAATTAGACTGGTTACTGTTTTTGTGTGTTTTTTGGAAAGTACAACAATGGTTCACAACCTAGCCATTCGCAAAGATCTTACAGAATAACATGATCTCTCTCTCTCTCTCTCTCTCTCTCTCTCTTGCTTCTTCATCTGTGTGTTTGGTGATGTATTCACTTACTGTAAAGAACATTAACATAGCTATTTTCATCCCATCCCCTGTTCTCTTTAATTGTGGTGAATGAACTTCATTGAGGAAGAGCCATGTGTTTAACTACTGCCATCAAATTGTTCCAGCCATTTCCTATGACTATCATCGATGTTGCATATCATTTAAGAGTCTACCTCCCCAGCTGAGTGGTCAGCATAGGTGACTGTCATGCAGAGGACCCATGTTTGATTCCTGATACTGCCAAGGAGTTTTCCTTGGTGGGAGGATGGTACAGGGTACACTTAGTCTCTTGATGTCAATTGAGTAGCTACTTGACCGAGTAGCAGCAGCACCACTGTCTGCAAAGTTTACAAAACAGCTAGAAGAGCAGTTTGCTAACCACATACCTCACAGTACCTCATCTGCATGATGCCACAAAGCACAGGATGACATAGTGGTTGGTACACATCCCTTGGGCCTTCAAGGTTGGATGAGGAGCTCGTTTTCATATCAGTTGTGACCTACTAGAACTATTTGGACAATAAGAAAGCCTTCAGTTGCAAGGTAAATTTTTTTTTAGTTTACATAGGTTTCGATGCCAATAATGGTATCTTCTTAAGAACAAAAAGTAAATTATTTTGAGTGCCAAACATTGGCCATGTCACAGAATAAAACTAATACGGAATAAAGACGTATAATCATAAGATTATGTCTGTCAGTACTAAAAACAATAAGAAAAATGTAGATGGAGCCACACCGGGCCATCCTCTGACCAATTTAAGGCAAGCATAATTTGAGATATCTTGGCGTTCTTCTTCTGCTCAGCAAAGAGATCCTGGAGTGCAGTGAGACAGCCACTATCTTCATCAAAGTCTTGATGGTCTTGCACAGGGTTTCTTTAGAGACAGTCGGCATCTTGGTGTTTTCTCCCACTTTCGTACACTATGGTAATGTCATACTCTTGAAGATGTAGTCATCCTGTTGGATCCTTAAGACCTGTCAACCAACAGAGTGAAAGACGGTCTGTAACAACTGTCAGTGGCTGTCCATAGAGATACTGTCGAAATCTGCATGTGGCCCAGATCACAGCAAGACATTCTCTTTCTGAAGTTGAGTAGTTTCTCTCAGCATTTGTAAGTGTCCTAGAAGCATAAGCTGTAACCTTCTCTTTTCCATCCAAAATTTGCACCAGAACAACACCGATCTCGTACCCACTGGCATCTGTGAGTAGTTCTGTAGGTGCTTTCTCATCATACAGACTAAGTACATGGTCAGTCGTCAGAGCTTTTCACAGCACATCGAAAGAATCTTGTTGAGCACCACCCCAGATAAATTTTGTATTGGCTTTAACAACTCTTGGAGTGGCCTGGCTTTGATACAAAAGTCTTTGATAAAACAACGGTAATAAGAACATAATTCAAGGAAGCTTATCTCATCTTTAATACTTTTAGGAATAGGAAATTCTGATATAGCTCTCACCTTTTCTTGGTCTGGCCGCACACCTTCATTTGACACAAGGTGTCCAAGTATTTTGATTTATTTTGCTCCAAAGAGACACTTTCTTGGATTAAGTTTCTGTCCGCCTTGTTGGAGACACTTAAGCACGGCCTCAGTCTTTTTATATGTTCATCAAAGGTCCCTGAGAACACTATCATGTCATCTAAATAACAAAGACACATCGTCCACTTTAGGTGACTTAGAAGATTATCCATCATCCGTTCAAAGTTGCTGGTGCATTACACAAACCAATCGGCATTACCTTAAACTCATACAGGTCCTCAGGGGTGATGAATGCAGTTTTCTCACGATCAGCCTCATCCACTTTGATTTGCCAGTATCCCGAGTACATGTCCATGGTTGAGAAAAACTTACATCAATTCATGGAAGAGGGTAAAAGTCCTTTTCAGTTATCTTATTAAGCTTCATGTAATCAACACAACAGCGCCAAATGCCATCCTTCTTCCTGATGAGGACCACTGGTGACGACCATGGGCTCTACAAAGGCTGAATGATGTCACTTTTCATCATTTTCTCTACCTCGTCACGAATTATCTAATGCTCCATTGCTGACACACGGTATGCTCTCTGGCTTATTGGTTGATGGTCTCCAGTGCTAATCTGGTACTTCACCGTCAATTTGTCTAATTTGCTCTTCACCTGTGGACTGAAGCATTCAGAGAACTCTTGAAGAATGGCAAGTAGCTTCTTCTGCTGTTCCTTAGTGAGATCTGGTGATGGTCGAGCTAGAAGATCTTGTCTCGTAGTGCTAGCATTAGTTTTGCCCACAGACTCGGCATGGGAGGTTTCTGACGCTCAGCTGTTCTTCAATTAATGGCTCAGTGTTTGCTTCGCAAATGCGTCTTGGAAGGATCTGCGGTTCTCAACGACAATTAACTATCCACAAATCACCGAATCTGTTTTTGATTGAGCTGACAGAGGCTGGGATGACCGAGTTATTCGTCAGTGGTATGCTTCTCTTACATTCCACTACAAGCTCCATGGGTTGATGCATGGCATGACACATGACAGTTACCTTTCTAGCACTGATTGCAGGGATGATCATTTCATCCAGCCCACATAGTCTCCACACACTCAGATGCGCATCTTCCTGTCCATGGTATCTCATCTCGTCTAGCATAATCTTCGAGCGACCACAATCTACAATTGCCTGACAATCTTTCAAAAAGTCCCATCTGTGAATGACGTCATGTCTACATTCTTGTAAGGCAATGAATTCTAAGGGCTTTGTATGGCCACTTATACTCACACGAAAAGTACATCTTCCTGCAGGTTTTACATGTTTCCCATTAGCCACCTTCAGCAGAGATGTTTTGTTGTCAACGAATACAGTTTTCTGCAACTGGCGATGGTACTTCTCCGAAATGACTGAACATGATGCTACATGCTCCACAGGAGCTTGGGCTGGTCAGCCATCCAAGAAGATATTGACATAGTGTCCTATCATTTTTGTAGTGATCGATGGTGGAGAATTTTCTCTTCGGTGGCCTCACCTCCAAGGAAGGTCGCACCCTTTAGTTTTCCAGGTTGCGGTGGCTAGGTGATCAGCTGGAGCTTCTGAATGGCGTTGGAGACCTTGATCGGCGTGTTGGGGAGTGTCGTCTCCAGCGGCCAGCTTGCGGCGATGGTGACCTACGTTGTCCTGCATCCACATCATCTTGTTCGTCTTCATCGTCCTGGAGTTGGCATCAGCTAAGATCGGTCTGCTGTCTTCTGGCGCAGGCTTCATCAAATATCTGCCACCTTTCTCGACAATAGTGCACCATATGTCCCGGTCGTCCACAGTGGAAACATACTGGTTGGTTATCCTGGGTCCTCCAGACGTCTGTCTTCCTCGGTGCCCAAACAGGTTCCTCATGTGGCATCGTAGGAATGTAACTTCACCTGAGACTTGACTTTTTCACTGTTTTAAAGGGAAATGAAGGACGAGAGATTGGGTTCAATGCATGTTCCACTTCCTCCCTTATGACCTCTTGTAGCGTCTTGGTTTTGTGCTCGCCATGCAATTCAAGTGCCTTTTGAACTTCCTTTCTCACTATCTGACGAAGAACACTTGTGAAATCAGTTTCTTCCTCCAACACAGACATCGATACAACGTTTGGAAGCCATTCAAACTTCTTGCGTGTAATTCTTTTTTGATGCATTGTCTCGATATACTGGCACCATTTTATGAAGTCATCTGCTGTCGAAACGTCCTTCATGAGTAGGGCTTGATACATGTCCTCAGCAACACCCTTCATGAGATGTGCAATCTTATCTTCCTCCTTCATTCTAGGATCCACTACTTTACACAGCTCCAAGATGTCTTGAATGTAGGATGCTGTACTTTCTCCTGGACGCTGTGCCCTGCATTTTAATTTATCTTCAGCCTTGCACTTCTGTCGTTGTGTGTCGCTGTTGCAGTTCTGCCTGGAATACTTCCCAGCTTGTGAACTTCTCCTTGTTGTTCTCATACCATTGCTTGGCAGTGCCCTCCAAGTAGAAAAATACTTTAGCAAAACACACGGTGTCACCCCATTTGTTAAATTTGGCTATACGCTCATATACCTTCAGCCATTTGTTTGGATCTTGGCCATCATCACCAGAGAACCCGGAAGGATGTCTCATATGGTGGCACACAGTTGCTGTCATCATAACGTTCTCTTCTTCTTCAATCTCTGATAGATTGCGATCTGTTGAATATGGCTTGAACTTGGGTTTCTCGCCATGTAAACGGCGGCGCTGTCATAGCCTGGTGGAAACCACTGTGTGGTCGATAATGTGCGTGATCGGAAGTTCCAGTACCCAGCGTCTCCACCAGAATAATGTCACATAGAAAAAGGTGTAATTGGATAAGTGATGAACACTAACTTCACTCAACAAAGGTTTATTCAGCACTTGCACATACTAGAGCGTGGAGCAAACTGACTCCAGCCTGAACACACACATTGTGTATACAAATTAATGATATGAATATAATAGAGGGAAACATTCCATGCGGTAAAAATATTTTTAAAAACAAAGATGATGTGATTTACCATACGAAAGCACTGGCAGGTCGATAGAAACACAAACAAACACATACATACACACAAAATTTTAGCTTTCGCAACCAATGGTTGCTTCGTCAGGAAAGAGGGAAGGAGAGGGAAAGACGAAAGGATGTGGGTTTTAAGGGAGAGGGTAAGGAGTCATTCCAATCCCGGGAGTGGAAAGACTTACCTTAGGGGGAAAAAGGACAGGTATACACTCGCGCGCGCGCCCACACACACACACACACACACACACACACACACACACACACACACATATCCATCCGCACATACACAGACACAAGCAGACATTTGTAAAGGCAGAGAGTTTGGGCAGAGATCTCTGCCCAAACTCTTTGCCTTTACAAATGTCTGCTTGTGTCTGTGCGGATGGATGTGTGTGTGTGTGTGTGTGTGTGTGTGTGTGTGTGTGTGTGTGTGTGTGTGTGTGCGAGTGTATACCTGTCCTTTTTCCCCCTAAGGTAAGTCTTTCCACTCCCGGGATTGGAATGACTCCTTACCCTCTCCCTTAAAACCCACATCCTTTTGTCTTTCCCTCTCCTTCCCTCTTTCCTGACGAAGCAACCATTGGTTGCGAAAGCTAGAATTTTGTGTGTATGTGTGTGTTTGTTTGTGTTTCTATCGACCTGCCAGCGCTTTCGTATGGTAAGTCACATTATGTATACAGTTACAGAACATTCCAGTACAATGATTCTTGACATTTGTGGATACTTCTAAAATGTACTCGAACTGAATATAGAAATTAAAATTTTACAGTTCAGATGAGTTTTGAACTCAAGACCCCCCATGCAACAGTTTAGTATCATAACCAGTAAACCTCTGTGCTACTTAGCTTCTTCTGCGACAATATTATATAATGAACATATGACTCTTATTGTGAAACCCTGTTGTATTTTTACAGTTACTATAATGCCCTTGTATCCCTAAGCTGATAAGAAACATTCATATAGTAATCTTTTATGGATAAGTGTAGATAAATGAAAAAATAAAATAATATAAATAAAAACCATAATCAGGTTCTAACACTGGATGCAGAAGTGACAGACCACAACGATAGCCACTAGGCCACCAGTTGGGTTGAGCATATCACATGCTAAAAGACTTCTAAATTACATCAAAAATTTTGGTGATCTTTTCTCAGAAATGAATGAATATCTACAGATAAACAGACACACATGTTCGCTTATTTTGGCCCCTGTTCCACTGAGAGAAGCTGCTTGGAAATTGGGTTATGGCACTGGTCATGTTCTCCTCATGAAATTGCCTTATTTAAATTGTGTGTCATCACCTTAATAAAATAATGGCAGATAATGGAAGGATACTGTGCCGAATTTTTTGGTTGACACTACAGCTGCATAACACGGAGCCTGGTAGTACTATAGAACCACATTCATAGTCGTGCAAACATCACTATCACTACATGTACATGTAGCACACAAAATGAGATACAACAAATAATTACAGTGATAATAATAATAATAATAATAATAATAATAATAATAGTCTTTAAAAACCTGGTAATACTTTAAAACAACTATGGTAGTATTTTGATTGAAGTCAAAGTAATACTCATTTGTGTGAAAAGAATTTAGTGTGTTGTTCAGTGTTATTCCGAAGCCAGCAGCAGAAATTTAATGTGGAATGTGAAATATGCTCACTATTTTTTATGTACTGTATTTAGAATATTTCGTGACAGTACCTTTTCCGTGAAATGTTTGCAAGACGATATTTGTCTTTTTGTGTTGGCTTCAGTCGTCTAGTGAAAGTATGATTCCACAGTGCAGTTTCGTCGGCTGCAGAAATGTCCTGGTTCAATGCATTTGCCTCATTTTTGGTGCTTCAAATACTATTTCTTTGAATATTGTTTCTTCTTGAAGTTTATATAAAAAATAGTAACATAATTCATTTTTCCTGTTCACTAGCAAATTATTTATAACGGCGACCTGCACATTGTTCCACCTTCAACACACACCGAGAGTTCACTGCCAACTGACTATGGTCAAAGACATTTTACACAACACACAAGCTTCCACTTGTAACCAGTCTCTTTGATATTCTTCGTCACATCTACTAATATTAATCAGTATGCTGTCATTCTCAGAAATATAAGTAAATTAGCATAAAATAAGGCAAATTACAGTTCACAAAAAAATATTCTGACAAAAATATAAGAAAACATTTACAACTTCCCTCATTAGATTTGGTATCGACAAATCTGGTAGAAAATAACACATCTCCCAGATCCATTACAACTGCTCCCCAGGGCTTTTGTTGTTATGAACATATACAGCAAAATCCCGACCACACTCAGTAATGGATCTGTATTACACAATTAGTACGTAAATGCTGCAGTCTGATAACCTCTTCCAAATTTGGACTCTTTGAATCTGTGGACTTGTTACTGGCTGTTGTTGCGATGATCCTTCCCCATCAATCTCATCTCTATAGACGTGCTGGCAGGTCGATAGACACACAAACAAACACACACATACACACAAAATTCAAGCTTTCGCAACCAACGGTTGCTTCATCAGGAAAGAGGGAAGGAGAGGGAAAGACAAAAGGATGTGGGTTTTAAGGGAGAGGGTAAGGAGTCATTCCAATCCCGGGAGCGGAAAGACTTACCTTAGGGGGAAAAAAGGACAGGTATACACTCGTGCACACACACACACACACACACACACATATCCATCCGCACATACTCAGACACAAGCAGACATTTGTAAAGGCAAAGAGTTTGGGCAGAGATGTCAGTCGAGGCGGAAGTGCAGAGGCAAAGATGATGTTGAGGTATGAGCGGCGGCAACTTGAAATTAGCGGAGGTTGAGGCCTGGTGGGTAACGAGAAGAGAGGATATACTGAAGGGCAAGTTCCCATCTCCGGAGTTCTGACAGGTTGGTGTTAGTGGGAAGTATCCAGATAACCCGGACAGTGTAACACTGTGCCAAGATGTGCTGGCCATGCACCAAGGCATGTTTAGCCACAGGGTGGTCCTCATTACCGACAAACACTGTCTGCCTGTGTCCATTCATGCGAATGGACAGTTTGTTGCTGGTCATTCCCACATAGAAAGCTTCACAGTGTAGGCAGGTCAGTTGGTAAATCACGTGGGTGCTTTCACACGTGGCTCTGCCTTTGACCGTGTACACCTTCCGGGTTACAGGTGTCTGTATATGTGTGGATGGATATGCGTGTGTGTGCGAGTGTATAACCGTCCTTTTTTCCCCCTAAGGTGGGTCTTTCCGCTCCCAGGATTGGAATGACTCCTTACCCTCTCCCTTAAAACCCACATCCTTTCGTCTTTCCCTCTCCTTCCCTCTTTCTTGACGAAGCAACCATTGGTTGCGAAAGCTTGAATTTTGTGTGTATGTTAGTGTTTGTTTGTGTGTCTATCGACCTGCCAGCACTTTCTTTTGGCAAGTCACATCATCTTTGTTTTTAGATATATTTTTCCCACGTGGAATGTTTCCTCTCTATATATAATAACAAGCTTGTGTTTGTGTATGTGCGGATGGATATGTGTGTGTATGCGAGTGTATACCTGTCCTTTTTTCCCCCTAAGGTAAGTCTTTCCGCTCCCGGGATTGGAATGACTCCTTACCCTCTCCCTTAAAACCCACATCCTTTCGTCTTTCCCTCTCCTTCCCTCTTTCCTGATGAAGCAACCATTTGTTGCGAAAGCTTGAATTTTGTGTGTATGTTTGTGTTTGTTTGTGTGTCTATTGACCTTCCAGCACTTTCGTTTGGTAAGTCACATCATCTTTGCATGTTTTTTTTAGTTATGTTTTTTTTTTTAATTTTATATATTTTTTGTATACATGATTTTCCTTCTTTCTTTTTTTTCTCTCTTTTTTTTTTGTTAGTACAGCTAAAGATACATTAAGTACTATCTAAATTTTTTTTTACAATTATTTATGTACACTTGCCTCTCTACTACAATATTACTACAAGTCACATTCTTGTGAAGAGAACTTTCGCTCCCCACAACATCAGTATAGAGAATAATAAATTGGTCATATATCATGAGGCTTTATCTAAAATTGGTTTTGAAACTTATATCTTTGCATGCATGTCCTCACATGCACGCCTTCACCCACAGGGAAGACTTAGCTTCCAAAAATTAGAAAAATTCATAAATGCTCACTATGGAGACTTTTTTTTTTGTAGAAAAAGATAGTAATAAATCTTTCCCTCATTCTTTGTTACAACAGTGTTTTTTCATCAGTTTCAATTAACATGTGACTTCAAATTATTAATTTATACATGCAAATATACGTACTTGGTCCTACAGGTAGTTATGTTCTAACAAGCATATTCCAGTGGAGGACTTTTGTTTTAGATGAAAATAGGTTATTTAAATTTTGAAATTATGATTTCTGTCTATACAGTTTCAAAGAGACAACATTCCTGAGACCAAATAATTTCTTTGACTTAGTGTATACCAAACAATAAGCATTAGGGTTTGGATTTTCTATGTCTTCAAAAGGCCCAATATAGATTTCAAAGAATTTTTTAATTTCTGAAGTTAACATTTTTGATTTTTCATGAGATTTTACCAGAACAAGATCCCCAATTTTGAAAGTGGTTAATTTTACCCTGTTGTTATGTCTTTTATTCCTCTTTTCCCCTTGTTTCCTCATAGTTTCCCTGACAATATCTTCTCTCTCTCGCATAGTTAAAGGTGTACATTTAGGAAATTCAATAAGCTCTAATATAAGATTTGCAGGTCTGATATTAAACATAATCTCATACGGTGAAAATCCTGTGGAACTATGTTGTAGGCTATTTATAATATCTTCAAAATTTCGAATGTGCTCAAACCAGGTTGGATGTTTATGGCTACAATAAGTTCTGCAGAGTCTCCCAATTTCCCTCATATATCTTTCTGCAGGATTGGTGGATGGACAATAAACAGATATAAGTATATGCTTCAATTTTGATCTTTCAATGAACTTTTTCCATATTTTAGAGGTGAACTGTGAACCATTATCTGATAATATAGCTTTTGGTTTACCCACCTGTGCGAAATAATCTCTTTCAATTTTTATTACAATTTCATGGCTAGTAGCTGTTTTCACTGGGTATAGTTTAATTAATTTTGAAAATACATCTACCATAACAAATATGTAACAGTGACCATCTTTACTGTTTGGCAACATTCCGTATAAGTCCACAGCGATAAGCTCTAAAGGTTTTTCCGGAATAATGTTTTGCATCTCTCCACCACGTCTTTGATTGCTCACTTTAACTCTCTGACATTTGTCACAGGTTGCCAATTCTTTTCTTACCTTCTTTCCAATATTGTAAAAATAAACATTTTCTTGTATCTTTTGAATGCACTTCTGTATCCCAAAATGACCAAAACTTTCATGTATGTAAATGATCAGCTTTTCAGCATCTGCCTCTGGCCAACACAGTTTCCAATTATCAGAATCTAGATCTGTTCTCCGAAATAAAATCCCCTTATGTAATTTGTAAAATTTATCAAGTTTCTCATACCCCTTCTTGCCTAAACCTTCTTTGATTAATTTCTAACTTTGATCTAAATTTTGATTTTTCCTAATTTTGTTACACACAGCTCTAATTGTTTTCTCATTTTCCACCCCTTTCAAGTATCTAATTTTAAATTGCTTTTCCTCCTCTTGTTCAAAAATCTCCTTTTCTCCCCCAATTGGTAACCTTGAAAGTGAATCAGCTACTACATTCTCAGAACCTTTTATGTGCTTGATTTCAAAGTCAAACTGTTGCAGAAATATTGCCCATCTGGCTAATCTACTGTGGTATAATTTGCACTCTTGTAAGTAACTCAAAGCTTTGTGACCTGAAAATACTATAGTTTTATGTCCAATAAGGTAAATTCTAAATTTTGTAAAAGCCCAATGAATTGCCGAAAGTTCCTTCTCTGTGACTGTATAATTTTTCTCATGCTTGAGCAACATTCTGCTTGCAAATGCTATGGTACAATGTATCTTAACTCCATTCTCTACTCTTTCTTGAAATAACTCTGCTCCAAGCCCATAATTACTGCTATCAGTGTTCAAACAAAATGGTAAATTAAAATCAGGTCTGTGTAATAAGTGTTGCTTCCTCAACTCTTGCTTAATTTTATCAAACTCTTCCTGACAACTTTTATCCCAAACCCAAACAGTGTTTTTCTTAGGTAACTGACTTAAACATGGTGCATTCAGACTCTGATCACTTATATGTTTTCGGTAATAACCGCATAACCCAAAGAATGACTTTAATTGTTTTTTAGTCTTAGGAATAGGAATTTCTGAAATTGCTTTAATTTTTTCTGGATCTGCCAAAATTCCTTTGTCTGTGACAACATGACCCAAAAATTTTAATTCAGAAACTGCAAATTTACATTTCTCTAATTTCAATGTCATCCCCCCTTTTCTAAGTTTTTCACAAACTGACTTCAAAATCGAAAAATGTTCCTCCCAATTTTGCCCTGTAACCAAAATGTCATCTACATAAATTATCAGTTTAGATGCAAGTTCTTGCTCCAGTACATGATCCAAAGCTCTTATAAATTCGGAAACAGAAGAATTTAACCCAAATGGCACAACACAATATTGGTAACTCCTACCATTGTACAAGAAAGCAGTATATTTTCTAGAATTAACCGAAAGTGGTACCTGATGAAAACCTGAAGTTAGATCCAAACTTGACATATATTTTATATCTGTAAATTTATAGAGTAACTCATCAATATTTTCAGGATGGTCTGTCTGTTGGAACAAAATTTTGTTTAAGTGTCTAGAGTCAAAACCAATCTTACTCCACCATCTTTTTTCAAAACAACTACTAAAGGACTGTTATATGCACTGATACTCCTTTCTATTATATTACATCCTTCCATCTTTTTCAGCTCTTTCTCAACAGCAAGTCTTTTTGATATTGCAATACTGTATGGTTTTATGAAAAATGGTTCATGAGGTTTTACCTGAAGCTCACACTGATAACCCTTTACCGTACCATGTATGTCACTGAAAACATCACTGTATTCCCACAGCAGATTCTCTAACTGTTCTTTTTGCTCCCCAGATAAAATTTGTGTTTCTGAAATTTTCAAATTTACTAAATTCCCAAATTCAACTTCATCAGTATCAAATCTATGAATTTCAATGTTCTCCAATCTATTTTCTTTTAGTAAATTGATACTTTCAAAATTTCCATTACTCTGCGATCCCCAAGTGTCTTCACAAATTTTGTCTGAATGTATTCCCTTTCACTAGTTTCTATCAAAAGTTTTCTTCCACCCCAATCAAATGCTGTATTTACTTTTACTATCCAATTCATACTCAAAAGAAAATCCTCATTAAATTCCTGAATTACAAAACATCCGTGTGTGAACAACTTGCCTTCAATTAAAAATTTCACTAAAGCCTGGCTTTTTACCAATTTAGTGCTCTTCCCAGTAGCACCTTTTATCTTTACCCCAACAACTGGCATTTCAACATAATCTTTCCCCACTTTTAATTTCTTGCTTAACCTTTCAGATATTCCCGAGATCTCACTTCCTGTATCAATTAAACATTTACCATTCCATGGCCCAATTTGAACTGTTATATAAGGACTGCAAAATTTATCACTTTTCTCAGAACCTGTATCCTCATGTAATAAATCACTTTCAATTTCCTCAAACCTATACTTATCAGAATCATATGGTATACCATTATATGTATTATTTGTCACAGTTATAAAATTTGCACAAGATACAAAATTGTCATTAGTACTCTCTATTATCTCAAATAGCCAAGAATTTTCATCCAAATCACATTGTATACTGTTGAAGTACTTATCCTTCAGCTTTTCAAAAATAAAATATCTCATCTTTTTCCACCACTCAGGACATATAGTTTCACGTACATTAATAAGCACCTTTCTAAAATTCTTGTCAAAAGAAATAGTTTCACTGTTCAGCCATAGATTCATAAGAAATGTGTGTGTGTCATTAGTATCTGTAAATGTTTCACTTAGGCTAGAAGTTATACATGTGTCATCATTATTTGTGTAGTCAGATTCTTTACCAACAGCATCAAAATTCACACTTTCACATACACCCTGCTTGCGAGCCTTATTCATCCTGGTAACATCCCTGATAATTTCTATTCTCACTATTTAATCCATTTTCAACCATGTGTATACCCAACTCCCTATTTAAACTAATGAAATACCTTTCCTCATCATCAATACCATTACCATCATTATCAACTTTATCATCAACATCATTATCATTACACATATTCAGGTCATACACATTCAAATTATCCCCCAAAATATTATTTCCCCTTTCTAAAGTTACCAGATCCCTTTCACTAATACATTCATTCTGACAGCATGCATTCTCTCTGTCATTCACACACGTCTCTGAACTACTACAAATCTGACTGCAAATTACATCATCTGACAAAGTGTTGTTCTTTTCTGCCCAAGTGTAAAACTCTGTTAAATTAAATGAATCACAATTACTTTTATCTACTGTATGTTCTTGTGTACTGAAAATTTTATCTTTATCAGTATCAGTTTCTTCAATAAGTAACAACTAATGACCTCATGTGATAGCTTAGGTTTGGATCTGTCATGTTTGGGTTTATGATAATCACATCCATTGGTCCTTTCATCATGCTCACCTTCTGCCTCAACCTTGCGGACCTTCAAGGGGGCGTCTACTCGTTTTTTATTTCCTGAATTACAACTGGTTCCTGTTTGAACTGCTGATTGTAGTTCTGCCAATGTCTCTGATCAACATTTCTGTTCCCATTCCTATGCCAAACATTACCTGGTTGTTGGTGGTTTCTATTGTACTGATCTCTAGCAAAATTTCTTTGATTTTGATCCCTAAAGTGTTCTCTATTTTGTTGATTATTTCTGTGAAAATGTTGTTCTTGTTTTGGATGAAAATTATGGTCCTGCTTTTGAAAATTATTGTTATATCCCCCTGAATTTTGACTGACATCATGATAATTGTTTTGTTCCCTTTTTTGAAAGTTATCATTTCCCCAATTTTGACCACTATCTTTCTGAGTAAACCCGCTGTGTGTTCTTGTTGTTATCCTATCCAACTTTTCAATATAATTGAGAAACTGCTCAACATTACTATCAGGACAATGAACTAAACTCAACTGCATTTGCTGATGGCAATCTTCTCTTTAAGGTATCAATTTTGATCAAGTCATCTAAAGGTTTTGTTAAATGAATAAGTTTTTGGAGTTCACTTTTGCAAAATTGTTTCATGCTCCCATCTGATTCTCTTTAGTTTCTCCCATTCAAAAATTCACTTTTGAT
This sequence comes from Schistocerca americana, assembly GCF_021461395.2. Taxonomy (NCBI): domain Eukaryota; kingdom Metazoa; phylum Arthropoda; class Insecta; order Orthoptera; family Acrididae; genus Schistocerca; species Schistocerca americana. The sequence goes on along the minus strand of NC_060124.1, from coordinate 90,839,427 downwards.
TCTAGTTTGTTTAAGATCATTCCAAAAATTTTCCAGAAATTTTGATTCAGATTCTGAAAAGGTCATCCCCACAGTTACAATCTGGTTTGCCCAAGTCAAAGCTTCCCCTTCCAAGAATTTTTGCACAAATTTAATTTTCATATCATCTGGTGAGTGAGGTAAATAACAATCCTTACAATACTGTATAAAATCAACGGGCTGTAAGAGTCCATCTACCGAAAAATGCTTCACTGGAATATTAGATACAAGATTGCAAGTGTTGACATTGTGATTTTTGCTTTGAAATTCAATGTCGAAACTTTCAATTCTTTTTGCTAAGTTCTTTAACAGATTTTTTTGTTTTCTAAATCATTGTATTCTACTTTTTTTCTAGAGTAACCAAACTATTGTCAGTTTTTTGTTCTGCATTTTTTACTAAAACTTTTGTGTTCTCATCCAAATTTTTAATTTCCCCTTTTATCTCATTAAAATCAATTAAATTTCTTTCTCTATCTGTCAGTAACTCATTTTTTACAGTATTAATTTCATCGCTGAATTTAGCATCAATTTCTTTTACTTTTGCTTCCACAGATGCAATTTTTTCCTCAACACTGCCAACTCTGTTCGAAAGATCACCCACTTGGGTATTGACTGCTTGGACTTGCAACAAAATGTTATCAATTTTTTCATCCCAGTATGTCTTATTGTCGTCAACTGATTGTTTAATTTCTTTCGTGAAATTTACAAGAAAACTTTTTAAATCAAATTGATCGGTTCTTTCTGTTTCATTTGACCTGTCCTGATTTTCAAAGTCTATTAAATTACTATTTTCTACTTTAGGCACAATACTCTTGAAAATCTCATAAGTCATTGTGAAGGAAAAAAAAATTAAACACAATAGAAAACAAGATAAAAATATTGTTTTAACAAAATACGAGGGTTTCGTGACTTATCTGGAACTCTCTTCTACTGTTGCAAATCCACGTTTTCCATCCAAGCGATTGTTAATCAAAATTCTTGAAATTCCCTCGTCTGTTGAAAATTAAATTTTTTGCCAAAACATTTCTTCTCCAAAACTTTTACTTCCCGATGAATGCCAATACTGTAACACACATTCTGAAAAACTGGTATTAACACACACAAATTTTCTTCTTTGTAGCACTGTTGAAGATCACATGAACACAATATCCCGGCTACATAGAAAGAAGGATCCTTTATTGTATGATTATATGATAGCGGAACAAACACTGGTAGCAGTTACTTCTGTAAAATATCTGGGAGTATGCGTACGGAACGATTTGAAGTGGAATGATCATATAAAACTAATTGTTGGTAAGGCGGGTACCAGGTTGAGATTCATTGGGAGAGTGCTTAGAAAATGTAGTCCATCAACAAAGGAGGTGGCTTACAAAACACTCGTTCGACCTATACTTGAGTATTGCTCGTCAGTGTGGGATCCGTACCAGGTCGGGTTGACGGAGGAGATAGAGAAGATCCAAAGAAGAGCGGCGCGTTTCGTCACTGGGTTATTTGGTAACCGTGATAGCGTTACGGAGATGTTTAATAAACTCAAGTGGCAGACTTTGCAAGAGAGGCGCTCTGCATCGCGGTGTAGCTTGCTCGCCAGGTTTCGAGAGGGTGCGTTTCTGGATGAGGTATCGAATATATTGCTTCCCCCTACTTATACTTCCCGAGGAGATCACGAATGTAAAATTAGAGAGATTAGAGCGCGCACGGAGGCTTTCAGACAGTCGTTCTTCCCGCGAACCATACGCGACTGGAACAGGAAAGGGAGGTAATGACAGTGGCACGTAAAGTGCCCTCCGCCACACACCGTTGGGTGGCTTGCGGAGTATCAATGTAGATGTAGATGTAGATGTAGACAGTCCCCAGTTGAAATATGCTCACTATTTTTTATATACTGTATTTAGCATATTTCATGACAGTACCTTTTCCATGAAATGTTTGCTAGACGATATTTGTCTTTTTGTGTTGGCTTCAGTCATCTAGTGAAAGTGTGATTCCACAATGCAGTTTTGTCGGCTGCAGAAATGACCTGGTTCAATGCGTTTGCCTCATTTTTGGTGCTTCAAATAGCATTTCTTCGAATGTGGTTTCTTCTTGAAGTTTATATAAAAAAATAGTAACATAATTCATTTTTCCTGTTCACTAGCAAATTATTTATAATGGTGACCTGCACATTGTTCCACCTTCAACACACACTGAGAGTTCACTGCCGACTGACTATGGTCAAAGACGACTCCAGCGTCAAAGACATTTTACACAACACACAAGCTTCCACTTGTAACCAGTCTCTTTGATATTCTTCGTCACATCTACTAATATTAATCAATATGCTGTCACTCTCAAAAATATAAGTAAATTAGCATAAAATAAGGCAAATTACAATTCACAAAAAAATATTCTTTCAAAAACATAAGAAAACATTTACAACTTCCCTCATTAGATTTGGTATCGACAAATTCGGTAGAAAATAACACATCTCCCAGATCCATTACAAATGTAACATTTTACTCTCTGAATTACTAACTGATTATGTTGCCATTCATATTAAATTCATTCACAGGTTTTGAGAATGTTTATGCAGTTACTGACCTATTTTCACATCATCAAAGCTCACATGGAAGACAGTATTAATTAGTTTTAGCCCCATGTGCTTGAAGAGTGTTATATTTGATTAGATAAGGTAATTGATTGTCTTTAGCTGTGGCAATCATTACTCTTGTAACTATAAAATGTCTACTGTTGGTGTTGGCTTTTCGTTATATTGATTATTTGGGAATGCCAACATTAATTTTAAAGTTAATGTTTACTTTGTTTAGAATTAAAAGGAAGAGAGTTAAGTGTGCTACATACAAAGTACTTAGCTCTGATTCTGCAGTTGTCCATTGTTAGATCTAGGCACCCTCACCAGAGGCAGTTGACTGTAGATGGCACCTCAGTCGCATGCAGCAGGAAGCCAGCAGATCCTTGTGGGCAAATGCCCTTTGTAATTTCTTGCATAGACTCTGGCCGGTATCTCTCATACATATTACCAGTCTGTAACATTCTGATTATGTTACACATGTCACACCATGACTCAAAGGTTGTTGGTTTTTCATAACTGTGTTTCTTATTGTGTTTTGAGTTAGAACACAAGTGTCGACGAGAATAAGTTCTGTGTTCAACTTCAGTGACTTTTTTATCATATAATTTCTCCATTTAGTCACTTCTGCACCAGCAGCAACTTACTATTGACCGCTTTGGAAAAACTCGAGGCTATGTTGTCTGTTTAGGCTCCACTGTCTTAGGTGCATCTACTGCTGTTTCTGCCTTATGTGAACCCTGCTGAAGATGGTAAGCTTATGAAAAATGGTTCCACCATTACTTTGTTGCATTTAGGGTGACAATGATTATACTTGTAATGCATTGTTTTTGCCATGTATTCCTCCTTGCATGTATCAGTTGTCGTGTTAGTTGGTCCCCTTGCAGTAACTGGTTTCCCTTTCCTTTGATGAAATGTGTAATTTGTTGTCTTCCTGTCTTTGCAAGCACAGTCGTGGCATTGCTACTCACATAGAGTTTTACCAGTGCCTCAATCAGCCACATCAATCTTATTGGGCTTGAGCAGTGTAGCTACAGGATCTAATCCACTTTATTGCTAAAACCTCCAAAGAATCCTATGCCAACTTCATGGTTCACAATGTGATCACCAACTTGTACCCAACTGGAATTTCATCAGAGGGCCCTTCAATGTGAAGATCTGTCTTTGGAAGAAGTTTTCAACATTGCTCAATCCTTTGCGGTCTCCCATTCAGCGGGCCACCAAATAAAAGTGTGGGGGAAACATTACTGTCATTGATAATGAACAACAACTGCACATAGCAACATGCTCACCAAGCTAAGAGGGAGTCGATGCCATGCAAACCAGGAAATGTGGCCGCCCCAGACAAACACACTGTGCATTGTATCATAAAGTGTCACAAGAAAGGCAACATTGCACCAGTTTGTCGTTCTCAGCCTTCCCCTGAACCAATGGACATGAACAGTCATACTATTTCATTGTTGCCTTCAGGTCAAGATAAGCCCTTTATCGAAATGTCTCTGGTGAACAAACCATTGTTACTACAAGTAGACACCAGAGTGGCTGTTTTGTTCTTCATATCTCAAATGTGTGCATGGCTGGGCTCCCCACTGTTGGCTCTCATCACATGCTGTCTGGTAAACTACAGTAAACAGCGTGGTCCTGTTCTTGGTCTATTTGCTTGTCAGTGAGAATTAGTTTGGATTTGATGCATTTGTTGCTTTTGAATTTTCTATTACTGACTCTATGCATCATGTGTCAGCTCACATTCATGATCAAGAGTTGGATTCATTGTGCTTTGAATTTTTGGACTAGTGTACTGAGATTTAGGGGGTGTGAACAATTTCACGACACATATCAAACTTAAACCTTCAGCTCAGCTTTTTCTGGGTCCAGCCCATACCTGTGTCCTTATGGGAACAAGTTAAGTATGTGCAAACAAGTTAAGTTTGAATAGATCTGTTGATAACAGTTGGCGTCATTCGACCAGTTTCAACAAGTGAATGGGGTGCACCATTAGTTCTGGTGAAAAAACCGACTTTCTGGCATCTTTGAAGTTACCATAAATACTCAGTCTGTTATTGACTCTGTGCCTTGAAATGATAAGTTACTTGCAAAATTGGCTGAGGGCCAATTCTTTTCCAAATCTGACTTAGCTGAAGCCTTGCTGTAGGTTCCATTAGATAATACATCGAAACAGCTGCTTGTTGTGAACAAGTCTTTTGGGCTTTATTAATATCAGTGTTTAATGTGTGGGGTGTCTAGTGCCCCAGTTGTATTTCACTGCTTTTTGAAGCGACTTACAGATCCTGTAACGAAGCGCGCTCTCTCCGTTGGATCTTCTCTCTCTCTTCTATCATTCCTATCTGGTACGGATCCCACACTGCTGAGCAGTATTCAAGCAGTGGGTGGACAGGCATACTGTAACCTACTTCCTTTGTTTTCGGATTGCGTTTCTTTAGGATTCTTCCAATGAATCTGTCTGGCATCTGCTTTACCGACGATCAACTTTATATGATCATTCCATTTTAAAGCTCTCCTAATGCGTACTCCCAGATAATTTATGGAATTAACTGCTTCCAGTTGCTGACCTGCTATATTGTAGCTAAATGATAAGGGATCTTCTTTCTATGTATTCGCAGCACATTACACTTGTCTACATTGAGATTCAATTGCCATTCTCTGCACCATGTGTCAATTCGCTGCACATCCTCCTGCATTTCAGTACAATTTTCCATTTTTACAACCTCTCGATACACCACAGCATCATCCGCAAAAAGCCTCAGTGAACTTCCGATGTCATCCACAAGGTCATTTATGTATATTGTGAATAGCAACGGTCCTACGACACTCCCCTGCGGCACACCTGAAATCACTCTTACTTCGGAAGACTTCTCTCCATTGAGAATGACATGCTGCGTTCTGTTATCTAGGAACTCTTCAATCCAATCACACAATTGGTCTGATAGTCCATATGCTCTCACTTTGTTCATTAAACGCCTGTGGGGAACTGTATTGAACGCCTTGCGGAAGTCAAGAAACACGGCATCTACCTGGGAACCTGCGTCTATGGCCCTCTGAGTCTCGTGGACAAATAGCGTGAGCTGGGTTTCACACGATCGTCTTTTTCGAAACCCATGCTGATTCCTACAGAGTAGATTTCTAGACTCCAGAAAAGTCATTATACTCGAACATAATACGTGTTACAAAATTCTACAACTGATTGATGTTAGAGATATAAGTCTATAGTTCTGCACATCTGTTCGACATCCCTTCTTGAAAACCGGGATGACCTGTGCCCTTTTCCAATCCTTTGGAATGCTACGCTCTTCTAGAGACCTACGGTACACCGCTGCAAGAAGGGGGGCAAGTTCCTTTGCGTACTCTGTGTAAAATCGAACTGGTATCCCATCAGGTCCAGCGGCCTTTCCTCTTTTGAGTGATATTAATTGTTTCTCTATCCCTCTGCCTTCTATTTCGATATCTACCATTTTGTCATCTGTGTGACAATCTAGCCTGACTGTTCAGGTGACACCTGCGTTGGCTTGTGGGTATTGTCCACAGGCAGTGCAGACATGGTGCACCTTGATTAGTGCCTTTGGTGTGCCACTCCAATCAGCTGCACTCTCGGTTTAGTACTGAAGCCTCACGGTGACCCACCTCACTAGCACCTCTTCCACCAGCATGGCCATATGCTATGGGCAGCATACCACCCAGGCTGTGCCTGCCCACCATCCTGTCGTGATTTTCCATTGCTTCCCTAGTGGCTCAGCCATACACAGGTGACATAGCTCAACCTCTTGTTGCTCTTGTAGTGCCTGCTCATGCAGGGAGGGAGGAGAGCTGCTGAGGCTTTATTGGCACACTTGCAGTTGCCTCCTAAGCTGCCGCAGGTGCCTCCTCCACTGATGCTGGTGCCACCTTCCCTGCTGCCTGCCTACCGCCTCCCTACCATTGCCCCCTACAGTACCTCTGCATGCTGCGGCACCCCCAACTCCGAGTCTCCAGCTCTGTGTTTGTCGTCAACATGTCTGCAGCCTGTGAGGAGCTGGGTTCTTTCGCCTGCTCTCCAGTTGGGGGAGGAATTCACGTGTGTCTGTGCTCATGCCATTGCTACCTCTATTCATGCTTTCATGTGGACCGATAGCTGTTTGCACACAGGACAACCACATCTGACACTATGGTTGTGTCAACCATCAGAGTGTCACAGAGGAGCCAACATCTGGGCACTCTTCTCCCCCAAGGAGGGAGAGGTATAGTAACCCCCACATTACTACGTGTCTGCCACTATGGTTGCGGCAGATGGCACGTCTGCATAACGCACCATTCAGCAGCTCCAGGCACTACCCCCAGAGGCAGCCAACAGTGGACAATGCCTCATTGATCTGCAACAGGAACCAGCAGTCCCTGGCAGTCAAAAACCCATTATATTATCTTGCATCAGCTCTTTCCAGCGTCTCTTGTACATACTACAAAAACTGCAATGTTCAGATTAGATTATGCAAGTCACACCATCACTCAAATAGAAATTGTTGGTTTTCCTTAAATACTTTTTTTCATATTGTATACGAAATTGGAACAACTTACACAATCTGAAGCACAGTGATAAATAAACTGACACACCTATAGTACACCACTTGCTTGATCTGAATATTTTTGCAGCTGTTAACATCACCAGTAATATCTGGTGCAGGCTGTTTTTCCATAGATTTAAGCTAGTGATGGACCACTGTGTTCTGCTGCATTATTAATTGAGAGAAAGGCCATTATATGTGTTGTTGCCTCAGCTTCCCAAAACAGTCTTCCGAAATACAGTTCTGTGCCCTTACAGAGTGCAGTTGACTATTACATATCTTTGACATACAACATACTACCAACTTCTCCTAAGTGCAGTTCTCTCATAGTAAATGTTGACAGAAATTTACTCTGTGGTCTTTCAGTTCATACTGCACATTCAGCTTTGTACACTTTGATAAATATTTTAAAAAAAGTGACATCTAACAGCTGGGAATGCCTGTGAAAAAAAAAATTAAATCTGTTTGTAAAATATATTTGCAAGCTGGAATACGTAAGCCACTCACATAAGATAGTTAACTTTTATTGAAATTGGTGGAATTAAATTTCTAAAAGTAATTTTTGCGATCACTGTGTCTTGGCATCAATCTCCATTAGCCCGTGTCCTCCACGTGCCTAGGAGCACATCCCATCTCTTTGCACTTTTTCCCACCCCTTTTGTGCCCACCCCGACCCTAACTGGTTTCTTCCTTCCCTTGTTTTAATTATTGTTTTAATTTTCTATGTATGCAACTCATTATCCATGCTCGGTGCCTTCTTGCATTGTGTTCTCTACCATCTGAGCGAGGTAGTACAGTTTTAACACACGGGCCTCGCATTCAGGAGGATGATGGCTCAAACCCACATCCAGCTAACCATATTTAGGTTTTCCGTGATTTCTCAAAATTGCTCAAGGCAAATGCTGGGATGGTTCTTTTGAAAGGGCACTTCTGATTTCCTGCTCCAGTTTTCCTTAGTTTTCAGCAGTATCTTGGTGCCCTGCTTCCTCTCCTCACCCCCCCCTCCCCTTTTTCCCAGTGTTTATGCAACTTTCTACAGTTCTGCTGCACTAGCTTCTCCTCCTCTTTCCCTGCTAAACTGACATGGTACACTCCCCCCTCCCCCCCCCCCCCCCCTCTCTCTCTCTCTCTCTCTCTCTCTCTCTGTGTGTGTGTGTGTGTGTGTGTGTGTGTGTGTGTGTGTGTGTGTGTGTGTGTGTGTGTGTGTCCATGCGTCTACTGAAAATTGTTACAGCTCTGAAAATATTGCTACTATATTATTATTATTTTGTTTCAGGTATAAAGAGCGTGCAGTAGCAGTGTACAAAAAGCTGCAACAGTATGAATGTGGTGCCGTACCAAAACTTCAGGAGAGAAGAACAGTAACGTATTCGGGTAGGCATTTACCACATTACCCTCCTGATCATTACTTAATTTCTATGGCTACATATTGCAGAAGAGTGCATTCACTAATCTACAGATTTGGCGAAAACTTTGTTTACTGTTCACACTGTCTACTTCAACTTCTGCTGGCCATACAGTCCCATCATTTTGTGCTGCCTCAATGTGAACCTTCCAGAATTAGCCTGTAGATGAAGAAAATATACCAATATGCAGTGGAGAAGAAACAGGCTGGTAATAAGCCCAGAGAAGGGCACGGGACATTGAATCAAGCAAAATTTTCCTAATAACCATAGGTTGCATATCCACCATTGTAGAACTGCAGCCACAAAGTTACTGCCTATCAGTTACAAGTGCACAGAACTCTCTCCAGTAAGCATACATGTTGGGTGTCGAGGTGTGTGGCTTTGTCCGAGTAACAATGGGATGGCACCTGCTCATAATTAGTGATTTTGTCCAGATTTATGGTGTACACAGGGCTTTGCCAGAAGCAAAAGTGACAGAGGTAGGAGCTCCAGATGGACAGGCATTTAGAAAAAATTTTCGGTTCTGTTTTATGTGTATCTATCGGCTGTACTGAGCTGAGGTAAGTACTGGCCAGCCCCTCTATCTCTTTGTTAGTATTTGTTTCACATTTAGAAAAAAATACTATTATTAGTGAGGTTCAGGCAAAGCATGAGCCATATTTTTGCCTGGACTCCAGGCAGCAATTGATGCAGTAGAAAGAGTGCAGAATGGTAATCTGAGGGTCATGAGATCAGATACGGATGGAGAATTTTTTTAAAAGTACTTACACTGCAAATAAACTGAGATAATGCTCAATATATAATGCTCCTATGTGTAGGAGAATAGATTTCTTGTGGCGATTGACTCATGGGAAGAACAAACAATTCACAATTATACAATGAGATTTTTCAGTATGTAGGATAATTGACACTGTAGTGTTACATGCCAACTAGGCAAACGACATTTCTCACTCCCTATTTATGACAAGGAAAGATGATCTTGACAAAATAGTAAAGTAGTATTAGGTAGGGAAAAATCATGAAACATGTGCTGTGTGCAGTCGTTTTGTTTCACGTATGTGCAGAGTGGAATGGAGAGGTGTGTGGTTCAAGTAATTGTCAAGGCCTGATGCTGAGTAAATATCTTCACCTACTGTGGGTGTGGCCTTTCATGTTTTGAAATCACAACTTGGCAGTGTCTTGACTGTCAAGGAGTAGACACCCTCTCCAAGAATGAAAAAAGCAGTGAACAAAAGAAGTTCTAAAATGAAATGTCACTTCAAGGCATATGTTATATTTAATTTATATTGTATCTGCTCCAAGTTACGAAGTAATCATGATCTGTTCACCCATTGAAGCAAATACAAGACAGCCAATGATGAAATGTTGACATAATTTTGTAATTATAGTAATATCATTTTTCCTTTCACCAATAACTGCTGCAAAGTAGAAGGCACACATATGATTCTACAGAGATACTGCTTTGCAGGACCTGCACATAAGAAAGATAATTAACAGTGACTGAGGTGCATTAAAGGTTAATTAACACACAGTACTTTGGGTGACACATCAAATGTGAATATTCTGATTCAGCTTCAGACACATAAGAATAGCTTCAAGAAATATTTCCATCATCATGCAGTATTAAAGTGATTGTTGCCCAAAATGCACTATACCATTGCAGCTCTGCAATGTCCAATTTTAACATTAGCTAAAGAATTTGGTTAAGAAGTTTCAAAACTGCTGTTACATAATCAAGAGTGAAAAATAAATCACATTTAGAAAAGACTGCACAAAACACATTACATTGTATTTATCGTTGCCAATATTTGGTAAAATGATGCACGTTGTTTCCTGCCAAAATGTGTGATGAAAGAGAACCTTTTATGAATGTAAACCAAATGTGCTTGGGAAGGGGGGGGGGGGGGCAGGTTCCACTATAGGGAATCTACACCACAACCCTTTTATTACCACACTGTATTCTTTTCACTGCGCAAACTGCTGCCTGGAAATTGTGCTAACATAAATTGCCTGTGCCTCACCTGAGTTACACCAACCAAAATTGCTATATTTTGTAAATGCTTGGTCATCTGGAGCTCCTGCTTCTGTTGCTTTAATATCTGCTCAGTTGGTGATGACAAGTAGTTGCAGTCCCTTATAAGCTTTACTCGTTAGAATAAAAGTTCACCCATGCTCTTTGTACTTCAGTAAGAATTGAAACATGTGACCTTTAGATTTAAATATTAATAACATATTACCTTAGCGTGTCACATGCTGACTGCCTTACTGCAGCACTGCTTCTGCAGTACTTCTTGTTATCTTAACAGATTAATGGCATTATGGTCCTTTAATTGATTAAAGGTCAAGCTTTACCCAATAAAGATCACAGAGAATTTGTGACACGTTGTGTCTAAAACCAGTAATATGTGTAACACAGATTGAAACAAGTAATAAATGTTTATTAAAAGGATTTATACAGAATTCAGCTTTTAGTGATATTTGATGCATGGCTCAGTAGCTGAGGTCCTACACGCTAACTAACTTAACAAAGTGAAAGAGATCATAAGAAGTTTAGTATCTAACAATTTAAGTCTGTCTCTGATTGTGAATATCACATACACACTCGATGTTGACTGTTTCACAATAACTTGCATATAGCATCCAGCTGTTATGGTGGCAACTGATGCTCTGCGTCGGTTGGTGGTGACTGTAGCTGTCGAACCCTAACTGCTAACAACTGGCGAACTGGCACAGGAACTCCAAGTGGCTGAGTGTGTGTGTGTGGTGTGTCACCATTTATCCATGACCAGCGGAATGGTGTTCATCTGCCCTCTGTTTTGCAGAAAAGGAAAGTGGTTCCAGGTGTCACTGTCCTCTGTGGCAACTGACATTACTATATTCACATTGACTGGAATATTTGAAGACCTGCAGTCATTGTAATTGCAATTGACAGCAGTGAGATTTTTGGGGAAAATTTAAGTATATATATCAAAAGCATGGGCTAATGGGAAATGGAGATGGTGTATTTGTTGCAGTAGATAAGAATTTCAAATATACTGAGATAGAAATTGAAGCTGCATGTCAGATTGTTTGGGCAAGACTCAGTATAAGGATGGGCATAAAATGGTAATTGAATCCTTCCCACCAGACTCATCCCCTGATGTAAATGAAAACTTTAGAGAGAACCTCAGTTTGCTTGTATGCAAGTTAACCAGTCGTATTGTAATCATTGGTGTAGACTTTAATCATCCAGCAATCAACTGGGAAAATTACTGTTTTGTTGGTGGTGGGTGTGATAACACATCGTGTGAAACATTGCGTAATGCCTGCTCTGAAAACTATGTGGAATAGGTAATTCGGAATCCCACTCATGATGGAAATATATTGCACCTAATGACTACAAACAGATCCGACCTCTTTGAGGATGTCAAAATTGAAACTGACGTCAGTGACCATGATGTGATGATTACCAAAGTGTGAAGGACAACCTAAACAAGCAGAAAGATATACATGTTAAGTAAACTAGATAAAAAATCAGTAGTATCATATCTTGGTGAGGAACTTGAAACCTTCAGGAAAGGGCAGTAGCAGCTGCAGATTGTGGCACACATTGCAGCAAGTAATGCCTGTTGTCTGGGCTGTAGGATCGTGTGAAACAATGGCTCTAGATTGAAAGAATAGTTGACCGTGCACTGAATAGAGAGGTACGTAGTAGAACAGTTCGCAGTGGATGGGACCTTCCATGGTATACAGTCATTGTTAAGAAACTTCTACAGAAACAGAGATTATTGCATAATAGGTATAAAACAAGGCATAGCACTGTTGATAGAGAGATGCTGAATGAAATACATTTGTCTATCAAGAGAATCATGCGTGAAGCCTTCAGTACCATAGCAGAATGTTGTCAAATAATCTTCAACAAAACCCAATGAAATTCTGGTCATATGTAAAGGCTGTTAGCAGCACCAGCATCCAGTCTCTAGCGGATGAGACAGGAAGTGAAATTGAGGGCAGCAAAGCAAAATTTGAAACGCTTAATTCTGTTTTCAGATGTTCCATTACAAAGGAAAACCTATAAGAACTGCCCCGATTAATCCATGTATTACTGAAAAGATGGAAAGAAAGATGAACACAAGGTGACAACACTGGAGAAGGAATGCCGACAAAAGAAACTCCAAGCAAAGAGAATTGTGAAAGAAGAAAAGGAGAAGAATTGGGAAATATTCACCCAGAAATTAGAGCAGGATAGCAAAGGGAACCAAAAACTGCTATATGGATTATTGAAAAGTAAAAGATCTGATAAAGAAGACATAAAAGTAATTGAAACAGAGGATGGGGATATTATCAGGAACATGGAAGTTGTGAGAGAAGAGATGAAGAATTATTTTGAAATCTTACTGAATGGGGAAGGTGCACAAGAAAGTGACACCAAAGTCATTGAATTAGAGGAGGAGCAGGATCCAATTTCTTGGTTAGAAACGAGAATTCCCTGAAACAGCTGAAAAGTGGGAAGGTGGCTGGAGTAGATGAGCTGACAGCAGATATGATTAAAGCCGCAGTAATCCATGGAATACAATGGTTATACCGGGTGCTGGAGGTGATATGGAAAGAAAACAAAGTGCCAGATGAATGGGAAAAAGGAATTATAATACCATTGTTCAAGAAAGGTAGGAGAAAGAAATGCACCAACTACTGAGGAATCGCACTGTTGTTACACTGCCTTAAGATATTGGGAAAGGTCATAGAAAAATGATTGTGGAAAATTCTAGAACACCAATTAGAGGAACAACAACTTGGGTTCAGAAGTAATAGGTATAGATCTCATTTTCTACCTCCATCAGTTAATGGAGAAGTACTGGGAAAAAGGAAAGGACTTGATAGTCGTATTTGTGGATTTGGAAAATGCATATGACAGTATACCAAGGGATAAAATATGGGAATGCTTGAGAAAACATAATGTTCCTGATTCATTAATTTAATAAGTCCAGATGCTGTACGATGGTTGTGAGAGCAGTGTACAAGTAGGAGGTGAAAGATCAAAATGGTTTAAGACAAAGAGAGGTGTTCAGCAAGGCAGTTCGCTCTCCCCTTTATCCTTCATTACACTTATGGACACAATCATGAAAGAAGTCAAGGAAGGAGAAAATGAAGATCTCAATGCTCTTATTTTTACTGTTGACATTGCCGTTTGTGGAGGGACGGAAATGAAGGTTCGGAGGAGACTTTGTGGAGAGATGGAAATGAAGGTTCGGAGGAGACTAGATTACTGGAACACAAAATTTAAAAAATTCAAGTTAACTGTGAGTAGGAGCAAGACAGTGGCAATGAAGATGAGCAGGACATCAACACCTTGTCACATCATACTGGAGGGGAAGGAGGTTGAATGTGTGAAATGCTTTAATTATCTGGGTAGCATCATATCACACAACGGAAGTTCCAAACCAGTCTTAAACAGAATAACAAAAGGATCTGGCTTCTTCCACCAAGTACAAAATGTAATCTGGAACAAGGAAGTCCCTCAAAGAGCCAAACAGACCATGTATAAAACTTATCTCCTGCCAATCGTTATGTATAGTCTAGAGGCCTGTGTCATAAATAAGAGAGAAGAGAGTCAAATAAATACAAGCATGTGAAATGAAGTTCCTTTGGTCAGCTCTACAAAAAACTAGGAGAGACAGAGTCAGGAATGATTATGTAAGGAGAGACCTGCAGGTGACATTGACTACAGAGGAGAGGATGAGTGCTTTGAGATTGAAGTGGTTTAGTCATGTGAAGCGGGTGCACTCAACGCCGTGCCAGTATTTGGAGATGGAGGTACCAGGAAGAAGACCAATTGGTGGTCTAGAAAGAGATGGGCAGACCAGGTTAAAGAAGATCTGAAGGGAAGAGAAGTAACATGGGATGTAGTGGAGAGGGAAAACCTATACCAGGACAGAAACCAATGGAGGCATATCGTTCACTAAGTTCCTACCTGGCTCGCTGGAAGGAAATCCTGATGATGATGACAATCACTGAAAAGAGGAGTGGAATAAGTAATAATGTCAGTGGTGTTGAGAAATAGCTGAAATCATTAAAATTAAACAAAGTTATATGGCCTGATAGGTTCCCTGTCAGATTCTATACTGAATTTGTGGCTAAATTAGCCCCTCTTATAATTGTAATCTATCATAGGTCCCTCAAACAAAAAACTGTGCCCAATGGTTGGAAGAAAGCAGAGGTTGCACCTGTCTACAAGAAGGGTAATAGAAGTGATCCACAAAACTACCATTCAGTATCCTTGGCATCGAGTTATTGTAGAATCTGGAACATATTCTGTGCTCAAAGATGAGAAGGTATCTCAAACGGAATGACCTCCTCTGTGTTAATTGGCATGGATTCTGAGAACATTGATCATGTGAAACCCAACTCACATTTTTCTCACATGACACTTTGGATCAATGCAGTCATGTAGATGCAGTACTTCTCGATTTCTGAAAAGCAAGCATTTGACTTAGTACAACACCTTTGCTAATAGTTAAAAGTATGATCATATGGGGTATCAAGTGAAATTTGTGAATGTACAGAAGACTTTTTGGTGGGGAGGATGCAGCATGTTATCTTGGATGGAGAGTCATTGTCACATGTAGAAGTAACTTCAGGTGTGCCCCAGGGAAATGTGTTGGGACCGTTTCTGTTCATGTTGTATATTAATGACCTTGCAGACATTTTTAATAGGAACCTCAGTTTTTTGTGGGTGATGCAGTTATTTAAAATGAACTACTGCCTGATAAAATGAAGTACTGTCTGAAAGAAGCTGCATAAATATTCAGTCAGATTTTGGTAAGATTTCAAAGTGGTGCAAATATTGTCAACTTGCTTTAAATTTTCAGAAATTTAAAACTGTGCACTTCATAGAAAGAAAAAAAAGGTATCCCATGACTATAATATCAATGACAGTTGGAATCGGCCAACACACATAAATACCTTGGTTTAACACTTTGTAGGGATATGAAATGGAATGATTGGATAGGTTCAGTCACAGGTAAAGCAGGTGGTAGACTTTGGTTTATTGATAGAATACTAGGGAAGTGCAATGAGTCTACAAAGGATATTGCTAACAAATAACTTGTGCTACCCAGTGTAGAATGTGTGGGACTTGTACCAGATAGGACTAACAGGTGACATTGAACACATACAGGGAAGGGTAGCATGAATGGTCACACATTTGTTTGTCCCATGGGAGAGTACCAGAGAGATGCTGAAGATAGACGTAAACTATTACGAGAAAGTCCACTAACAAAGTTTCAAGAACCAGCTTTAAATGATGACTCTCGGATTATACTACAACCCTCTAGGTATTGCTCACGTAGGGAACATGAGGACAAGATTAGAATAATTACATCATGCACAGAGGCAGTCAAACAGTTGTTCTTCCTGTGCTCCATATGTGAATGGAACAGGAAGAAACCGCAATAACTGGTACAATGCAGCATACCCTATGCCATGCACTTCATGGTGGTTTGCAGAATATAATTGGAGATGTAGATGTAGAAATAGTGACCATATTAATCTGTGGCTACCACCAAGTTGTAGCCAAATGTCAGCCATCTAGACTCATGTTCTTCATTATGGAGTTTTGTGCATCAAATTCAAAATGGTACAGCTCCATACTTGCTGAAAAATGTTTGTGTCAACTTTTTATTCAAATCCCCATCTTCCCCACACACTTAACATTTTAATAATCTAAGTGAAAGGAATCTGGATAACACAAAGTTGCAAGTCTAAGATGGTCATTCACGTAGGAAAAAAGAATGAAATGGCAAAGAAAAATCTGTATAACTCAGGATAGCTAGTATAAATATGATAACTAAAGGTACATTGACGAACAAATCAATATAGAATGTAATGTGATATAGCAGTTGCAGTATGCTAGCATCTTCTCACATGGTGGTTGGCAGGGTAAGAGCAATTTTCTAAACAAATTCTCTGCAAAGTGTAGCAGTTGCTAGCATGCATGAATGTTGCTTTCATTAGTTTTGTGCACTCATCCATGGAAACAAATGGCAACACACCAGTCATGGTAGCAGGTGGTGCTACACTTTCATTTTAAGAAGAGTCTGGGCAGATGCAGGAGTGGATACATATGGGGGGCACCCTCCTCACATGTGGGGCGTGTGCCCCCCGGTGCGGGGTTGCCCGCATTGCCACCTGCACCGCCTTCGCCAGTCAACCCGCACGCTGTTCATTCGTTTCTTTCGTCAGTTGACTCGACTGAATCGAGTTATCAAGTAGTTGTACTTTCCTATGTAGTACGGACATCAACATCATCATATTTTATATGTTTCTGTCTGGCATATAGATAGCTAACACATATCTACGAGAAAAGTCGCAGCCATTCTAGTGATCTCAATACGTTATTCTGTCTGGCATTTGTTCGAGAAAAGTCATGAATATTGTACTGTTTTCTTGTACAGAGAACCTTCGATACATAGCGTTATAAATAAGAACTATTTGCTGAATATGATGCTAGTTTACATTCAGAAGCAGAAATATTAAGACTGAAGAATGAATAAGTAAAAAGTCCTAGTTGTAGCAAGTGCAAGTGTGAAGATTAGTCAAGAGTGAAGTATTAATAATAGTAATTCATTGTAATTTCTCAGTAAAAATATTGTTACGAGACTTGTAACAATATTTTTACTAATAATGTAACAATAATTTCCTATACCTAACTTGTAATACAAGTTAGATCTGGGAAACTATTGATGCATATATACTGTTATTATTGGCTTTCGGGAAGATTTCTAAAAACACATTGTTAGTATATAGGCCCTCTATCGAATGCACTAGAAAGTAACAGAATCGACAATAAAAGTTCCACACACATAAATTGCCGGATGATGTCATCATTGGAAACTCGGCCTTATATTATATGTCATAAGGCACTTATTGGTTTGTAGATTTAACAGTAGTTATTTGTTCACACTCCATAAAAGTCTGGAAGCAAACATTCTAGCAGTGAATGTTCCCGAAGCAACTGAGCCACATGTATAAGGGAAGCAGAGTTGCTGCCAGGTAGTCAGTTTGAAAGCTAGAATCGTCGCAATAACTTGGAAGTGATAAAAAGTGAACAACTGTGATTATTGGCTATCACCATGGACTTCAGTGAGTGTTGTGCTTAGTGATATTAGTTAGGTTAGGTTAGGTTAGTGGTGTTTAACGTCCCGTCGACAACGAGGTCATTAGAGACGGAGCGCAAGCTCGGGCTAGGGAAGGATGGGGAAGGAAATCGGCTGTGCCCTTTCAAAGGAACCATCCCGGCATTTGCCTGAAACGATTTAGGGAAATCACGGAAAACCTAAATCAGGATGGCCGGACGTGATATTAGAAACACACGGAGTGTGACAGTGTGTGTTTTAGTGTTAAGTGTACTAGTGTTGCATTTTTCAGTGTGAATAAAATGTTTATTCAAGAATAATTGGCATCTAATTTACCTTTGTCACAACAATATAATAAAATGGATCTCCGGTCACCATTCAGCCGCAGAAACACCACCAAATGTACAGGCAGAACCCAGCACTTCGTTGAAACTTTCACAAAAAAGTTCATTGGCTGATTCTTTTAATCCCATGGATATTGGCGTTATTTGGATATGTTAGTGTCAGGAAATATTAGTGATGCTATAAAACACAAGCCTCTCACAGTTCCAAGGAAAGCTTAAAAAGGTTATATCTTTTCTACTTCCAAGTACAGGAGGAGGGGATGGGTTGAATGCTGACAAGTGCACGATAATCACTTTGAACAGTATCCATGGCTGGTGTTCTCACAAGTTAAAAAGGGACTTCCTTGCATTAACTATTCAATTTTTGTGAATAATAAAATGGTTGGAGGAAAGAAATCCATCATCGCCAAGAAACTTGTGACTGAACCACTAACAAAATTTGCCAAACTTACTGGTAAAGACGATGACCTGGATACCCACACTCAGCTCAAGTACCACGGTGATGCATCAACAGATGAAAAATTATTTTGAGTGGCTTAAGACAACCGCAAACTTGAGGTCATAAATCAGTTGTCAACACAGAGAATGGAAAGCATTAGTGAAAACAGAGACTGTCTTGTACCTATAACAAAAACAATCATATTTCACAGAAAGCAAAATATTCCTCTGTGGGTGCATACAGATGATGGGAGTCTATTAGAAAACGAAAATGATCATGAAAGTATAGTGAGTAATGAGGGAAACTCTAGAGCTCTTCCACACTGGACTCGGATGCGGGAGGATGACGGTTCAATTCCGCGTCCGGCCATCCTGATTTAGGTTTTCCGTGATTTCCCTAAATCGCTCCAGGCAAATGCTGGGATGGTTCCTTTGAAAGGGCATGGCCGACTTCCTTCCCCATCCTTCCCTAATCCGATGAGACCGATGACCTCGCTGTTTGGTCTCTTCCCCCAAACAATCCAATCCAATCTAGAGCTCTTCTAAGGTTTAGAATTGATGCTGGAGACTTACAACTAAAACATCACCTTGAGCCCACTAAAGTAAACTCCACTTACATAAGTAAAACAACGTGTAACAAACTTATTTCATGCTGTGAAACAGTGATATTATCAAGAATAGTGGAGGAAATCAAAGATTCTTGTTATTAAAGCATAAGCCTCAATGAGACTACGGACATTGGGCACATTGCCCAACTGAGTTTAGCTGCAAGATATGTTGATGGTGATGGCAAATTACATGAAAGATTTTTGGGTTTTGTTGGCATCCATAAAGAAAATGATTGTAGTGTAAACATTGATGATGAACCTCAACAGAGTCAAGATGAAGAGCATACTATTACTGGTGAAGTATTAGGTACTACGATTCTAAGGAGAATTGAAAGCCTTTCTCTGTCTCTTGAGAACTGTGTGGGTATAGGCTGTGATGGTTGCTTAGTTAATATGTCAGAATTGAAAGGAGCTGTGGCTACAATAAAAAAGAAAGCCATCAACGGCGCAAGTAGCACCGTGTCGAAGTCATCGGCTCAACCTCGCTGTCTCTTGCAGTTGCAAAGTTACAAGTGTGAGAAACTCACTTGGTACTATTGAAGAAACAGTATCATTCTTTATAGCATTTAGAAAGTGGTTCACAATGTTGAAGTGTCACCTAAAACACTTGCTGCAGTCACATTGTCAAACGAGATGGATTGAGCAACTTGTTGTTGTTCAATTCGCAACTGATCTCAGGTCAGTTTGCAAAGTTCTGAAAGAAATACAGTGTTGGAAGGATAGAACCGATGACTGTCAAAGCCAATATTCTCCTCCGAGCTCTCTCTAATTGCGAGTTTATCATCACACTGTTTACACTGGGTGCATTATGAGCATAACATATACCGTCAGCAATATCTTACAAGACCCTAGCTTGGACGTCGCGTTGGCAAAAGTAAAATTAGATTCGATCCTTAAGGTGTACAATGGCATGAGAGCTAATGCTGATATCCACTTTGCTCTTATTGTTGAAGAGGCGAAGGCAGTTATGGAGAGTTAGACATGGCAAAGAGTGTTCCTCATCGTACAAGCAGACAAAGACACAGAGAAAGCTGCTATCATAATGATGATACTATGACATATTGAAAAAGAACTGTTTTTATTGCAATACTGGAGCGTGTTACGACTGACATGAGAGAATGTTTTGCTGAAGAAAATATTTATCATTTAAAATTCAACATACTTTTGCCCTCACAACTGCTGAAACATGGCGGTAATGATGATCTGGCACACAAATTGAATCAGTGCTTAACTGAACTACAGTTCTTTGAAGAAGAATCACTCTTCGTGATTAAAAAGAGACTAAAGGGAGAGATTCTTCAATATATGCAAACAAGCTTAAATGCCCTTAATGTTCGTGATTCTGTTATGCAAGCATTGTCTGTGTGTTCTAGATCTGACTGTCCTACTTTACACACATTGTACAAAATATTTGCTTGTCTAGCTGCATATGTTGCTGCAGTAGAAAGAAGTTTTTAACATTGCGGCATACAAAGGCTTGGCTGAGGTCGACAATAAAGGAGGATTGACTTAATGGCTTACCTCTGTTGAACACTCACCCTTACATTGATTGTCCTATTGACAATGTAATTAACCAATTTGCCAGGAAGAAAAGGCACCTAGAATTCATCATTTAAAGAAGAGAACCACAATTGTAACTGTTTTATATCACAAGATGGCATTGTCATGTATATGTGCATAATCAGTTTAAATAAAACTTTCTTAAACTTTGCATGTGACTTGATTATTTTTTCTTATAGTAAAAGTAAAGGTAGCTCAACATATCTTTAGTGCCCCCTCCTTGACGTTTTTCTGTGTCTACCACTGGCCTGATGGTACTAACTGAATTGACAAAAATGCCGTTGACTCATTTCTGGTCACTACTACTGTTAGCTACCAAACAACTCAGTGTTTAAGGTCTCTGTATTGTCAATAAAGGAAGTTATTTCAAACTCAAGTTACATATAATATTTCAGTGATTGTTAACTCCTCATGTTGCTTATGCTATAGTGGATGTCAGTGGATTGAACACAGTGTTGTCTACTAGTTAATGTTGGCAGTGTCTAGGAAGGCGCCAATGTCTTTTTAACTTCTGTCAGTCCAGCTACTCCCATTATGGACCTCACTGAGTACTGAGTCTACTTGGTGTTGGTGCTTAGTATAAACAACAGCTAACATTGCAATATGAAAATTTGTGCTGATTAGGGGTATATGAATATACGCTCATGAAAAATTAGTCTTATAAGGCACTTCATTTGTATAGTATGTGTAGTGTTAAACTCACTGTTATTAATAAGTATATGACAGTTGATAACTAGACACCAAATAGCAATAGTGTTGAATGACAGACTGGTTTGTAAGTGGAATGATAATATGCTTTGCTATCAGGGGAGCACATTTCACATTGCACATGTTGCTCATGAACCTTATAGTGAATAAAAATTACATTAAATTTATTGCTACCATAAGTGTTATATTTGAATCAGGGTAAGAATTTCACCACCTTCTCTGTGGTGATGTTAAGTTTTTGCCTTGGTCCTTGGTTTTTGATTTATTTACATCTTATTCAGTGAGACAGTCAACATTAGCATTATTTACTGTTGTCCATATTACACATAATGAGAATTAAAGTTTTACAGATCATTATTGCAGTTTATTATCTAACAGTTCAGCTACATTTATTATATTGTGATTTATTTTGCATTAAATATGTTTTTCAGTCCTTGGAATCAACATTACAGTACATAACTCAAATTTCATTACTTTAATCGAAACTCTGAAATTTTTTCAGTAGCTGTCCTCAAGCATTACCTGTGGATATGTTGTTCTTTAAGATCACTTAAGGTGCCTAGAAATTATTAACTTTTAAAGGTAATAGCTACATTCATAACTTTCATTGTCACTATCTAAAATACTATTACATCCATAGATAGGGTGTTTAGATATGGTTCCTCACCTCATTTATGTCTTTCATGTGGTGCTATTGTCTAGTCAGCATAATTATTGCTATGGATTTCACTTATGCAGTGGCCTTGAAAAAATTTGCGTCTCTGAGTTTGTACCATGGTGGCAGCCTAACGTCATGCACGGGCCAGCAGCGGCTACTTGTCTGGTGAAAACCACTCACAGTAACCCCACTAGCCTTCTTGCATCTCTTTAAACAGTCAGCTTACTTCATGGCACTCATATTCCACCACCATCAGAGTTCACCTACCGTCTGCTTGTCTGAAAATGTGTGAATGTGTGTGTGTGTGTGTGTGTGTGTGTGTGTGTGTGTGTGTGTGTGTGTGTGTGTGTTTGTGTTTTGTCTACTTCAGGAGGAGGCCTTTTAGCCGAAAGCTTGCATTTTTAGCAGTCATTTTGTTGTTCCTGCTGCAACTCAACATCTCAATGTTGTGAGTAGCAGTGTATCCTTTTCAGAATATTACAATTATAGTCTCTATGATGTATCAGTATTAGGAAGACCTATGCATCCTGCCATCATTGCACGTAACAAATACTCCAACTACATAATGTGAACACCAGTAAAATGTAATAGTAAACAGGTTTTATGAAATCATTAACATCCAGTGACTTTCAGTTTTGATGTCTGTAAATGGGAATTTACTGTGGAGTGCAACAGACGAGATGAAGAAAATGTACTTGTTTGAACTTTGCTGTGGCAGAAAGCATTTGACAAGTCAAACATAAGGAAAGGAGGTAACTTGTGATAGAACTAAACAAAAATAAAAAAGAAATAATAGATGTGACAGAAATAGTAGCTGAAGATCAAAACAAAAATAATAATGCCTGTCTGAAAGGTGGTGGTGGAAAGTGAGAATAAGAAGTGACAGAAGGTAGGGTGAAGAAAAAAGGGGGGGGGGGGGGAACGAAGACGCAGTAGGATTGATAAAAACAAATACAAAAAGAGGTAAGCAGTAAAACAAGTGTATGCCATTAATTGAGGTACTTTTGGAATGGACCTAAGCACATGCTGAGCAGCAAGTTCTGCTAGCAAAATTCCTCATTCCCTGAAGTGCATAGACTGGGAAGAAGTATGCAAATAATCAACACCATGAAGCAGCCGCAAAGGAGCCCCTGCTATTATGATGCAGAGCTTTCGGTAATTTTTTGCATGTCTATATAATTAGTTTTGCTCCTGTAATGATGTCAGTCCAGAAAGCTGAATATGAAATTAAGTCATTGAGGATACTACTGAGTGGTCTTCTTCTTCTTCTTCTTTTTAAAAAAGAAATCTATACCTTTCCCTTGTCCTCTGCCTTAGAAGTCCGCACAAAATAACTCCATTTTACAGCACCTAGGGACTCATTTTGACATTACATTGAGCTGGAGTATTTCATTTAAACATTCATTTTACTGCTATTTCTGGAATATGATCTGTCTTACTTAGGTCATCAACTTCAACCAGTGTTGAATAAAATTTAGTTGGAAACATGTTGTGTGTGTTTCAGGAACTGCATTTCCAAGTGTCAACCGTGCTATTGAAAAGTACGTGAATAAAACAGGACAGTTCCCTGATTATCAAGATGTTTTGAAACTTCTCAAGTCTGCATATGAGGAGGAGAAAATGAATATTTCTCCTGAGAGGCTAAGGAACCAAGGTCAGTAACAAATATTATTCATAATAAATTGAAGATAATTACTATTTATTACTTAGTCATTTGTGCCAAGTTGAAGCTGTATTCTGTACCATGACTTGTGCTCAGACACTTTTGTTCGGCAGATATACATAGTACTAAAATAACATTAAGTGCAAAACATTCCTTAATTCTTTGTTAAGTCAAAGGTGAATGCTAGTGTGGGTTCAGATGAAAGTCTTAACTAGTCACAATCGTAACTTCCCACCTACTTGTTATCTGAAAGAAATTCTGATAAAAGAAATCTGTAATATTGCTGTTAATGTCTGTGAAAGACATGCTCCATCTGGACAACACTACATTGAGGATTTGTAACAAAGGAATTATTTCATACCTACTACTCAAAGGTTACAAGTACCAGATTACATTAGCTGTGTATGTAGGACTTATAAATGTGCAGAATAACAAATAAATGGAAATTCTACCAAATGACAAGGGCAGTGTTACAGTCTTAACGTCACTTGTGGACTACAACAAGAAGATTTTAGGCTTGTTGAATAGGAATGCCCTCAGGATGGTGATCATCATCATCACCAATAAAATTAGGATAATGATGGTATTGATCAAGATGATTAGTTCATGCAATATGCCAGGCTCAGAACTTGCAGACTTGTCACCTCAGCTATATGAGCTGTCTAAGTTACACAAGGAAGGTATTCCCTAAAAGCAAAAGTTAGTTATATTGGCATGCTGACATACTAGCTGACAAAATATTGTAAGCAAATTCACAGTTGATTCTGGATGCAGGACATCACAGGAAGATTTGATGCAGTTTCTCTCTGCTATAGCAAGAAAAAACATGATTTATGGAACATAGTACATTATAGAGCAACATGTAACATACAGTGAAGTACAGGTTGTGTGTAGCACTGAACGCAATGACTGGCTTTAGCTACCAGAGACTGTGGTCATGTGTGTGTGAGTTGCAATTTTGTGTGTGTGTGTGTGTGTGTGTGTGTGTGTGTGTGTGTGTGTGTGTGTGTGTGGTGTTTATTTTTGACAAACGCCTTGTCAGCTGAAAGCTTATTTTGTGGCAGTCTTTTTATTGTGCCTATCTGTCTCTCTGCATCTCCACTATAGGGTGAGTAGCAACTATCCTTTTCATAATATTGTTACATTCCTGACTGGACAACAGTAATGCAGGGTACAAAATAGGCTGAGCACTTATTTGCAATTGCTTAAATAATACTGTTTCTTTGGCAGCTCGCCAGAGCGTGTGAGGGGCCAACTCGGGTGGCTTGTATAAGCAGGCCTGTGAACTGTATGGATGGATGAGTGATGTCTGTCATGGGTGAAGGTACACCATCCTCTTTATGAGATTCTACCTTTCTGAATTCTTATCTGTCATTACTGTGAAGGTTGACAGAAGTAGTACTTCTCTCTTCAGGCAGGCATTTGTGTTAATCCATTTCCTGTTTGACAGAAAATATTATGAACAAATCTATGAGGTGGCGATGGGTAGCTCATTTATTATCTTCTGTGGTGAACCAAACTAATAACAAGACTTCAAGGTTTCTTCAAACATCGTAATACTAAATTCGTGATGGAACTTGGAGAATAGGCCCAGCTTGACATGCAAGTTTAAACAGGTCAGACAGGTCCCAAGAAAACAGTGTAATTAAAAAATTCTAAGCACACTGACCTCTGTCTTCATAAATTCCACCGTCAGCATTCATCACAACGAACTGTCATGTTGATGAACCTTACTCATACAGCTCACCCACTAAAACACAAGGAAAAAGCACAAAAAAATTACGATACCTACAAATAGATATCCAAAGAAAAGCTCTTACTACCTCATGATCAGTGGGACATTAAACCCGTTTTAGTCCTCTCCAAAGAAATGACTACTCAGGTCAATAAATTGAGCAGATGATGCATCCAAAATTGGAAACACCTTCCAAAAAGATTGAGATGTGCCATATGCAGAACAAGTTAGTAAGGTGCTGCAAAGACATGATGGCCAGTGGATTTCATTCAGTCAACAGAGTTAAAAGGTTTGCTTTATAATGTTAAAGATGTCTAGGGTTCAAAAACTTGAGACATGGAGTTAGAAAAACCAAGATGGCTGTGGGATTAGTTGTGGTTTGATGATGGCTCCATGTTCAGATGGTGTTTACGTGTGGCAGATGTTGTTATTGGCAGGTATGCCCACGAGTAGTGGAAGTTTCACTTATTGAAGTGTGTATTTTCTGGAAGACAGTAAATGTAAATAAAGCAGAGCAAATGTGTAAAGTTTCAAGTGTAATTTGTTGCTGCCAGTGTGGAGGGATAGTCACTCTCCCTTTGGTGGATAATGCAAATCAGTGCACACGTTGTGTCAGAAAGCTGCACATCAGTGAGTAGTGGCATGTGGACAACAGGACTGCATTAGGCACTTGCTGTCAGCTGCACTGCCACCGCAGCCAGCCACAGTTGGTTCGAGTTGAGCCACCTCGGCACGCACGGCACTTCTTTTGATGTCTCAGTGATCAGTGATGTAGGTAAGGCAGTGGCACAGCTCAGTGTGGAGAAGCCATACACTGCAGTGGATTTGCCATAAAATGGGGAAATGGATGTAATGAGGATTGCTACCCTTGAAGGATTGGCACCAGTCACTTGACTAATTCAAATGATAATGCCTAGGAGAAAGCTGCAACAATTAGAGAAGTGATGAATATACAACAGCAGTATGAGGATTTGATGGATTTTATTGAAAATGAATTTTATTCCCAAAAAATGACGCAGGCTATTTATATGAATTAAAGTAGAATTAAAGGAGAAAATATCACATTGGGCAATAGAACAAGCATTATTGATTGGATAGCTGGAACAACTGCAAAAGTTGTTGACAGATATAGAGAAATTGACAAAAACCAGAGAAAACATATCCAAATGCATTACTAACAATGCCACCTAGTGGAGATACAGCCAAAACATCTCCTGCTGTTAACATTGCAGCATCACAAACTGTGCAATGGAATCATGGGAATGATGACCTCGTCGTTTAGTCCCATAACCCCCCTCCCCCCTCCATTCATCAATCAGTCAGTCAGTCATAAACTATGCACCAAAATACTTTGTTCATAATGTTGAGAACAAATGAAGAGGTAAAGATTGTGCAACAAAAACTAACGAGCTTATTAAACCCTGCCAAAGAGAAAATGTGTATAAAGAGGATCAAGCAAACTAACAATGTAGTCATCCTGGAAACAGCAACACAAAGTGACATGGAAAGAATAATGAACAACAGAAAGGTACAAAAGACACTGATATGTGAACAGCCTAAGAAAAAGAGACCTTTAATGATACAGTATGACACCCCAGAGAACACACATGCAAAGACACTAAAAGCCTCAATATATAAGGGGCATTCAACACTTTTTTTTCTCAAGCAACTTCGGTTAAAAGAATGTGGAAATTGTTGTGGGACAGGGTGGAATATTCATGCTTCAGCCTCTGTAGTTTCATAAAGTTCTGCTAGATTGCGGCACCGTGCATAGCTTTCAAAATGGCATCTGTAGCAGACCTGTGTTCCAAGCAGAGATCTGTCATTGAGTTTCTTTTGGCAGAAAACTGGAACATTACAGATATTTATGGGTGCTTGCAGAATGCCCACAGAGACCTGGCAGTGAACAGTAAATCATTGGGTGAGTTATCTGTCATCATCACAACAAGGTCGAGCAAACCTGTACAATGTCCCACTTGCCAGCTGCCACATGTAGCTGTGATTCCTACAATCTTGGAACATGAAGTCACTCTCTTTCTTGGTTATCAATGGATTACGATCAAACACCTCGCTGTACTAACTGGACATCTATGTTGGTAATGCTGCGCACTCATACACGAGTTGGGATAATCAAAGGTGTGAGCCTGCCGAGTTCCTCGCCGTCTAACAGAAGACCAGAAAGAGCAGTGAAGGACCATCTTTGCAGAATTGCTTGTGTGTTATGAGGCTGGCCGTGACAATTTTTTGTCGAACATCGTCACAGGCAATGAAACTAGGTTCATCACTTTGAACCAGAAACATAACAACTGTCCATGCAGTGGTGCCACACTACCTCTCCTCTCAAGAAAAAGTTTAAAGCTGCACCCTGAACCAGTAAAGTCGTGGTAATGGTTTTCTGTGACCCCAAAGGGGCTGTTCTGTTTAATGTCGACTCTCATGTTGCAACGATCGACGTGGAAGTGTATTGTGCTACCCTGAGGAAACTGAAGAAATGACTTCAGTGTGTTCATCACTACGAAAGCGTAAATGAATTTCTCCTTCTCCATGACAACACATGGCTTCACAAAAGCCTGTACACCCAAGAGCAGCTTACTATAGTTCATTGGACTGTTCTTCCTCATCCATCCTACTGCCCGGATCTCACACTTTCTGACTTCATCTGTTTGGCACTCCACAAGAAGCAATATAGGGATGACGGGGAGGTTATTGGTGCAGCAAGACATTGGCTCTGATGTCAACCAGTATAGTGGTACTATTCAGGCACACAGGCCCTCCCAGTAAGCTAGAGTAAGGCTGTCACATTGGACAGAAATTATGTTGAAGTATAGAATTTTGTAGCCAGAAGAGTGGGGAATAATATGGTATTGGAATCATAAGAAAACCAACTAGCACTTGGAAAAAAGTGTGTTGCATTTCATATTGAATGCCTCTCGTAAATGCAAAATTTTGAGGGGGAACTGACCAAGTAAAGCTTTAAAAGCGGCTTTACAGTATGATACAAGACAGGACCGATGGGAAGAAAAGTGTTTGATCAAGTTATTGAAATGAGCCCTGAGGATAGAACAACTCTCATGAAATGACAAAAAGTATATATTGGAGTCCATTCCATTTCAGTGAAAGACTGTTTAGTACTGAGATGGTGTGCCCAATGCCATAATCTTGGTCATCTGGCAAAATGCTCTCATAAACAATTAGTAATTTGTGGACACTGTGGGAAAGAAGGCCAAACCAGGAAAGACTGCTGTAAAATCAAGCAAGGGGGCAATATGTGTGTGTTATAAGTATAGGGGTAAAAAGTGCATGGGAAACAGGGATGAATGTTACATGTACCAAACCCTCTTGACAAGGCAGATTTTAAGAATGGACTATGGACTGGTGTCTCAGGAAACTAGAAAACAGTGAGGACTCTAATGATACCAGTGCAGGCTGTCTATGTAAGAAACATAGAAACATAAATCACCATCAAACACCATGGAAAAAAAACATCTGATAGACTGAAGTAGAGTTAATTCACTCAAAAAAAGCATGAAAGAAGTTTTTGGCAAAAATTCAGAGCAATGTGGTATAACAGAAAACCAGGATCAAAGGCAGAAGTAGAACTGACGTGTGAAACGGGTGAGCAGAAACTGGGAACTAGGCAGCTGTGTGTAGAACCCGAGGAAAATATAGTGCTGCCTACAGAAACAAAAGAAAATTTGCCAGTGTAGGATATGAATCTGCAACAAAAACAGTACGAGTCTCAGAGCCATTTCGTACGTGGAACAAACATGTTCTACAGAGAGGTAAACAACAGAACAGAGACCGGGACAGGTCTGTGACAGATTTATGAAAGCATAGAGAAAGTGATGTAACTCACTAGACTGAAGAACCAGTGACACTTATTATAGCATTAATACATCTAGTAAGGAATATGCAGCCAGAAATAGAATATATTACTTTTCCTGTACCTGATTTCATATATAGCATCCATCTCTAGGTGAACAGTCTGCCAGCAGAATTGGAAAAACTAGAGAAGTTATTGAAACAGGTTCCTGCCAGAAGAAATAAGTAATTCTCCTTAGATACATTATGTAAGTGCTTTGTGATGACACATGGTCTTGTAGCGTGGGATTAC
Source organism: Schistocerca americana (assembly GCF_021461395.2). Classification (NCBI taxonomy): domain Eukaryota; kingdom Metazoa; phylum Arthropoda; class Insecta; order Orthoptera; family Acrididae; genus Schistocerca; species Schistocerca americana. The sequence continues at coordinate 90,809,943 of NC_060124.1, read as the reverse complement.
ATATGAGAATGGCCAGATTGTCAAATATATGCCCATCACCCGTAATGGAAATAAAAATAGGAGAGCTTAATGCCTTGAGAAATGCCAGTGTATTGCATGAGACTAGAAGAGTGTCAGAAGAGTTGGAGTTAGTTGTATTGTGCCTCTATACTAAGGCCGGAAAGGTCCCCAATATGCCAGTAACTACCCAGATAGTCACCCAAGGGCAATTTCCTATGGCAGCAACAATAGAATTTAACAAGGCCATCATACTGACAAATATATTACACTGTTGCTCAGAACATATACTCTGTGTGGAAGTGTTAACGGGAAAGGAGAATTGCGTCCTGTGTTTAGTGTATTTCCAATTTAGTGACTAGATCAGTGAGTATCTGCTAAAGTTAAGGAATATTTCACTTAGGATGAATGAAGCCACTTCTGTATCCCATTGGTGCACACGCAAAGTTGGTATTGCGGCATAGCCGCCTGGCTGATGGTCGTGGAAGACAACTAGAAGAAACCATCATAGAACTCAACCTACAGGCATTGAATATGACTGACAGTCTGGCAGTGTATGAAGGGAGGGTTGGGACAGCACCAAACATAGTTGTTACTCTACCAAATATGGCAGCAACACACTGAGTGAAAGGTTGGAAGGTTAAGAGTGGAATGACATCAAGTGATCACAATATCACAAACTATATCATCACTGGAAGGGAAATTCGAGATACTGCAGAAAACATGCGCATGAAGCTCAGATACATCATCAAGGAAGCTAACTGGGAAGAGAATCAAAACTCGCCAACCCAACAGTACCACTACTACCTGTTCTTGCAATGGCTACAGTAAGGCATCCATTACCATGACTAAAAGTATTGTTATTAACAATACTAAAATTACAATTGCAACCTACAAATGTGCATGGCTATCAAGGAATCAAATGAAGAGTGGCACTGGAGTGGGTGTCGCAAAAAATTAATTGAAAAGAGTTGCCACTACATCAATCCTTGATGGCCCATGTGTATTTATAGGCTGTAATTTTAATTTTAGTATTGTTAATAATGTTACTTTTAATCATGGTAATGGTTGTTTTACTGTAGCTGTGGTAAGAACAGATAGTAGTGCTACATTATGGACAACAGAAATGGAACAATGGAAACAATTCGTGGAGTCCAGTCCCTGGGGAATCCATACAAAACAGTCTGTGAGAAAATACATTTACCAACAGTCTTGTCCATGCTCAAAAGAAATGACAGGGCAGTAACAGAAATTTCTAAATTGTCAGCTTCCCTGCTTGTGGAAACACTGTTTCCTGACAATGAAGAAGAAGATGAGACAGAAGGTCAGTGTTGATCAGTGGGATAAGGATATCATGTAGAACAAAGTGGAAATTTTATCAAAATGTTAGTAGTTGTGACAATCAAGCTACAGTAGCCCATTACAAACAGTATTGTAAGGTGCTTAAAAATGTTATTAGGAAGGCAAAAAGTATGTGGCATACAAATAGAATAGCTGATTCACAGAATAAAACAAAACTAAATGGCCAGTTTTGAAGGAAGTGTCTGATCAGCAGCATAAGATTGATGATATACAGTCAGTTCATAGTAAAAATATTTTTGTTCCTCATAAGTCAGATATATGTACAGTATTTAACAATCACTTTCTGAGCATTGCTGGTGAATTAAATAAAGTAGCAGATCTACATTTCAGCTAGAAACTAGCCATTCTCAATGCACTATCAATGCATGTAATGCCTGTTGGTTGGGCTCATCCACAGTTCATTGAGTATTCAATGAACTGTGGAAGAAGCCCGACCAACAGGCATTACATGCATTGATCAAAAATGATAGTGCATTGAGAATGGCTAGTTTCTAGCTGAAATCTAGATCTGCCAATAAAATTTCAAAAGGACGACTGATAGCTGAAATCTATTATTTACAAGTCAATAACAGTCGCTGAGTGCAACAGCCTCTGAATGGAGGGTAACCTGATGAATTTCTGACCTATTTCTATGCCATCAGTGTTTGCTAAAGTTATTGAAAAGGTTGTGTATGGAAGGATAATTGATCATTTTGTATCACATAATTTGCTATCAAATGTACAGTTTGGCTTTAGAAGACATTTAACAATAGAAAGTGCTACATTGTCTTTTCTATGTGAGGTACTGGATGAATTAAACAAAAGGATTTGAACACTAGCCATATTTTTTGATTTAACTAAGGCATTTGATTGTGTTGATCACAAAATATTGCTCCAGATTTGGGACTGTTGTGGAATTCGGGAAGTAGCTCACAATTGGTTCACCTCTTACTTTAACAACAGATGGCAAAAGGTCATTATTCACAATGTTGAGAATGGCTGTGATGTGGGGTCTGAGTGGAGTATGGTAAATTGGGGGGGGGGGGGGGGGTATCCCAGGGATCAGTGTTGGGGCCACCCCTGTTCCTTATTTACATAAATGATATGCCTCTTGTGTTGCGGGTAATTCTAAAGTATTTCTGTGTGCTCATGACACTAGCTTGGTGGTAAAGGATGTTTTGTGCAACATTGGGTCTGTTTCAAATAGTGCAGTTCATGACATAACTTCGTGGCTTGTAGTAGAAAATAACTAACACTAAATCACAATAAGACTCAGTTTTTACAGTTTCTAACACACAATTCGACAAAACCCGACAGTTTAAGTTCACAGAATGGGCATATCCTCTTGAGGAGTACCAAGGGGGCCACCAAGCTTAACATCCTTATCCACCAGATAAGGATGCACAAAGGTTTGTAATTTAATCCAGGACATTGCTCCAAAGACTAATGATCAGGGACTTAATGCCACCACCCCTTCTGTCTCCTCCGCTGAAAGGCAATGGCAAAATTGTCAACAGGATGCAGCATACCCAGACGGTCACCCATCCAAGTTCTGGTCATGCTCAATAGCGGTTATCTTCGGTGATCTGATGGGAACCAATTTATCCACCTCAGCATAGCCACTGATGAGATTCCGCTACAAGCAATACATAACATGCAGCACTTGATAAACTAAGGTATTGCTCCAGAATACTTCATCAATAGTGTTTAGACAACTGGTCTTTAGCAGTTAGTCGCCAATTTTGATTGTTATATGAATGTTCCCTTTCATATGACCCAGTATGGAGTGGTTAATGTAATTATAGTTGCAGACAGTAATACTTGGCAAGTCCATAGCATTATGTAAGCTGCATTTGAGAATGCTCAGTTGGCATTGGCAGGGTTCAGGCTTGGTGAACTTGGGTTCCAGAGTTGAGATTGGAGAGCCCACATGTCTTGTGTAAACATAGGGTATATTCAAACTTTACTCAACATTTTGGAACACAGTACATTTAGGTACAAAAATCATAAATACCTCCTAATATGTCAGACCTCCTTTTGCATGACATAGTGCAGCAGTTCAACATGGTGCGGACTCAATAAGTCGTTGGAAGTCCCCTGAAGAAATATTGAGCCATCCATAATTGTGAAAGTGTTTCGGGAACAGAATCTTGTGCATGAACTGAGCTATTGATTATGTCCCATAAATGTTCGATGGGATTCATGTTGGGCAGTCTGGAGGCCAAACAATTGTGGTGAGGTGACATGGTGCATTGTCATCCATAAAAATTCCATCATTGTTTGCAAACACGAAGTCCATGAATGACTGCAGATGGTCTCCAGGTAGACAAATATAACCATGACAATCAGTTCAGTTAGACCAGAGGCCCCATTGCATTTCATGCAAATGCAGCCCACATGATTAGGTAGCCATCATCAGTTTGCACAGTGCCTTGTTAACAATGTGGATCTATGGCTTCGTGGGCTCTGCGCCACACTCAAATTGTACCTGAGACTCTTACAAACTGAAATCAGGACTCATCTGACTGGGCCATGGTTTTCCAGTCATCTAGGACCCAGCTAACATGGTCATGAGCCCAGAAGAGGCACTCCAGCTAATGTTGTGCTGCTAGCACAGGCACTCACGATTGTTGTCTGCTGTCATAACCCATTAACACTGAATTTTGATAAACTCTCATAATAGATATATTCATTGTACATCCAACATTGATTTCTGCAGTTATTTCATGCAGTGTTACTTGTCTGTTAGCACTGACAGCTTGTCAAACACCGTTGCCCCTGGTCGTTAAGTGAAGGCCGTCAGCCACAGCTTGTCCATGGGAAGAGGTAATACCTGAAATTTGGTATATTGTGATGATTTCACAAATGGAGTATCTCGTGTACCTAGCTCCAGTCTCCAGAGTCTGTTAATTCTTGTTGTGCGGCCATAATCATGTTGGAAACCTTTTCACATGAATCAACTGAGTGCAAACGACAGCACTACCAATGCACTGCCTCTTTATTCCTTGTGTAGGTGATTATATGATACTACCACCACCTGTATATGTACATATCACTATATATTGTCATTTCAGTGTGTGTCACAAGGAGAGGGGATTTGACTTATGTACTTTGATGATTTACCACAATTGTAAGAATGAAAACTGGTAAATGTGTTTGAGAACAGTGGCAACTCATGCAAAATTTTACCAGTGAGCTACATCATCACAAAAGTAAACAGACTGTTTCACTATTTTGTCATGATAGATACGACTTAATATTGTTGTGATATTAGCTTTACCTAATGGATTAAGATAAAATACTTTGTTTATATGTTTATGATTTCTGCTGTGGTTTTTTAATTACTGCATTATTGTGTCTTAGATCTTGCTCTCCCTCAACACCCCATGCATCATTGTTACTTAAAACAAACATGGAAAGCTAAAAAGTGTGTCACAAACATCATACCTGCAGATCCAACTCTATTCATACTACTAGTTACAACATGCAGACAGCTGGACGTGTACTGGCCACAGAAATGTATCCACAGATCAGCCTGGCCTTATTTTCAACTATAGTGAATGGGCCGATATTTAACGTTGTCTCTTCTGAAGAATTATTTTTTATATTTTGCAGGTACATATTTTCGAAAATTACAAATGAGCAGTAATAGCTTTTTCTCTCATCAAGATTCATGTTGGAAATATCAATTTCAGGCTACTTTTTGTATTTGGATATTTTGCACTTAGTTTCTGTTGTCAAGACAACCAGAGATGCTCGCGTGTATTACTAAACAGTCAAGCACGCAATATCATTAAGCATACCTCTGATTCGTACAGTGTGACTGTCAAAATATTTTACTTTCAGTAAACTTTAATAACCTTCAATAATTTTCAGGTTAACTTTAACTATTCCCAGTGTTTTCAGTAAACTCACTCACAGTCATGAGAAAAATTAATAACATCTTTAAGGAAAAAAAAAGGCAACCGCTGATTAGGATTTTGATTCAGTTTTGATAACCAATGTCAGCATGCAAGCATCCAAAATAAAACGTCTGCAATAGCAGTGTTTTTTTCTTTTCACAATAACTATCTTCTCCGTTGATTTATAATTCTTCACAGTACACATAGGATGGTACATGTTTCCATCGAATGACTTACTTCAGTGGAAGACAGGCATGAACAAAATTACACTAGTAACCAGTTTTTTCATATTAACAATGTTATAATTTATTCTGTGTCGAATCTGCTGGCCCAATGAAGTCTTCCTCTGGTTCTTTGGTGTGGCGGTGCTGTCGGATCGGTGTGTACAGCAACCAACTTCCGAAGCTGCCATTACTGTGCTGCTTCCAGTCTGCTGGCATTATTTCAGCATTCTCAGACACATTGAACACAAGAATACAAAGAAAACCACTACACACAGTATGTCTTTCACATAATTTTAACCTATTACATTTATGAATATTAACCATGAAGCTCGTTAACTACATATTACTTTCAATATTCACTCAAGAATATCAGCACACAGTACATCATCCACAGCAGGCAGTCCTTTCCAATGCTCCTTATTTATGGATGATTTTGCAGTCTTCTGCTCTTTCATATCACAAGACCAAGTTGTCAGTTGCAACTTATGGTGAAGAGGTTGGAGGGGTGGACTGCAAAGATTGCTTTCATGTTTTATGCAGAGACCTGTTCATTTTAATCATTCTCGTTGTCTTTTTGCTGTACATGAATTGTGTATGTGGGACACAATTCTCCATTTTAAAGTCTGTTTGTGGTTTCAAGGCCTCATTTTTTACTCCAAACTGTCATGGTTATCACAACTAAAGAGCCTGAGGATAAGGGAGCCACAGCTCTTGGGAAGCAGACAGAATGCTTCTGCTGTAGCTTTGTAGGTTCTTCATGGGATTGTGATTGGACTATGGGTGCAGATCATAAGGGTCAGCGAGGTCTTCTTACCCCAAAGATCGTTGGCACTATATGCCCTGAGGGTATCAGACTGGCCATGGGTGCTTACAGGATCAGCCCCATACCCAGTCTCTGCACTGAGGCTGGTGAACCACCACTTACCATCCAGTGGCAACTCTACCAGGCGTGTAAGTTCCTCACTACTCCTCATTCACCAGTATACCATACCATTGTTTGTCCATCTATGGGAATACATCTTTACCAATTGCTCACAGGCAATGAGGCCATTAGCGATCTGCACAAAGTGTGTGCTGCCATCCCATGGTGTGGATCACATGGCACACCAAACCGAGAATTTCAACCGCCTGCCACCCTGGTTACTGCAGAGGCCCAGAGTAATTTTGGATTTAGTTCAGTACAGGAGAGGTTGCACTTCTGTATGCAGTTTTAATACATTCTTTTATAACGTTTTAATTGACTCTGTAGCTGTAGTTATGGATGGGTCTAAACAGGGGGACTCTGTTGGTTACCATGTTATTTTCCCTGATCATGTCCTCAAGATCCGACTGCCTCCAGACTTTACTGTCATCGACGTGGAATTATATGTGATCTTGCAGTCGCTGGAGCAAATGAGAGATGTTTTGAGTGCTAAATTCCTTGTCTGTTCCAATTCCCTGAGCTCCTCTTACTCCCTACAATGCTTGTACCCAGCAGATAAAGTAGTCCAGAGTATCCAGGACATCCTCCTCAAATGAAAAGGCTTGGGAAAGAGGTGTCTCTCCGTGGGTGCCAAGGTACATAGGTGTTTCGGGGAACGAAAGGAGGGATGTGACAACCAAGGATATGTGTTGTGATCCGCAGACCCAGCGTTGTGTATCAGTAAATTGTGCACATGATATGACATGGGTGGACTGACTGTCCACCAGGCTGAGCATCCTGCTCTTTGTGAAACTTCTATGTTTTCCATAATCATTTTTCCCTGTTGGATGGTGTTAATCTCTTTTTGACGGAAGGGGGTACTCCCCTTGTTGTTGTTCCAGTGCCACTGCCCTGCAAGGTTCTCACTCTGTTACATCGAGGTGACTGCACTAGACATTTGGCATGTCGGCGTGTGTTCTATTCTGGCATTGATTGTGAGGTGAAGTGCCTGGTCACAGGCTGCAACCAGTGTTCCAAACAACAGGCCGCACAGCACACAGTTTTTTCCTCTTGGCCAGTGCCCTTGCTATTGGAGTGAATCTCTATAGGCTTTGCTGGACCTTTCTTGGATATAGGCCTACCTTGTGCGGTAGTTTTGGACAGCGGTCCTAAATTTTTGGCTCAGTCCTTTAGATTTTTGCTCACACAATGGCATCCACCATGGCATGGTGCCTCCCTTTCATCTGCAATCCAATGGCAAGGCAGAATATCTTTTGTGGTCCTTAAAAACACAAGGAATTCCCACCAGAAGAGGAGTTTTGCACTGCTGGCAGCCATAGCTCTTGCCCCCAGTCAGTCACCTCTGTAGCAGCTACAAAGTGATTGTGATTTCTGCTGGGAACCGTGGTCTAAGCCTGAGGCTTCAGACAACACCAATGTTGGAGTCCAGGCATCATCCACAGTCACCGTGGGCACCATGTGTTCATGGTGGACATTGACGAGTGCCTTGTGGCCTGCCATTCCAATCAGTTGTGCCCTCAGGTGCACAGTGATGCCACTCAGCAGACCGCCATGCTGGCACCTCTTCCACTGGCATTGCCGTTTGTGCCATTGCACACTCCTGAGGTGATTTCCAGCTGCTCCACCAGTGGCCTGGCTGCACCCAACCAATGTGGCTCGGCCTCTCAGTGCTTCTGCAGTGCCTTATTTTGCAGGGCTGGTGTGGGGAGTTGGGGGAATGGCTGCCAGGTCATCATCAGCATTCGCACAGGCACCTCCTATGCTGGTGCCTGCATCTCCTACATTGACTACATTATCTTCAGACACCACAGCTTCCCAGCTCACGGCACCTCTCACAAAGTGCTATGTTGACATGAGCTGTGCCTGCAGGGCGCTGGGGTTGTCCACTGGCTTTTCCGGTTGGGGAGGAAGACTTGTGTGTGTCTGCTCTCATGCCACTTTCGCTCCTGCTTGCTAGTTCACATAGACTGGGACCTGTTTGGACCCAGGACAACTGCTTCTGACAGCATGGATGTGTCAACCGTCATAGTTTAGCAGAGGAGCCTGCATCTGGGCACTCTTCTTCCCAAGAAAGGAGGAGTGTAGTTACTCATGCATTACAACTGCACCACCACTGCTGCAGCACATGTCACTTTTGAGTAGCACGCTGTTGAGTGGCTCCGGGCACCTCCACCAAAGGCCTCCAACCGTGGACTGCAGTCACCTGCGAGAGGAAGCCAGTGGCCCCTGGCGGGAAATGCCATTTATATTTTCATGAACTACCCGTAATTTCATAATGCACCACAGGTTTCTGTTTATTGTGAAGAGAATGCTACAAAAGAAATGGTGTAATTTTAGTGTGATGTCTACAGTGTGCTGTCGCACATTTGCATATGGTCAGTGGCTGCCACGGAGTACTTGAACAACTGTCATACAATGGAAACTCCCAGTTGTAATAACTGTTGTAATAGCCAAATTCAGAATAGCCCTTCTGAGCACTCCCCATACCCCTGTGTGACATCACATCCACCTACTACAGAGGGCATGAGCAACAATGACACAATAATGAGTAATGTGGTGCACATTATTGTGGAGAATGATGTAAACTGTTGATTTTATTTACGTGAAGGGTGTGCCTTGTATTGTCACACCACTCAGATCTCAGAGGTGATTCAAACATTTATAACATTATTAATCTCAAGGTGTGCTATGTGTTAATGGTGTGGATGACTGTAGAAGCAAACCAGTCATTTGCAATCAAACAGTGAGGTACGTACTGCACAGAAGTTGTATTAGGCTTATCAAGTAAGTGGAGCTCCATCTGAATCAACTGTCCTTGCCCTAGCATCATGTAGGTCCAAAGTGACTTATATTTTTCAAAACAAAAAATCGTCTAGTGGATTGAGTGGATCGTGTGTGTGTGTGTGTGTGTGTGTGTGTGTGTGTGTGTGTGTGTAAACTCTGGTAGAAAAACTCAAGCAGAAAACTGAGATATTATTTTATTATTTTAAACCCTTTGATTATGTGCTTATCTTTTGCTGAATATTTCGTGTACACAGTGAGTGGTCACGGGCTTGTCTGTGCTTAGCCCAACAGAAGCAGTACCTCCATGATATCAGCCATGTCATGTAACAACTATGCTGCAATCACTGCACTACTTTTTATATCAGTATGACAACCAGCCAGCTGTCCATCACCATCAGAATGAATGGCTACCACCAAAGTGTGGCCAAATACAAAGTTGACCATAGAGTGGCACAAGAGGCAGTAGAGCACATTGTGCATGATTTCAAAGGCAGTTTCACAACCCAGGCCATCTGGATCCTACCTTCCACCACCAGCATTTCTCAACTACACAGATGGGAGTTACACATACTTTGCTCCCAGAACCTTGCTGGCCTCATTCTTTGTTGACCCATAGTCTACACACCCTCCAACCAAAAGTTTGCCCTTCTTCTGTCCATCAACCCCTACCAGTTCACATTTCCACATTACCTTCATCATTGGCCGGCTCTCCACGAGCTCCAGCACCCATGCATCACATGTCTAGGCCATACACTTGCCACCCATCCCTCCTGCATGCCTAGACAGCAATCCTGCTGCCTCCTTTCAGCTGCTTGCTACCCAATCTCCAGTCCCTCCACACCCAGTGCACTTGTCAAACTGTAGTCACAGCATAGTGCATCCAGCTGGCACTATGTAGGGGCACTGACTGTGTGTGTGTGTGTGTGTGTGTGTGTGTGTGTGTGTGTGTGTGTGTGTGTGTGGAGGGGGGGGGGGGTGCTTCAGGGGTAGTGTAACACAAGAGAGAACTGATTCGACTCAACACTTCTGCTATTCAGTGAGTGGCTTCCATTACTCCTAAACTTTTTGCGTAAGACATAAACATGCTGACTAAGTTATCTTTTACAGCTAAAGCAGCATTCCAGACCATTGGAGAGCAACTGCAGCGGCAGCGACAATTCTCTACATGGAATGCACACTCATATTATTTGGGTGATAACAGGGATCCAGCTGAAGACGACCAGGAGCTGGATGAGAAACTTAGAGAGAACAAGAAGGAGTTTGGGAGTCGTATAAATGAGGTTGAAATCATTCCTTCCAAACTGTTAAATATATTTATCTTTATATTTTTTAGTAATATGCATGGCTCAGACGTTAAATACTTCAAGTTGGTTGTTTTGAATGATGTTAATTGCTTTGATCAATAACAGGTTGCAAACTCCGAATTCCCGAAGATGTTTGAATTCATAAGAGATATTCTACTACAACACATAACTATCATAATATTGATTTATAAATGATGCCATATAGCTACATCTTCAGCGATGGGTTACTAGCTTGTGCACTCTTTTGTCTTTTACTTTTTTTCATTTTTACCGATATAGACATATAAAATATGAATCATGATTACAGAGCTCTTGTGCCTAATCAGTAATTACCTACTGCTTAATTGGTAATGGTTTGTAGGACTTATAGCAGCACAAATGGAACAATGTGTTGAAGAGGTAGCTTAGAGAAACAACTGCTGCCTTCTTATAGGAACCTACATGTGAGAGAAAGAAAAGATACGGGAAAAATATATATAGACCATAGAGTGTAAGGAAGAATGACCCACATAGAGTGTTGAATTAAAAGAGAGACAGTGCTGAGACCCTAGGTTCTGGGTGACTTATTCTTCACTACATCAGATTTCAGTCCCCCATCCCCAATGATGGTGTCACCTGTTCTGAAAGTTTGAGTTCATTGCCTTTTTCAATTTGTATTTATGAAGGCCACACTCGTGTTGTACCTATTTTGGTGCTTGATCAGTAGGCACTCTTCTTCTGTGTCGTGGTGCATATCATACCTTTGTACTGTGAATGTGGGCATTTAGTGCAGAAATGTCCCTGGACGAATGACAGTTGTCTAGTATGGTATATAGAAATTTGCAACAAACAATAGAAGGCACATGATGAATTAACAGTAATGTGGAAAGGGCAGATTGCAACTCACCACATAGATGAGGCACTGGCAGGCACAAGGGAAAAGTATACTAGAAATATTTCAACTTTCAGACAAAGTGCTTCTTCAGAAGTAGAAAATCACACACATTTACATAACAGTAACTCACACACCCGTGCTGATTGTCTCCTGGTGCTAATTGCAAGCATCTGATTTTAAACAAATCCCAGTTCAAATCTTCAAACATAAGAGATACAGTTCCTGTTCTTGGAGTGCTCTGCAGTGATCAGCATAGAAAGGTGTCTTCAGGTTAGACCTTTTCTTTTTAAATTTGTTATAATAGTATTTACTGTGTCATATAACAATTTATTTTATGCATACGTATCTACACTGAGTCAACATTTGACCCTCTCTGTCTTGAGCCATGTACTGCTCGTTACTTATATGCTGGTTTCTAGTGTAGGATCACCCAGTCCTAAATAAATTTGCAAGCTAAAAGAATTACAGAAATTTATTTAAATGAATCTGATACCCTACACATGCTACACATGGTTAATATTACCACCACATTTATCATGTGTTTCAGCAGTGTGTAGTTGAAGTTCATGTGTGCCTTCACATTTCAAGAACTTCAACTGGAGCCTTAGGAAGGAGCTGTGTCTGCACCATTCTCAAAAAATGATGAAACATACTATAGGCTGAACTTTGAAAGTGCATTTCCTTAAGTTGTTTGCTAAACAGGTGGATAGAACTCATCAGAATACAGAGGTATTCATTGCATTGCCAAAGCCTCATAATTATTTTATTCCATTCTCATTTTGACACTATAAATACTAACTCACAAGGAAGTATAAATGCTTTTAAATGTGTATCTTAGTACTTCCCATATTCTTTTTGATCCATTATGAAGTCGTAGGGAACTAAGAATGGGAAGCAATCATGAAAAGATGGAACCCAAACTGGATTTTCCTACAGACACTTTGAAGTTACCATGAGGTCATGCTTTGTCATATAGCCCAATTTTATAGCCCTAAAACTTTCAGAGAGCAATGTGTAAATTATAATGTCCCTGCCACTGTGTATGGGGCTGAACAGTCATTGTATGAGGGTAGTAATAAAGTTTTAATGGTCATCTCAGAAAAATCAGGTCAATTTTTTGTCTGTTTGCAAGTGCATGTCAGCAAACCTGACACACATTAAAATCTCTGGGTAACAGTATTGTAGCACACTGCTAGAGGAGCCAAAGCAAAATGACATAGCACATTCATGAAGTGGAATATTGTGTGGTAATTTGTTCTCCACATTTGAAAGTAGACAATGGTGCAAAAGTCCAAGCTGAGTGATGGAGGTGTATGACAACAGTCGAATGTCATGCAAAACAGTGATTAGGTGGCGTAGATGCTTCTGTTTTGGTCAAAAAGTCTGAATGCCAAAGAGCAAAGTGGCAGATCATCTCTACATGAAGAATGAGAAGTCTCAGGAGAACTGGAAGCCATACTGTTCAAAAAGATAATTCTATCAGATTTGAGGAAATAGTGGTAAAAGTGAAAATCAGTCAGTGAGTTTTCAACATCTTGCATGACTTTTTGTGAATGAAGGAGGTCACTGCCTCCTGTGGCTGCTCACATCCGTTCAAAAAGCTCTCGAAATTGGCAGTGGCAGAAATGCTGCAGCTTTGTTAGCTCAAGCCAGATGACTTATTTGGCTGCCTGATCACCATGTATGAGTTCTGGGCCACCAAGAAAATCGAGCAAACTCTGGAAACAGGTGAATTAACACTACTGAAAAAGGTGGAGAACCAACCATAATCAGACAAGGTAATGCTGGGTACTTGTTGGGACAGCCACGACTTGGAGCTAATAGGTAATGCTTGTAGGGCGCAAACTGTCATAGGAGCATACTACCAAACTCTGCTGATGACTTTATTGGACAAAGTGTCACAAACTGCTGTCCAAGTGGGTGTTTATGCTTCATTAGAACACGCCACTCATTCTGCACAGAACACAGCAGTCATGCTGTTTCTTTGTGCTATCAAATTTTGCCTCACACTCTGTATGCTCCTGACATGACACCCAGTACTCTCTTCATATTTTATTAAGAAAGAAACATTCCACTGCAGACATTTCCAGGATAGGTACAAGCTGATTTTTTGGGGTGGAACGTTTTCTGAAAGCCAAAATGCGGGATTGTACAATGAAGGTATTCACCAAATCATCCTTTGTTGGGAAACGTCAAATTGAAGGACGAATATATAAAGAAGGATGAACGCTGTCACCAAGTTTAATGGTGTCAACATGATTATTTTGAGGTGATAATTGAAATGACCGTCTCACACATGTGATTCTGAAGTCACTGGAGTGAGTGTGATGTGACTTCTAGATGTGTTCTCAGATTCCGTGTTTGCCCTTCAGAGGATTCAGCTAGTGTTCTCAGAAAACAGAATGATTTAGAATGTCAAGGATAAACTAATATTTTTACAGTGAGAAAAACAGGAAGGAAGATGGTGATATTCCTGCTGGATGACTAGGTACATGAGAATGAGCAAGCCAGGGGCAATAATGGGGAAAGTTTTCTGATACAGTATGGCATTCCATTATCAACTATTACCTCATAGCCAAAGAGAAGAGTAATACCCTGTGGGGGAAAAAAAGAAAAAAGAAAATGCAACACCCTCAGGGACAAGGTCGTTTTACTGACAAGTGAGATGGTATGACAACATATTGACACCAAATGAAATATACGTCACACAAAAGGGTTTCCAGACAGTTGCATCAATACATTATCAATAGATTATCCCAAACATCTTGTGCCTTTTGTTGCAGCTTGGCAATCATTCTTGCAGGCTTACCCAGATGTGTTCCGTAGATGAGAGATCTGGTGATCTTACTGCCTATGTCAGTTGTAAACCATGAAGAGTATGTTGCGTTGCAGCAGCTGTATGTGCACATGCGTTGTCCTTTTGAAAAAGCACATCATCTTCCTATCAAAGAAATGGCAGTAGAATAGGGATAACAGCCTGTGCAGTGTATCAGACACTAGTGTCTTTACCCTGCAGAAATACCACACATGACTGTGAGTCATAACTGTTGACCCCCCATACTTTAAGCCTGGGATCGGATCTTTGTGTCGTGAGTGAATGCACTCTGGAATAAACAGCTCACCAGGTGTACACCATACTTGTGTGCACCCATTGCTTGCATACAGACAAAACCTGATCTAATCAATGAAGGCAACAGAGTGCTGTTCCACTCTCCTGTAAACTCTTTCATGACGCCAGAGTAGCCATTTTTGGTATTGTCGTGGTGTCAGTGGTAGCCTGGCCAGAGGCACACTTGATTGTAACCCTGCTGTAAGCAGACAGTTCCTGTTGTCCCTGATGACACAGCAGGTGCAACATGTGCCTGGATTTCATCTGTGGAAGATGTTTGGTGAACCACTGCTGCTCACACAGGGCGTTGATCTTGACATGCGTCTATATGATATGGACATCCAGAACCTGACCTACAAGTGTGGGAATGTTGCATAGACGACTTCTGGAAGCAATGACACCACTGATACATTGTGTCCAACATACACAGTAATCTGTTAAAACCTCTCTCCATCCAGGTTTCCACAGGCCCTCAGTGCGACCCTGTTCAAATGACTGAAGCTGTTCAACAGTAGCACATACTTATTGGGGGGAGGGGGGTGCATGGGTAATAACGTAGAATGAATGTTGCAAACACTGTTCACCTTTAAACTGAGCACAGTTACTGTCTGCAGTGTCAAAGCAGAGGGTGTGCAGAGAGGCCTCCTGAGTGCAGTCTGATGCTGTTGACCCTGACAAATGAATCACTAACACTTCATCCCCTTAGTATGCGCATATTATACCCTGAGCCACTGAACACAGTACTTGAGGATGTTGCAATCCCCCTCCCTGCCGGGGTACGTTAAAGGGAGAGTGACTGAGTGGGGATCCAAAACAGTGAGCTACGTCAGTTGAAGTGAATTACAAAGCTATAGTGGATGTTACTCGAGTTACTCTGCTGTAAATAAGTCATGCTGGCATGAATGAGGACGGACATGACACTGCTCTGAGAGACATAATCACCTCGTCCAGGAAAAAGACACTCCAATTTGCAGTGTTTGTGAAGTTCTGATTGACTGCATTTTATTTTCATAAAAGAAGGCAGCAGTTTACCTGGATAAATGACCTGCTCTCCATTGTAGGTAAATTGCAATGATTGTGGGAAAAGGTTTTGTGTGTTCTCTGGGCCTCAAAAAATTTGGTAGGATATCTGGCCTGCCATATGTGTCTTAATCATTTGGTTTCCTTGTGATTAAGCAGGGTCTGCCTTCTCACAAGAATACAAATTTTTTTTTTTTTTTTTTTTTTTTTTTTTTTATAATCCCTAAGCACGTTTCACAGTTATGGTATCTTCAGCATGTGCTTTGTTTTATTGTTTCTGAAAAGTATACATACAAGTTTTATGTAGTTTAGGAATATGTCAACATCAGATTTTGTGATTACATATGTACTTTACTTTTGTTGTTGTTGTTGTTGTTGTTGTTGTTAAGTGTGGCCTATGGTTGCTAACATAAATCAGCTGCAGGTCTATATTAATACAGCATGGTGTCATTTGCAACACAGGAATATTCTAGACATCTGTACTGAATTGTAGTTTTGGATATAACCTCTAAAACATGTATTCCAGTAAAATAGTGTCATATGCCCTTTTTTGTGCTTACTATTGCTGTAACAGACCTGTCCTGAGCTGTACTTTATTAATTGTCTACTAATGTGTTATGTTGTTGTTGTTGTTGTTGCTGCTGCTGCCACTTTTATGTTCAAAGCGATCTGTGAGCATCAATAAAATTTTGACTTGGAAAACTATTCGGCGTGGTTTGCTAATTATAGATTGTGTTGTGGATTTATAACAGCATTTACTCAAGCTCATTGATGAATTGTGGATGTTACTCCATTGCTGGTTTTATTGTTCATCCACTTTCTTGTTGTATACATTTTAACAAAGAATGGAATTTGTATACACATTAAGCACCTAAATTTAGAAATGTCTCTGTGGATATTGTTTAACAGTACTCACTTTGTAGTTAGTACTGCACAAGCCCTATTAGCCAGTGGTTACGCACCATAAACACAAAATATTGAGCAACCTCTTCACTGCAGAGAGATCTGTTATTTCTTTCTGAAGATTTACTGCTTTTGAATTATTGTCCAGAATCCCAGCAGTATTATAATACCTATGGCTATTCTTTGAGAGTTGTGAAATGCATATCTTGAGGAGACAAAGCTTTTGTAGTCTTTCTGGTTGTTCAGTGAGCAACTACTTGATAATTTCAACAATACAGAGCTGTTCCTGTGCAGCTACTTGATAATTTCAACAGTGCAGGGCTGTCCCAGTGAGAAATGACATCTACCTGTAGTCAGTCAAGGGTGCCAAATTCTTCTGTGTTTATGAATGTTCACCCTCGGTTATTTGATTGCTCTTGGCATTATTAAACCCGGTGGGGCACTGCTCGAATGCCCTTAGAACCATGTGGTTGTCTTATTGGGTAGGTAAAACTGACTTAACAGTGTACCATGGCATACTTCATGTTCCAAATCCCATATGGCAACTTTAAATAACTGTATTATTAATTACATAGCCTTGGCTGCAAATATGTTTACTTGACTTTACTGTTGTTGGTGCACTGATGATTAATATTTTAAACTGTTGACTTTAATGAAGTCCAAACAAGCTTTATAAAATTTTCATTAGGAGAAGTGAGCAGGTTGAATCAGCATTAACATTCTAAGGTTGTATTGCAAGGGCCACATTGACATCCTGTACAGGTCTTTCTGCATTACGTTTTCTGTCATTTCTGTGTGTGTATCTACTTCTGCATTTGTACTCTGCAAATTATCACATGTGGAGGCCAATCAATTATAATTTTCCTCCACTTTGGTTCCATCTGAAAATGGTGTGTAGAGAGACATGTAGCCTCTAGGCCACTGTATAAACTCCATTATCTCACATTTTAAAGGTGAGATCCTTATGCACTATGTTTATGGCTTAAGTCATATGTTTCTTGGCTATTTTTATCCAGTGAGTGCTCAAATTTTTAGGAGTAACTGTTTCCATAGTGTAAATTACGTTTGCTTCAGCATGTCCCACAATGGTTTATCGTACACACAATATCTAATCAAAAGTGTCTGGACACCTATCAGTGGAGAATGACATGGGGTGTATCCACCCTTTGGCTTTATGACAGCTTTAACTATGCCGGGGATGATTTCAGTGATATGCCTGGATGCCTGTGGAGGAATGGGACCCCATTCTTTGTCAAGAGCTGAATCCAGAGATGATAGTGATGTTGGACACTGGGATCTGCAGTGAAGTTGATGTTCTGGCTCATCCCAAAGGTGTTAATTGGTTGGGCCTGCCGGCAGGCCTGTCCATTTCAGGAATGTTATTATCCACAAATCATTGCCTCACAGGTGTTACTTAATAACAGGTTACATTGTCATGCTAATACGAACAATCATTGCCTCCTAAGTGTTCTTCTATTATATGCAGTACATGATGTGAAGTGTGTTCATATCCTTCTGCATTTAGCATTGTCTTACATGCAGTAAGGGGACAATTTCGGTATCTGACAGTGATTTGGATTCCCCACCCAGCACGGACATGGACGTGTCAGAGGTACTAAGGCTGTGAACAGCAACTGCGGGCTGCCATCGTAAGGGGAGCCACTGTCAAAATACGAGTGTCATGTGGCACCACCCAGTGGCAACTTTTTGCTGCTGAGTCTGTGGCCTGGGCTCGTGGCACAGATCATTGCATGTTGTACCTTGTAGCTACTCGTATCGTACCTTGTAGCTACTCGTATCGTACCATTGCACAGCCTAGTTGACTCAGTTTGTTTTCTGGACTCAAGTGTTTACTGATTCGAAACTGTTGTATTTCTACACTGACTTCATGGAGTCCCAAACTTGTTACTAGTTCATTCACTTTGTGAACTCAGTCAGTTGTGGACATATAGGAATGTGTGTTTGTTTCCTTGTGGTTTAGTGTACCCTCCAGAGCAAGTGACTATAAATAGGTGACCTACGCCATGCAGGATAGAAAAGTCCACACCCTAATCTGGAAAAAAAAGAAAGAAAACCGTAACACCACCTTTTCTGTACTTCACTGTTGGCACTACACACGATGGGTGTGGCTTATGAGAAGCTGCATGACCGTTCTACTCACACTCCCTGTGCACAGTCACAGCACTAGCTGGATTGCTGGTAGCATTTGAAACTCAAAAGTGATATCTTCTACTGATGAAATGTCTTACAACCATTTTCTGCAACACTAGAGGGTCATGTCTTTCAGTATATGAGGTTTGTCTGATCTTGGTTTAGTTGTGGTTGTTCCTCCATGTTGCCACTGCACAATTGCATCAGCAACAGTTGATCTGGGCAGCTTTAGAAGTGTTGTAATGTCACTATTGGAGTTGTTACTCAAGTGACATTCGATGCCTAGTCCAGGTTCAAAGTTGTGGAGCTCTCCTGACCAACCTGTTCCGCTGTTACTACTCATCTTTTGACAACACAGTACTTCCTGCCTTCTCTTATTCTGGTGAATGCGCCCCTTGTGACATCTAGTGGTCAATTCTGCATTACATACTTTTGAACAGTTAGTGTATCTATGACACTCTTCTGCTCAGTGAGCATCCCAGACAGAGAAAGAGTAGTAACAAATGGATGAGGCAGTATGTTTGTAAATGACCTTTTCATATATTTTCTAACAAAGAGACCACCCAGCAATTGTATTTTTTTTTTAATTTATGGTACATAAAATTCAAAACTCAAACATCAGTTACACAAAGCTGTTCAATGCAGCTCTGAAAAATTCTTTGTAAAATCTGCCAAACTTCACGAACTTTAATTCCCTAAAATGAAAGTGATTTTCATGATGGGTACAGTGGCTCACTGGGTGGGTTCAGAGAATTGTAATCAGGTAATCTCACTATGGACTCCACCCTCCCTCCCGAATACTTACAGCATTTAACATAAAATTCATCAAATTTTCTAATTAACACATATCTAATCATTATTCTTATGAAAAATGCAAGTCTTTTTGTTTCTATTATATATCAAATGAAAAATTTCAGTTTTCATTGCAAATATAAGTTCTTAATTATTGATGTAATATAAAATATTTTATTTATTCTCATATCAGAAATATTACTGTATTACTTCTGTCCAGAACTCGTCCACTTCCAGTGCATTTTCTGTTCCACGATGAAGTTTCATCTTTTGGGCAGGCAGTTAGACATAGCTAGCATTGAAGCATGTGATGAATAGTTTGGTCTTCTCCACAGTCACAATGAATATCATCTTGATCAGTGTAGCCCCATCTTTCAAATTCACTTTGATCTGCCAACTCTAGATCTCAGTCTATTCAGGAACTTCTAAGTCATTCATTTTTCATCATAGTCAGAAGTTTCAGAAACTCTTTTCTACTCAGAAGCAAGGTAGGTCATAGCCCTTGATAGTTGCAGCCTACTTTTTTCAGCCGTGGTTCTAAGTGCCGCCGATGTTCTAAGGAAACTCCTCCTTGACTTCAGTCATTGCAGATGCAGTTCGTGCACATACAGAGGCTGGATTCTTTTTTGCTCCACTGCCTTTCTTTCCTCATTTGCAGCTATTTCTCTTTGAACAGCAGTTGGTGCTATTCTTGTGAGGTGGTGAAGCCATTTGACTGGACTATATTTAAAGTAACCTGTTATGATTCAGCAAGCATCATTGAGAGCTATGTCCACCTGTTTGCCATGTGTTGAATTATACCAGACAGGTCATGCATACTCTGCTGCAGAAAAGCATAGTACCATTGCAGAAATTTGTGTAGAATGAGGCTGGCTAGCCCACTGTAATATGGACAGTTTCCATAGAATATTGTTACTAGTGGAGGCTTTTGACATGGCATTGCATGCAATGCTTCTTGAAAGTAAGGGATCTATCAAGTGTCATTCCTAGATATTTTGCGGTATCATATTGTTTCAGTTTGACACCTGACCAAACTGTCTTTAATTTGCAACTAGCTTCCCTGGTTCTCCTTATTGTAATTCACACTATAAAAATGAATGCACATACAACACTTTAATTATTAAATATATATAAATTAAAAGTTCACAATTTGCTCTGCACTTTTTTTCTGTTTAGGTAATTGTTATATATTTGCTTTTCTTTACAGGTTATTGACAAATTTGCTGATCAAACAAAAGATATTATACCAGAAGAGGTTGCTGATGATGAAATAGCAAGCAAATCAGAGGATGAAGAAGAGGATGGTAGTGAAAAAGAGACTGTTGATGGAAGTGAAACAGAAGATGACTTTGTTGATAAGATTTTGGCAGGTTAGTGTGTGCCAGACAATGTTATGAAGTGTTATCATGCATGTTGGAAATGAAACCTATGTACTGGAATAAATTAGTCAAAGAGATAATTAATATCAAATAGGAAACACTTTCTAACATTCTGCAAAATGGTATGTATTTGGACATGGAGTGGTTTACAGCTTCTTGAGCCACTATTAGGTGAAAACAGAATGTTGCAACACAGATCAAATGAGGTGCAACTCTCACAGGTTTTATTTGTACAGAAGACACAAAAATGATGGCATGTGAAGTGTGTACATAGGAAAGCATTACATTTTTGTCACACAGAAATAGCTACATTAACTAAAAATGAAAACAAAGTTTTTTGATGTGAAGATACAAAGGGCAGGCAAATGAAAACAAGGCTTGGACATTGTTAATGCAGGTTGGTATGTGTGTAGAAGTTTTCTGTATGGGGAATCAGGAAGGAACAGCATGCATGTTCACCACTGTGCCATGTGTGTGTGTGTGTGTGTGTGTGTGTGTGTGTGTGTCTTCACTACGTAGGCCAGGAAGGGGGAACAGTGAGACGTAGTGTGATTTTTGACTGCAGAGGGATTGTCTGGCAGTGCAATTCATGCCCATTACTCCTTCTGTCATTGTTGCAGTGAATGCTGCCACCAGAAATGACCACAGTGGAGGGTGAAAAACATTCGGCTCATGTTGGGCATCAGTCACAGTATGGATCATGCCATCATGACAGAGCATGAGAAGTTCTGGAAAATCTGTGAACTGAGGGTTCTGCACAGGATGATGGAAGAGCAGAAATTGATCAGAATATCAACATCGCTACTGCACCTGGAATGGTATCACAATGAAGAAGAATATCAGTTCCTGTACTATATTGTCATGGGAGATGAGACATACTGTCATTTTGAGCCAGAGAACATCGAGCCAATGGTAGAAGCACATGGATTCACCCCTCTGAAAAATTCAGAACTGTGCATGCCAGCTCCAGGAAAGATGTGGTGACATTGTTCTTTGACTGCAAGGGCCAACTGCTCATTGACTTTCTGGAACGTGGTGTCACAATTAGTGCACAGCGGTATGTAGACACATTGCAAAAATTTATGTGCACCATCAAGTCCAAGCACCCAGGAATGTTGACAGATGGTGTAATTCTGTTGCAGGCTAATGCCCACCCACATGTTAACAATGTTGTTTTGACAACACTACAGAAGTTTTACTGGGAAGCCCTTACACATCCTCCACACAGCCCCGCTCTCTCCCCGTGGAATTTCCATATTTTTGGAGCCCTGAAGGAGGACATTCATGACTGTCAATTTGCTTCAGACAAAGAGGTGCATGCCTGTGTGCACTCATAGTGTCATAAGCAACCGCAAATCTCCCTTTCATTTGGCTACCCCTTATACATTTAACAGCTGATGAGAAATAAAATTGAAATTACAGGTCTACTCTGGTGTTTGTAACTAAAAGTTAAATAACAGAGGAGGAAAAAGAAAACTGGTTTGGTCATTTGACAAGATCATCTCATAACAGAAAACCATTCATATTATGGAGAATGTGAAATTTTATGTTCTGTTAAGTAAAGCAGAATAGTGACCCTACAAGAAACACTGGGAATCAGTAAACATACGGCACAGAATGCCAGCTTAGTATTACATTATTATTGTAAATTCAGCTTTATTTTTCATCAGTTATTAAAAGTGCCCCTACTTAAAACATTTGTTTCCTTTTTAATTAATGCAACTAGTTATGTGTGACAAAAAATCTCATGTAAACACTCAAAATGTTATTTGTTTTTGTACCTTTTATATCTTCCGTGTAAGCAATATCTTTGTAAGTCACACTTCATTTTATCTTTGTTTGTAACAGTCAGTTGTTACCTGAAGATGGCATAAGATGCTGAAAGCTAATTCATGACCAAATAAATATGGTTTTGCAGAACATTAGGAAGTGTTTCCTGTTTAATATTATTATCATGTTGCGTCAAGCACCTACGCAAAACCCAGTCAGCATTAAAGGAGATTGTTGTCATCAGTAGTGGAAACTGAGACAATGCTACTGGTAGTATAGAAACATCTGTGATGAATATTGAGCTTCTAAAGAAGGGCATTTCTTCTTTGAGGACAGTGGGGAAAAAGAGGACAAGAGACAACTGGTGAAGAAAGAAAGATAAGGAGGAACGCAAACACAAAGGTAAATTGTGAGCGTGGTATCAGTCCTCAGTCAGACATCTAACTCTACATACACTGTGTGATTAAAAAGTTGAAGCACCCAGAAGAGGAGGAGGAAATGAAATAAAACTTCACTGGTGAGAGGATATGATGTTAGAGTATTTCAGTGATTACAAAATAGAGTCAAACTGACAAAGAACTTGGCATTATAAGCCCACTTATCAGAACGACATTGCACTGCTTTGGCCTGACGCATGCTCTGATTTGGTTGGGAAGCATGTCATAAAGCTGTTGTTTCCTCTCCTTATACAAACTGGGCCACAACTGTTGTAACTGGTCCTTGATAACCTGGGTGCTAGCACTGGGCCGGAGTTGATACTTGAGCTGATCACACATGTTCTATTGGGGACATGTGAAAGGATCTTGTTGACCATGGGACTGCCTGAACATAGCACAGACAGTTCATAGAACATGTCCCTCTTGTGAAAAGGGATCGTCTTATTCAAAAATGGCACCGCATTACTGTCATGTGAGGGGTAATGTATGAGGTTGCAGGATGTTTATCAGAGGTCCCTCAATCACTACCATTTGTGACCTGAAGTTATACCTGATAGCTCCCTACACCATAATACCAGAAGTCACACCACTGTGCCTATCCAAAACATTGGAAGAACTGGACCTCCACAGTTACCAACAATGGTCATCCAAGGTACTAAGGGACCGCAATTCATCAGTGAACACATTGTGATACCATTCATCATCAATCCGTGCTTCTCCGTCAAGACATCACTCCAAATGCAGCTTTTTGTGTTGTATTAATGGTAACCTAAACAGGAGCGGTAATTTCCTAAAGCTGCTAGTGTCCGACTGATGGTGTGACATGACACACAGTATTTCAGACAGTCTGTCACTTGTTCTAGAATGGCAGGCACAGACTTGAAGGGATTACGATGTGCCTGGTACTCTTAGTACAATGTAGCTGGTGGCCGTTTGTGTTTGTTTGGGACCTGTCCTCACATTCCCCTGCAGTCCGACATTGGGCCGCAGTCACGCCCAGATGCCTCACAAATCTGGATCTTGCATGATTCAGACCAGCTGGCCAAGTCAGGACTCACAATGAGGCTCCTTTTAAACTCAGTAAGGTGCTGATGATGCTGTTCTCTCACCTTATATAACCTACCATGCTTGGTAACAACACTAAACACAAACAACATGAATGCACTGTGGTGGCCATTCTACCTGTCATTAAGGATTGCAACTCATCTGCTGATGATGTGCGTGTCTATAAGGTTATATTGATGTCTGACCATTTCTTCTGGGTGTTCCACTTTTTTTGTCAGGCAACGGATGTAGGCTACAAGATAGCCAGACAATTAAATCTACAAATATATATGTATTTGTACAGCTCATGGTAGAAGGTGCTTTGTAGTAATATTAGCCATTTCCCATTCTATTCTATTTGCATTTGTAGTGGAAAAAAAGTAACTGTCTGTAGGACTGCATTCTCATCCTTATTTATGTTATTTTCTCTGTGCATGGTATATGATGGAGAGAATGGAACTGTAGTGCATTCCACTTGAATACTAACTCTCTAAATTTACTTAACAGGGCTTTATGGGAGCAATGTTGGCTTTCTTGTGATTCCCATTTGTTTATAAGCTGTACTGAGCTACTATGATCCTAGAGACATGTACCCAAATTCCTGGAATGTTTGTTTTGAGGCCTACTTGATAAGAACCCCAAAAATTAGAAGAGTACTCTGTCACATTAACATTTTATACATGGTCTTCTTAACAGATTGAATACATTTATGCTGTCATCCTTGCTAGTACTGATTTCACTTGTTCATTCTATTTCATATTTCTTCATAGTAGAAGCGGTGATAAAAAATTTCCATCTGAGAGCATTACTGCAGCATATATGCAACATAGTGCAACTCCGATGCGGGTATATAAGGACCAACATTTTGGCAAGCGAATACTGTGGGAATCGCGTCTTTCCAATGTGCGTGTGGTAAATGCAGGAACTTGAACTATGGTGACATCATTACCAGATGTTCCAAACAGGACCAACATACTGTTATTGTTTTTTTGGCTGGTGAAGGACAAACACCAGCAGGTATCCATCAGAGAATGAAGAACGTGAATGAATCAGCATGTATGTCAAAAACCACCATTGTGGAATGGGTGCTGCTGCTTCATGATAACATGTGTCCATACATCACAAATCTCATAATGCAGAAGTTATGTCAATTCAAGTGAGAGATACTTGTGCACATCCCCTGCAGTCCTCATTTCTCTCCATTTGATTATCATGCCTTTGGGCCCTAAAATGGGTCTTGAAAGGTCAATGATTCCTGTGGAATGACGATGTGCAGCAAGCAGTTACATACTTCCAGAATGAGATTTTCACTCTGCAGCGGAGTGTGCGCTGATATGAAACTTCCTGGCAGATTAAAACTGTGTGCCCGACCGAGACTCGAACTCGGGACCTTTGCCTTTCGCGGGCAAGTGCTCTACCAACTGAGCTACCGAAGCACGACTCACGCCCGGTACCCACAGCTTTACTTCTGCCAGTACCTCGTCTCCTACCTTCCAAACTTTACAGAAGCTCTCCTGCGAAACTTGCAGAACTAGCACTCCTGAAAGAAAGGATATTGCGGAGACATGGCTTAGCCACAGCCTGGGGGGTGTTTCCAGAATGAGATTTTCACTCTGCAGCGGAGTGTGCGCTGATATGAAACTTCCTGGCAGATTAAAACTGTGTGCCCGACCGAGACTCGAACTCAGGACCTTTGCCTTTCGCGGGCAAGTGCTCTACCAACTGAGCTACCGAAGCACGAGTCTCGGTCGGGCACACAGTTTTAATCTGCCAGGAAGTTTCAGTTACATACTTCTTCATGCAGCAGGATGCAGTGTTTTACCAAAAGGGTACCTTCAACTTGGTGTGTCAAAGGAATGATTGCCTTAGTGGTCAAAGGAATTTTGGCTGATGGGCAAATTGGTTAGGACTGTATGGCCTTCAAATGGAACTTTTTGATTGCCCCTTATATTACACCTTAGATACCTGGACAATGTTCTAATGCAAGGCATTCAATTCTGCTCATTAAAGGGTACAAAACCAGTGATGAATTTAAAGCACGAGGAGGCAGAATCTTGATCAAAATTAAAACTGAAAAACAAAAGAAAAAAAAGCATTTTAGAGTTTCTTCAGCAACATAGTTCAGTTGTTCTTGTGTTGCATGATATTACAAGCCTTGGAGAGAGACAAATCAGCAAGTTAACATACTCTGCTTATTTTCCATATGGAATTGTATTCTTGGGTAACTCGTCTTTAAGAAAGAAAGTAATGGAAAAAATTGTTGCAATTCAGTCCAACATTTTAGAGCCAAATCTAGTATCCACATCTGCATAGATACAACTCTAGCCATCGGCACATGGCGGAGGGTACCCTGTATCACTATTGGTTATTTCCTTTCTTGTTCCACTCACAGATAGTGAGGGAGGGAAAAAGTCTATCTATATACCCCCATTTGAGCTTAATTTCTCATATCTTATCTTCATGGGCGTTACACGAATGTATGTTAGTGGCAGTAGAATCATTAAGCAGTCAGCTTCAATGCTGGTTCTCTAAATTTTCTCAATACTGTTGCTCGAAAAGAACATCACTTCCCCTGCAGGGATTCCCATTTGAGTTCCTGAAGAATTTCCATGACACTTACGTGTTGTTCGAATTTAACAGTAACAAATCCAGCAGCCCGCCTCTGAATTGCTTCGATGTCTTGCTTTAATCCAACCTGGTATGGATCCCAAACACTTGAGCAGTTATCAAGAGCAGGTAGCATCAGTGTCCATATTTAGTTTCCATTGCAGTTTCGTAAATTCTCCCAATAAACTGAAGTCGAGCATTTGCCTTCCATACTAGTCTTCACATGCTCATTCCATTTCATATTGCTTATTTATACAAAGTGAATGTGTGACGCAGAACAGTACAGTTGTTGTATCTAAACATTATGGGTTTGTTTTTCCTACTCATCCATATTAACTTACATTTTTCTACATTTACAGCTAGCTGCCATTCATCACACCAACTAGAAATTTTGTCTGTCATCTTGTATTCACCTACAAGTCACTCAATTTCGACACCTTACTGTACACCACAGTGCCATCAGCAAACAACCTCAGATAGCTGCCCACCCTGTCTGCAAAATCATTTATGTATAGCCAAATCATTCATGTATATAGACCGCAAAAGCAGTCCTATCACACTTCCCTGGGGCACTGCTGATGATACCCTTGTCTCTGATGAACATTTGCATCGAGGACAACATACTGGGTTCTATAACTTAAAAAGTCTTTGAGCATTCACATATTCCATATGCTCACACCTTTGTTAAAAGCGCACAGTGGGGTGCCAAGTCACATGCTTTCTGGAAATATAGGAATATGGAATCTGCCTGTTGTGAGAAAAGGGCAAGCTGAGTTTCACACAAGCAGTGCTTTCTAAAACTATGCTGATTCGTAGACATAAGCTCCTCAGTTTCAAGAAAATTTATTATATTCAAACTAAGAATATGTTCAGTTACTGTGCAACAAACTGAAGTTAAGGATATTGGTCTGTAATTATGTGGGTCCGTTTGTGAACCCTTCCTAGGAACAGGAGCCACCTGTGCTTTTTTTGAGTCACTTTGGACTTTGCATTGGGCAAGAGATTTGCAATAAATGCGAGCTAGGTGAGTGGCCAGTGCTGTAGGGTATTCTTTGTCAAACCAAACTGGGATTCCATCCGGATCTACTGACTTATTTGCTTTCGAATCTTTCAATCATTTCTCTGTGCCAGGGATACCTACCTATTACTGTGTCATCCATGCAGGAGTCTGTCTGGTGTTCAAATGATGGTCTGTTTGTACGATTCTCCTGTGTGAATGATTTCTTGAATGCAAAGTTAAAACTTTGGCTTTCGTTTTGCTATCTTCAACTGCCACACCAGACTGGTCAACGAGCAATTGGATGGAAGCCTTAGGTGCGCTTAGCGACTTTACATAGGACCAGAAGTTCCTCAGGTTCTCTGCTAGATCTTTTGCTAAGGTATGACAGTGGTAATTGTTGTATGCTTCACTCTTACAAGAGGAGGCCGCCAATTGTGAAATTCAGATTCGATTCATACTGCGCATAATAAAAGCTCATGGCCAGAGGTGTAATGTGGCAAAGCACTAAGATGCACTTCTCAGCCGTTGTCGAGAAAACCGACAGTTAAAGAGAAACCGTTGCGGTGAAATACTCTCTACGATTTACAATTTTCTACAGCGTTGTGGCGCAGCGGTAAACGCTCGGGTTTGTAATCCGGAAGTCGCCGGATCGAATCTCGCGCCATGCAACTTTTTTTTTTTAGTATTTGTTTTTTGTAATTCAAATGTGTATATATATACACACACACACACACACACACACACACACACACACACACACACACACACACACACACAAATATATATATATAATTCCCGGCAATCAGTTGCAACAATTATGCATATAATAAGATGTTGAAAGTTGTTTGTCGTGGAAAAACTGGCGACTTCGAACATCATTATGTTTTCCGCAAACAAAGTTGTATTTCACAAATGTTATTAATTGTCTCCATAATGTAACGAGGATAATGGAATGTAGTCAAATTAAATCGGGTGATGCTGAGGGGATTAGATTAGGAAATGAGACACTTAAAGTAGTAAAGGAGTTTTGCTATTTAGGGAGTAAAATAACTGATGATGGTCGAAGTAGAGAGGATATAAAATGTAGACTGGCAATGGCAAGGAAATCGTTTCTGAAGAAGAGAAATTTGTTAACATCGAGTATAGATTTAAGTGTCAGGAAGTCGTTTCTGAAAGTATTTGTATGGAGTGTAGCCATGTATGGAAGTGAAACATGGACGATAACCAGTTTGGACAAGAAGAGAATAGAAGCTTTCGAAATGTGGTGCTACAGAAGAATGCTGAAGATAAGGTGGGTAGATCACGTAACTAATGAGGAGGTATTGAATAGGATTGGGGAGAAGAGAAGTTTGTGGCACAACTTGACTAGAAGAAGGGATCGGTTGGTAGGACATGTTTTGAGGCATCAAGGGATCACAAATTTAGCATTGGAGGGCAGCGTGGAGGGTAAAAATCGTAGAGGGAGACCAAGACATGAATACACTAAGCAGATTCAGAAGGATGTAGGTTGCAGTAGGTACTGGGAGATGAAGAAGCTTGCACAGGATAGAGTAGCATGGAGAGCTGCATCAAACCAGTCTCAGGACTGAAGACCACAACAACAACAACAACAACAACAACGTTTACCACGTATAGTTAACGGAAGACGTAGAAACGATATTCCGAAACGAATAAGTATAGCGTAAGTCAAACGTTCGAATTAGAATAGAGACCCCACGAACACAAATTTGCTGTGGCAGGTATGAAATATAAACTCCGTTACTCGCTCGTTACACTTGATGGACAGATGTTGAATGGGCCGAAGCGAGCCGCCGCATAACAGCGTAGTTGCCTGCTAACTTCGAAAGAAGGTAGATACGGTCCCTAGCGCAACTTATAACATCGTCGAAAATCAGTGCGGGCGTGAGAGCTTTGGTACATCCTGTTAAACAAACGGAAAAATGGAGGCGGTACAATTGGAGAGCGATCCGCCTTCACCAACATGCATAAAGCAATTCATTAATTCGCGGCATGCAACTTTTTTTATTATATATATATAAATGGGAAGAATTTCATTCTAAAATCACGCGAATAGCTAAGGAAACTATTCCCTTGAAAAAGATATTCAAACACCCTTGGTGGGATGCATTGGAATGGAGAAAAAAGGCATTTCAAGAATATAACAGTAAAAAATCACAAGAAAGTCTACATTTATTTAATGAGGTTAGAAAACAGGTTTCAAAATCTATTAGGCAAGCAAAAAGGAAGTACACAAAGGCACAACTGGATGCCATAGAAGAAAATTTCCGAAACTATAATACAAGAGACTTCTACAGAACTTTCGCAGATAAAATACGAGGATATATCCCTCAAAATTTATGGTTCAGAAAACCAGATGGTAAATTAGCCCTAACAAACCAGGAATACTGTCGAGTATTGGCTCAATATTGTTCTAACCTACTAAATTGCCCAGAACCTAGTTTAAGGTTTCCCAAAGAAATCAGTGCCAACGCTCAACCGGATTCATTACCACCAACACAGGAAGAAATCAAATGTCACATTAAAAACTTAAAAAAATAATAGAACATCTGGCGAAGATGGCATTGTTGCAGAGCTATTAAAAAACCTAGGACCAAAGACGTTGCAAGAGCTCACAAAAATAATAACAAAAATATGGGAAACAGAAAAATTACCAGAGGATTGGAAATGTGCCCTTATTCACCCGTTACATAAAAAAGGAGACAGAACAAATGTCAATAACTACAGGGGAATCTCACTTTTACAAGTCACCTACAAAATTCTCTCAACATGCCTGCTGAAAAGAACACAAGAGCAGCTGGAACGCCAAATTGGTGATTATCAAGCAGGCTTCCGCCCCGGTCGCTCATGCATAGAACAAATATTTAATTTAAAGACAATATTAAAACACAAAGCAATTAGAAATGCCCCCATAATTTGTACATTTGTAGATTTTAAGAAAGCCTATGACTCAATTGACCGGCAATCTTTGTTTAACATTTTAGAGGAACTTGGACTTGACTCCAAAACACTAAGGCTTATCAAAGAATCACTGACAGACACTGTATCTAAAGCTAAATTCAGGGGAGAAATCTCTGAAACTTTTCTCATAAAAACTGGAGTACGTCAAGGTGACGGGCTATCTCCACGTCTGTTTAATATAGTCCTGGATAAAGTCATTAAGGAATGGGAAAAAGAATTAAAAAATCAATCCTACTGGAAACCAATCCATTTTGGTAGAACAAAAGACAATGTGGAGATATCTTGTTTAGCATTCGCGGACGACTTGGCCATACTTGCAGATGATGAAGAAATCGCCACCAAACAAATAGAGATCCTTAAGGAATGCGCGGATAAAGTAGGTTTACAAATTTCGTTTCAAAAGACAGAATTTTTCTGTACGAAATTCCATATACACAGTTTGAACACAAAATATGGAAAAATAAATAGAGTAAAACATTTTAAATACCTAGGTGAAATTTTGGAGCCAACCGGAGGAGAGAAAGTTGCACAGAAGATCAGACAACAGAAAATGAAGAGAGCATATGAAATATACAATAAAAAATGCATCTCCTCGAACACAAAAATCAGACACTACTGCACAATAATTAAGCCAGCAGCACTATATGCTAGTGAAACGCTCACACTCCACACAAAATGTGATTTAGAAAAAATACTAAAAGAAGAACGCAAAATTATGAGAAAGATTTTAGGTCCAAAATTAACCGAAGAAGGATACCGGATACAATCAAGAAGAACCACAAAAACTATATCAAACCTGGCAGCAGACATAAGAAGGCGAAGATTAAAATTTTATGGACATGTCACTAGACTTCCTCCCACACGACTCACCAACAGAATTCTCACTTACATAGAAAAAGTCAAATCAACAACACCATGGATTAGCCAAGTAAAATTAGATTTACAAAAAGCAAATATTGAACTTAAAGATGTCAAAGATAGAAAAACTTTTAGAAATAAGGTGGAAAAGTGGATTGTATTGTCGGAGAAGGAAGCACTAAAGAGACCAGGAACAAAATGGACAGAAGAAAGAAAAAGAAAACATGGAGAACGAATGAAAGAAGTATGGAAGAAACGACGTCAGAAAGCTTTGCGTGATCCTTGTGGGTGCATTCGCGATAAGTAATATATATATAAATTACAAAAAACTAATAATAAAAAAAGTTGCATGCCGCGGGATTCGATCCGGCGACCTTTGGATTATGAGCCCGAGTGCTTACCGCTGCGCCACGACGCTATAGAAAATTATTAACCGTAGAGAGTATTTCACCGCAACGGTTTCTTTTAACTGTCGATTTTCTCGACAACGGCTGAGAAGTGCATCTTGGTGCTTTGCCACGTTACACCTCTGGCCATGAGCTTTTATTATGCGCAGTATGAATCGAATCTGAATTTCACAATTGGCGGCCTCCCCTTGTTAGATCTTTTCGCAGATGCACCAGTCTCTACTAAACGACTCTTATCGTCATTTGTGCATTCTCTGTTGAAATGAGAGTGCAACAGCCTCTGCTTCCTCAGCATCTTCTGAATTTTGTTATTAAACCATGTTGAGTGTTTACTGTTGTTAATCCACTTACCAGGCACATGACTTTCCATACCATGATTTACAGACTGCTTAAACTTTGCCAATAATTCCTCTATATGATGTCAGTTCACTATCTCTGTGATATACTAACATCTGCTAATCTGCTCTTTCTACCAAAAACACTGTACTAGCCTTGTTGACTGATTTATTAACTTCTGTAACAATAGTTGCTATAAGGACATCATGATCACTAACACCCATCTGTATACTGATGTCGATAAGGTTCGGCCTATTGCTTGTAGCTACAAGGTCTCAGATATTTCCATTTCAAGTGGGCAGCCGAACTAGCTGCTCAAGATGGTTTTTAGAAAATGTGTTCAAAAGTGCTCTGGACGATGGTCTGTCTGCACCCTCTGCAATGAATCCATAGACACCCAGTCTATACTTGGTACGTTAAAGTAACCTCCAACTGGTGTTGCAAGATCTGGGTATTTACACACTGCTGGCCATAGACTTTCTTTGAATGACTCTAAAACTGTCACAGCAGAACGGTGTGCCTGGTAAAAACATCCAATAAGTAACTTGTTTTCACCTACACCTGTTATACGTGACCAGATAACTTCACTGTCACACTCAATAGAGAGAATATTTTTATCAACTGCAGTGAACACTCTCCCCTCCTGTGGCCTCTAATCTGTCTTTCCAATATACATTCCATCACATTAAATCAGTTTGGATTCCAGGAAGCCAACAAATCTGTCAAAGAATTTCCTTATCTATGTATACAGGATTTTCTATGATGTTTTGATTGTGTAAACCACTCCCTAATGCTCCATAAAGTACTAACATACAAAATTAACATTGTTGTCTATGATGATTTTTGTTTCATGGGTATTAGGCCATGGTCTGTGGTATAGTTCTCTTCTAAAATGTTCTTTTTCCAATGCTGGAGACATCATCAGAGGCTATAATGACTCATGAAGCTTTTACAATCGATCTCAAACAATTGAACCATGGCCTGAAGCTTACAAATCCAAGGAAGCATATACTGGCTGTGGAAGTCTACATTATATGAATAGCAGTAGTGTTTTGAAGTAGTTCAGATTGTATTTAACATACAAAAGCAAAATGTGGTTGCAGCGTTATGCACAGGAAATTTATTCTTGGACAGAAAAAAATATGTTGCAGGGAGTCCTACGACGTTCCATTTTAGACCCAATCCTGTTTTTATTTTTAATAGGTGATACACCTCTGTATATAATCCCTATTCAGTTTTGTTTTCAAATGACACATTTAAACTCATTGGAGTGAAACCACTAAGCAAGTTCTCCAAAGAGTCAGTGACACACTAAACTGCTTAGAATATTACAGGTAGTGTGATCTAAATGGTGGAAAATGAAACATGACAAAGACTTGACTAAAAAAATATAAAACTAAACAAAAAAATCAAATAATTTCCAAATTACCTATAGAAATCAGAAACTTGGGAGGAAAATTCTGTCAAATTCCTGGGGATATTTGTGAAAAAAACCATGGTCTTCTCACATAAACTACTTGACAGATAAAACAGTCTTGCATTCACAGTGAAATTTATTATGCTATAAACAAAGAAAATTATATGTTTCCATTTCACAGATCAATATGCTATTTCCAGACTTCTCAGTACATGGATGTGAAAATTTATAATAAATTGAAAGTGAAAGACTTTCATTGTATGAAACTAGGCGTGCTGAAAAGAAAGTTACCTGATATAATTAATGCAAAAATATTATTAGTTATTCAGAGAATTTTTAAATAATAATAAAGCTGTGTTCGTTAAGTAATGTAATAAAGTTGTGTTGATGGTTGTAAATTCTGATTAATTTAGGTTTTTCCAACACTTTCTATGTCTCTATTACATTACATACACTGATGTGTGTTCTGTACACTAAATCAATGATTATAAGTAATAAAATTGTGATTTTGATTGCTCAAAAGAGTGCAATAAGAATAACAGGTAGTGCTCTTCCCAGCCATCTTGTAACCAGCTGTTCAAGGAGTTACGTATATTAATTACAGCATCACAGTAAATATTTTTTTCTCATGAAAAATATTCACTAGAGTACAGAAAGTATATTGTCTTGTAATTACAATATTGGAAGAAAAATAAATGTACATCGTTATTACTCATTAAATTGGCTTTAACTCGGAAGAGATGAATAATGCTGCTTCTAAAATCTTTAATCACATACCCAGTGATATTAACTGCCTGACAGATAAAAAATTGGAAAGGAAGCTGAAATGCTCTTTCTGGGCAGTTCCTGAGAAGAATTTTTGTTTAGAAACTTGTTGCTTATTTAATCCAAAAGTGTTACATACCTCCCTGTGTTATTAAAGTAAACATTGTTTTCTACATTGTAGGGAAAGACAGATTGCTACTTACCGTAAAGAAGACACGTGAAGTTGCACATAGGCACAATTAAAAGACACTTGCATAAAGCTTTCAGTCACAACAATTGTCACCAAAAGAGAAACACACATGATTCATACACACAAGCAAGCATACCTCATGCTCACCTGACTACCAACTCCAGCACCTCGCACCGGCATTGCGGTGTGAGATGCTGGAGTTGGTGGTGGTCATGTGTGCATGAGCTGTGCTTGCTTGTGTGTATGAATGTGGTGTGTTTGTCTCTTGCTGACAAGCTGTTTCTGAAAGCTTTATGTAAGAGTCTTTTAATTGTGCCTGTCTGCAACCTAAGGCATGTTCTATACACTAAGTAGCAATCTATCTTTTCCTACATTGCTGATATTCCTACCTGGAGTTTTCATGTTTAAATATTGTTTTCTGTTATGCATTTCCACACAAAAGTTCTGTGACAATACTTGTATGTATACCAGGATCAGAATAATAAAGTGATTGACAGTTGAGCATGGGAGGAGGTGAATTTTTTTTGCTTGTAATATTATCTACTCATGCGTAATAGCTATGGCAGCAACAGTTATGTGATGACATTCTGAATACGTTCGCACACTCTCCTGTAATGTGCTTCGTTGAATGCGCTTCGCAGGATTGTAACATCTTTATCATTTTTCTGCCCACTTTTACTGTGGCTTTAGAGATTTGTTTCATAAAATAAACTTGGCACACAGAGAAACAAACTACACAGTAAAATAAAACCACAGAGGTAATGTTTCCATCCATAAGAAGCATCTGCAGCTGCCAGTGGTAACTGTTATGTGAGGTAGGAGATTGATATAATGCTGCAAAGAACTGGAGATGTGACCACACTAATTCTCGGATTGGTTACTCTGCTGCTGTCCTGTAAACAATTAACTATCAATCAGTTTGTTATCCTGCTCTGATCTAGGTATAGACAACAGAACCATCAGCAAACAATCTGTGTGTGCTGGAGACCCTGATTGATGTATTGTTTCTATATATAACTTTCCTATTACACTTCCTTGAAACTCTTTGAGCATATACAAGAGATCATCCATCCCATCCCACTTCCCCCTCCTTCCTCCCCTTTCCTCCTCTCTGTGACAGGCACCAGTTTTGTAGCTCTATCCCAAATTTTGCGAAGGTAATTTAAGACATCTGTCCCAGATTTAACAGTTATGAAACAGTTTATCTCGAATTAGGTATTTATTTTGTCTGTATCAATATGTTTTACTAGCTTCATCTTAGAAGGTACTAATAAAATATAAATTAATGTATTTTTGTGACAAGTAATATTTTGCATTTATTACATTTAATTGAGATCTCTTGTTTTTTTATTTTAAAATCTTTTTAATGTGTCCCAAATTTGGTCTGTCGCAAATTTAGGTATAGAAAATTGCTCACTTCAACTGTGAAACACTTTGGAAATTCAGTAAGATAAAACCTGCCTCTCTGCTCATCTGCACTTACTATTTGCAAGGTGCTGTATATGAAAAAGATGGGCTATTTTTATCTTATTTAAGATTATTCAAATTGTACTAGTTTGTTGAATGTAGTCTCTTTTCCTCCAAAAATGTAGTTTTATTTGAATTTGAATTGCATCAAGGATAACCACTTCGAGGCATATTAATCCTTACAGTGTATTTAGAGACTTTTTCTTTATTTTATTGGGTTTACATTGTTTAAAGTTGTTCAAAAACAGAAATATAAATTGTGTATGTGATATATGTTTCAATACTTCCATTCAAACTAGTTTTGCAATATGGACATAAGCTGTTTAACTCCTTAAATGGATATTTTGGCTGATTTTGCATAAAATCAATTTTTTAAATGTGGTAGTCAATTCTTACCTAATTCTTGAGATTAATCAAATTTGCAGCAACTGAATTAACAATCCTTACTTTCATTCATATATATAAGTGAGAGAGAGTAGTTGTTTTGAAACTATTTCAAAATATAATTTGTGCGATATCAAATACTGTTTTAATTTAACAACATCATGAAAAGGAAAGTTGCTACTTACCATATAACGGAGATGATGAGTCGTCGAGAGGAAAAAAAAAAAAAAGAAAGGACTGTCACAAATAAAGCTTTTGGCCATTAAGGGCTTAGTCAGAAATAGGTGAGACACACACACACACACACACACACACACACACACACACACACACACACACACACACACGACTGCAGTCTCAGGCAACTGAAACCACAATGCGAGCAGCAGCACCAGTGTGTGATGGGAGTGGTGACTGGGTAGGGGTAAGGAGGAGGCTGGGGTAGGGATGGTGATGGATAGTAGGGTAGAGGTGATGGACAGTGAAGTGCTGCAGGTTAGATGGAGGGCAGGGAAGAGGTAGGGAGAGGGGGCGGAGTTGCGGAAAAGGAGAGAATTAAAAATACAGGGTGCAATAGTGGAATGAGGGCTGTGTAGTGCTGGAATGGGAACAGGGAAGGGGCTGGAGGGGTCTGGACAGTGACTAACAAAGGTTGATGCCAGAAAGGTTACAGGAACGTAGGGTGTATTGGAGGGAAAGTTCCCACCTGTGAAATTCAGAAAAGCTGGTGTTCGTGGAAAGGATCCATACGGCACAGGCTATGAAGGAATCACTGAAATGAAGGATGTCATGTTTGGCAGCATGCTCAGCAACAAGGTGGTGTTTCTTGGCCATAGTTTGTCAGTGACAATTCATGCAGACAGACAGTTTGTTGGTTGTCGTGTCCACATAGAATGCAACACAGTGGTTGCAGCTTAGCTTGTAGATCACATGACTGGTTTCACAGGTAGCCCTGCCTTTGGTGGATAGGTGATGTAATTTTTTGCATTTTTTCCACCATCATGGAGCCTTGCTCCTTTCAGCTGCATCAATACAGAAAAGTTTCCTTATCCCTAGCCAGAACTCAGTTCCTGTGTTGCTGCTTGGCTCATAAAAACCCCCCAAATGGTCTTACATCAAATTACGCATCTCTGGCTGCCACCCCTCCTTCCACAATGGCCTCCACCTGTTCAGATTCCGCCAATCCTAGGTCCTCACCGAGATAGTCCTACAAAACTGTGCCCTAACCTCCTTGCAGTACCTTGCCTCCCTCCAAGAAATTGCTGTGTATTATCTAACAGTGCTGATACATTTATTATATTGTGATTTATTTTGCATTAAATGTGTTTTTTAGTCCATGGCATCAATATACCAGTCACATAACTCAAATTTTATTACCCTAACAGGAACTCTGAAGCTGTTTTTCAGTAGCTGTTCTCAAGCACTACCTGTGGACACTTTGTTCTGTAAGATCACTTAAAGTGCTTAGAAGTTATTAATTTTTAAAAGTAATAGATACATTCATAACTTTCATTGTCAGTGTCTATTACAGCTCAGGGTTCCATCTGTAAAATTCTCCTGCTATGCAGTCCCAAATTACTGGAACCCTAAACAAACATTGAAACTCTTGCCATCCAGAAAATAGAGCAGCATGCACACTGCCACTTCAAAAAGGGCTCCATCCTGCTCACATCCTACTCCTGCCTCGGGAGTACCACTGTCCACCACCTCTACAGCCACCTCCAAACTTCCCCCACATCCTCTCATAACTGAAAACCCTGTCTTGCAGACCTACTACACTTAACCCCACCCTTCAAATCTCCCTCCCACCATCACACAGAATCCAGAACTTAAACAGACCTGTAACACAGTCATGAACTTTTCCTCAAAAGCCTTAGCTCCACAGAAATATTAGTCCTTTCCAAAGGCCTCACCTTTTGCCCCACTCCCAAATTCAATCATGCAGGACTTGTTAAAGACCTTAACTCCTTCTCCCAGTCCCTACAGTGGAAACACTGTTTCACCATCAACCGTACCAATCAGACTCAACCAGAGATCAATGTTGAACCCTGCCTTACTCAGTTCACTCCTCCATCCACCCGTGATCCACCCCCACTGCCCCCAAATCACCCCTTGTTAACTTTCCAGAATTTTTTAAACTCAAACATTGCCTCACCATCACTCCCCAAATCCCTCAACATGGAAAGTAACCTTACATCCTCAGAAAGAACCACAGTCCACCATCTAAAAACTGATCCTGATCTCTTATAATCCTACCTGCAGATAAAGGCTCCATTACTGTTGTTTTAAACCACAAGGATTGCCTGACAGGACGACTCTGTCAGCTGTCAGATACTTCCATCTACAAAACTTGCCACAGTGACCCCAATCCAGAAATCCAGCTGGATTTCCAGTCACTCTTCAAATCCTTAGGCCCATCCCAGAACCTCTCCCCAGAGTCCATATCTCTGCACACCCCTACCTCTCCCTGCATTCCTACCTTCTATATGCTTCCTAAAGTCCATAAACCCAACCACCCAGGATGCCCCATTGTGGCTGGTTACTGTGTCCCCACTAAGAGAATCTCTGCTCTTGTAGACCAACTCCTTCAACCTGTTACATAACCTACCCTCCTATATAAAAGATGTCAACCATTTCATTCACCGACTCTCCACAGTTCCTGTCCCTTTATCACATGGTGCCTTGCTCATCACTGTTGATGCCATGCCCATTTACACTGACATCCCTAATGCATGTGGCCTTACTGCTATTGTATACTGATGGATGGATTCCAAACCAACAACCTCCTTCCTAGTCGCCATGACCAACTATACCCTCACCCACAATTACTTCTCCTTTAAAGTTATTACCTACAAATAAATCGGGGTACAGCTATGGGCGCCTGCATGGCACCATCCTGAGGCAATCTATTCATGGGCCGCCTAGAGTCCTAAACACCCAGAATCTTAATCCCTCACCTGATTCAGATTTATTGATGACTTCTTTGCGACCTGGATTGAGAGTGGGGACGCCTATCCACATTCCTCCAGAACCTCAACAAATTCTTCCCCATTTGCTTCACCTGGTCTTATTCAACCCAACAAGCCACCTTCCTAAATGTTGACCACCTCAAAGACGGCTACATCAGTACCTCTGTCCACATCAAACCTACTAACCACCAGCAATACCTCCACTTCGACAACTGCCACCCGTTCCATGATAAGAAGTCCCTTTCATGCATCCTAGCCACTCGTGGGTGTCGTGTGTGCAGTGATGAGCTGTCACTCTTGAAATGTACTGAAGGTCTCACTGAAGCCTTCATGGTCCATAATTATCCTTCCAACCTTGTATAAAAGCAAATCTCCCGTCCCTTATCTT
Source organism: Schistocerca americana (assembly GCF_021461395.2). Classification (NCBI taxonomy): domain Eukaryota; kingdom Metazoa; phylum Arthropoda; class Insecta; order Orthoptera; family Acrididae; genus Schistocerca; species Schistocerca americana. The sequence continues at coordinate 90,770,223 of NC_060124.1, read as the reverse complement.
TCCAGTCTCTCACCACCTTCCAAAGTCTCACCATCCGTCCACTGAGGAGCATTCTCCTCATATCTCAGTACTACCCAAGACTGGAATAACTGAATTACATTCTCCGCCAGGGTTTCGACTACCTCTCGTCGTACCCTGAAATGAGAAATGTCCTGCCCACTATCCTTGTTACTGAGAATGCTGCCAAACATGGCATCCTTCATTTCAGTGATTGCTTCATAGCTTGTTCCGCATGGATCCTTCCCACCAACACCAGCTTTCCTGAACTGCGCAGGTGGGAACTTTCCCTCCAATACATCCTACGTTCCTGTAATCCTCCTGGCCTCAAACTTCGTTAGTCACTGTCCTCACCCATCCCGTCCCTCCCCTGTTCCCATTCCAGCATTACACAGCCCTCATTCCACCATCACACCCAGTCTTTTTACTTCTCTCCTTTTCCACTCCCCCTCCCCCTCCTCCCCACCTGCCCCCTGCACCACTTCACTGTCTGCCACCCCTACCTACTGTCCTTCCCCCTCCCTGCCTCAGCCTCCTCCTTACCCCCACCCAGTCGCCACTCCCATAATCCCCTGGTGCTGCTGCTCGCATTGTGGTTTCAGTTGCCTGAGAGGGCAATTGTGTGTGTGTGTGTGTGTGTGTGTGTGTGTGTGTGTGTGTGAGAGAGAGAGAGAGAGAGAGAGAGAGAGAGAGAGAGAGAGAGAGAGAGAGAGAGAATGACTGTCGTCTGTTTGGACGAAGGCCTTACTGGTTGAAAGCTTTATTTGTGACAGTCTTTTTGTTGTACCTCTCTGCAACTCTGCATCTCAAAAGGAAAGTTGCTACTCACTGCATTATGAAAAGGAAAGTTGCTACTCACTGCATAATGCATAATATTGTTACATTATATCCTGGATTTTCCATTGTTTGATTACTGTTTTAATTTAATGATGCAACTTTGAAGTTGAAATGTAATCTTTTTCTTTTCTTGTTTCTTCGTGTATTTATAAAATTAAAAAAGACAAGACGTAAAATGGTAAGCGTGTTATCAATCAGTTTAAATTTTTGGCAACTGCAGTAAGAAGCCTTCCACTCTTACAAGTGCATGGCAATTAATTAATCTTCATTGTCGACAGATGTAGCGAAAAGCCACAATCTAGCCAATTTTGTGCATTGAATATGGATACAAATAATGACAAATCATTAAAATATGATTTGTTTTAATGTTATATAAAAACAGAAATAATATTTAGTGACTGAACATTCAAGACATTCTCCAGCTTCACCTAAAGAGATAGGAAGTCATATTTGCAAAGGAAACATGGGTGTACCTAACTGCTAGTTGTATGGGTGATTATGCTGAACACGGTAGTCTTATGTTTGTTATGATAATACAAAAAAAAAGGCCAATGGAAACATTGTTATGGGAGATCTGCTTTCAACGTGTAAGTTTTGTATACTGTGTGCTCCACAGCTTGTAAATGTTTGTAAAAAGACACTGTTCATCATGAGTTGCATGTGGTCCGGCGGTTACAGATTTTTACATGCCGCTCGGAATGTACAGCACGATGTCTTTTGACAGAGATGAGTCCCTACTGTTGTTAATCCATAGTGAACTTTCCATTTTTTGAAAGTTATGAAACTGATACCATCACAAAAACAAAGATGATGTAATTTACAAAACGAAAGTGTTGGTATGTCGATAGAGACACTAACAAACACAAAAACACACACAAAATTCAAGCTTTCGCAACCCATGGTTGCTTCATCAGGAAAGAGGGAAGGTTCCCTCTTTCCTGATGAAGCAACCATGGGTTGCAAAAGCTTGTATTTTGTGTGTGTGTTTGTGTTTGTTAGTGTCTCTATCAACATACCAACGCTTTCGTTTGGTAAGTTACATCATCTTTGTTTTTAGATATATTTTTCCCACGAGGAATGTTTCCCTCTATTATATTGATACAATAATGAAATACTGCACTAGTTATGTATTTTTTCAAGCTTAGCATGACGAGTTTTGAGAATTTTTTGTCATTGTCAAGTGCAAATATGTGTTTTGTATGGTGTTTGAATATGTGTTATTCTGCGTCTCATGCACTGTAGTTGTCTTTTTGAGGTTATCAGGTACTGTACCTCATTAGTTATGTAGAAAACCACACTCACACACACAAACTATCACTCTCATTGTTTGTTTGTGTAACATCACAAAAAATACATTCGTAAATACTGCACTTGACAATGAGAATAAATTCTCGAAACACGTTTTGCCCAGCATGAATACAATACGTAACCAGCACTGTGTTTACACTGAAAACATATGAGCAACACAAAGTGAAAGACTGTGTCAACTAGCGCTCCACGTGGCCCTATGCTGAAACACGCTAAATATAGTTCGACAGAGCTGTCACGATGATCACAACAATCACGAAACTGCATTTGCGCAGTAGAGACAGTTTGGAAATGGTTATGATTGGTCACATTATCTTCATTCGAATGAACCTAGTTACTCCCATCAGCCACCACACCATTAGAGCTTGGCAGTGGCAAGAGATATGGCACAAATTGTTATAACTTTTACTCATTTACCAGTTAAAATCTGCTGAGTAGAGTGCCCTCGTGTCAAGAAACTTAACCACTTAATATTTGTAAACACTTCTGGATGGCCAACATCATGCCAGCATCATATTTTGGCCACAAACATTTTTTCGTAATGCATAAATTGGGGGAAAATTATAAATATGTTGACGCAAAATCAGGTGCAAATTAACATTGTGGGCATAGGAAATTTGAGAGGACCGATAAAAAAAAAAAATCGTAAATGGTGGGAAAACATTGATTCCAGGAACGTATAAACGGGGTTATATTGTACGCTCTTTGCATCAAAAAAGTAAATCAGCATTGTTTTGATTTTTTATTGACTTGACAACATTTTTTTGAATGGGGTGATGAAGATGTCTTCTATTGGCTTGACAGTAGCTTTATTTCTTGGCTGTACCCATAGCACCTTGACTCCTCTCCAGTAACGACCTTTGACAGAAAATCTGGATCTGTTTCAAGCTGCTGTTTCAAACCACATGTTTCAACTTGACATTCCTTTCGATTGTCAGTCAGAACCTGAGGATCAAACTTGACAGCAATCCTTGTCATTCCCAAATTTTCTGTTAAAATTCGTTGAACCAAGCTCCAAGATCCACTAATCACTGACAGTTCATCAGTTGTCTGTCAATGCTCTTTCAGCTCTAATTTTTTCAATATTTTTGACGATTTGGGCAGTTGATGGATGTCCAGAATGCGATTTGTCATCAGTAGACATGTCACCATTTTTAAATTGAGCAAACTACTCGTACACTTTAGTTTTTTGTATAGCATCATCTTGGTAAGGTGTTTTCAGCATTAAAACAATTTCAGCAGCATTTTTACCAAGTAGAAAACAAAATTTCACAGCTGCACATTGTTCACCTGCCATCATGAGAAACAAAACAAGAACAAAACAGCACTAGCAAAAACAGTCACTGGGGATGAACAGAACAAGCCAGGTTGACAACACAGGCAGCTCTGAACTGGTAATGAGTTGTGCTGTACAAGCCTAGCGGAAGAAATGTGTACTACACAAGCTCCACCCAAGCAGTGTTATTCCAGGTTTTTTTTTTTTTTTTTACCCTCTCATACACTGATCAGCCCCAAAAGTATGACCACCTACCTAATAGTCTATATGTCCATCTTTGGCTTGGATAACAGCAGCAATGCATCATGGCATGGAAGCAATGGTGGGTCACTGGAGGGAGTTGGCAGCACATCTGCACACACAAGTCACCCAATTTCCGTTAATTCTGGGGAGGGTGGTCAATAAGGTCTGATGCGATGTTCTGATCTGGTGAGTTGGGGACCAGCAGATCAATTGAAACTCACCACTGTGTTCCTAAAACTGTTCCATCATACTCCTGGCCTTGTGACATGGCGCATTCCCTGTTGTAAAATGCCACTGCTGTCAGGAAATATAGTGATCATGAAAGGGTGTACTTGGTCTGCAACCAGTGTGTGATATTCTTGAGCTGTGATTGTGCCTTGCATGAGCTTCACTGGACCCATGGATGCCCATGTGAATGTTCCCCAGAGCATAATGGAGCCGCTGCCAGCTTGTGTCTGTTCTCAGTACAGGTGTCAAGGAGCTGTTCCCCTGGAAGATATTGGATTCATGCTCTCCCATTGGCATGATGAAGAAGGTATTGGGATTCACCAGACCATGCAGTGCTCTGCCACAGCGTCAACATCCAGTGCCAATGGTCACATGCCCATTTCAGTTGTAGTTGCCAATGGTCACATGCCCATTTCAGTTGTAGTTGCCAATGTCATCGTGGTAACATCAGAACATGCATGTGTCATTGGCTGTGGAGGCCCATCCTTTGGAGCGTTCAGTGCACTTTATGTTCAGACACACTTGTACTCTGTCCAGCATTAAAGTCTGTTGATAGTTCTGCCACAGTTCACCACCTGTCCTGTTTTATCAGTCTGCCCAGCATACGATGCTCAACATCTGTAGTGAGGGTGGCCGCCCAACCCCATGACGGTGGACATGGTTTCACCACATGTTGAAGAACTCATCACAGCACTCCTTGAATACTCCTCAAGTCATGCACTTTCCAGAATGCTCATGCCAAGCCTCTGAGCCATCACAATATGCCCTCAGTCAAACTCAGGTAGATTGTGTGCCTTTCTTGTTCTACATACGGACAGCACACTCACTGCACATGCACCATGTGTGTGTCTGAGTAACAGTCATTATACAGGGTGAATCACATAAGCCATAACACCCCTTTTATTACACGAAAGGTTACACATATTGATGCAGTTTTCAGCAAATTTTAGAGCATTCAGGGGCATGTGTTTTTTTGTTTGGTTAATGTTTTTAGCGCTGGTATAAATGGAGATATTGAAGCAAATATTTTTTAAATGGAACTGTATACCTTTTATAACTGCATTTAATAACTCTTGAGAAGACAATTACAGTGATAAAGCATTTGTTAATGTTGTCATTGAAACTTGTCATACAAAAATTAAAGAAATGTCATAGAATTTGAGAGCATGGTGACCGATATTGACATTAGTGGTGCAAACACTGCCAAGTAGAGCTCTCGTGCTATGCTGTGACAGGATGTCAACACATTTGCCTGTTTACTTACCTGCACTGCAGGCCACTAGGCCACTCATTTCTGCTTCAACGTTCATAGTGTGCATACATACAACAATGAGGAGAAGTTAGATATGCTAATTTTATACAGTAACTGTAAAAGAAATGCCATAAAAACAGTACAGTGGTGTAGGGCTATATATCCAGATAGCCAGTGTCTGATGCACCAGGCAGTTGCACAAATTATTAAGAAGTTGGTTCGGACAGGCTGCTTGAATATCAGAAAGAGAATGAGAAAGAGGACTGCAACTGACAGACAACACAAAGAAGCTGTTCTAGCTACAACACTAATGAATCCACACAGTGCTACGAGACATATTGTCAAGGAATATGGAATCAGCCAGACAAGTGACATTCACAGTCTGCGTCAACAGAATTTCCATCCTCATCATCTATCACTTCATCAAACACTTGACAACTGTGCATTTCAAACATCATACAGAATTTTATTGGTTTGCCTTTCAGCAACTGAGATGACCCTACATTTTTTGCAACATGTGCTCTTTATCGATGAAGCAACGTTTACTAACCACAATAATGCAAATTTGCATAACATCCACTACTGGACAGCGAAAAAACCACACTAGCTTCCTCAGGTTCAACATCAGTGGCCATGGAGTGTAAACGTAAGGTGCATCGTCATACGTAATTACATTGTGGGACCTGACTCTACCTCAGGCATTCTAAATGGACATTGGTACACACTGTCGTTATGTGCTAACATTCAGCATTAAACAATGTTTCGAGTGAAGAATATTTATTTTGCAATGTACTGGTGATCACCGAAGTATTTTTAATGAAATGTTTAGTTTAACAAATGTATCCTGTATGATATAATTTATAGCAGTGTAGGTAGAGACAGTTGTCCAACAGCATGCATTTTACCTCTAAGCAGCTCACAGCCATGTACAGAAGACAGAGGTCATATATTACTTTTAACATTTAGATATTTAATTCAGAAGTTGCTTTCTGCAGCATATTGATATGCTAGATGTTAGCCTATGTCATATTTCCATATACAGTGTTCATATTGAACTTACATCTAGGTTGTAAGTTGGTTCAAGGGAAAATAAAGTTTTATTCTCATATTGCAAGTCTACTTTATGGTATACAGCTATGCAGTCTCATCTGAGATGCCTGCTTGACAGTGTTTGTACCGGAAATACTATTTCCAGCAATCGTGCGCTCACATTCTAGGACATTTCGTGAATTTTTTTGTGACAGGCTTCAACATCAACATTAACAAATGCTATATCACTGTTAATACCTCCTCAAGAAATGTTGAATGCAGTTATAAAAAGTAGATGGTTTGATTTAAAAAACATATTTAATTCAGTACCTCAGTTCATACCAACACTAAAAACATTAACCAAACAAAAACATACATGCCCTTCAACACTCTTAACATTTGCAAAAAAACACATTTTGGTATGTGTAACTGTTCATGAAATAAAAGGGGTGTTACATCTTACGTGATACACACACACACACACACACACACACACACACACACACACACACACACACACACAGAGTGCAAGTTGCTTAATAGTTGACGTAATACTGTATTCAACTCAGCAGTTAGGTATCACATATAGCAAGCCAATTTGGATGAGCTCTGCAAATTCAAGGGAAAGTTGATGTCACCTGCTGAAGACGTAATGAATATTTAAAATGGGCTACACAAGGGAAATGAAATTGAAGTCAGTATTATAGAAAGGAAAATGAGATGGAAGATATGTGACTGTAAATAGAATTTGACAGAGCACTGCAAGACTTAACCTGAAACAAGGACTCTGAATCAGACGACATTCTCTCAGAATTACTGAGGTGCTTGGGAGAGCTAATCATGACAAAACTACTTTATCTGGTGTGCAAGATGTAGAAAATAAGTGAAATACCTTCAGACATTCAGGAAGAATGTAATAATTCCAGTTAAAAAGTGGCATGTGCCTATAGATATGAATATTACAAAACTATCAATTTAACAAGTCATGGTTACAAAATACTGACATGAATTATTTATAAAAGAATGGAAAAATTGGTAGAAACCAACATTGGAGAAGATCAGGTTGTATTTTGGAGAAATGTAGGTACATGGAAGATTTAGAGAAACTTTTTGACACTGTCGACTGGAATAGTTATAGGTAATACTTGTGCCATCGATCAGACTCAACTTTATGATCGGGAATGTTTCAACAGAACAATAGAACACTTAAATACATGAAAATAACATCATCATTTATTTGGCTTCATATGGTCTCTCTACAGGGTCTTTTTTATTTAGTTTTGTTATTTTTTAAATTTGAAAACATTCTGCTACCTGTCGGACACATTATTTGCGTGAGAAGAGTTTTATAACTGCATATTTCACCCCTTTCTGTGCCAAAGTTAATTTCTTAAAAGGGTAATGAAGATCATTTTTCTTTCTTTTCTTATCATTTTGAAAATCTCTATTGCTGCTGAACTTAGATGGATTCCTGGTGACAGATTTCATAAGTGAATTAATGTACTGTGAGGTTGTGATTAATATTCACAGCTGCTTAAAGAGCTACTGCTGCCTGCAAGATGTACACGTGTGAGCTCCCCACATGGTTGTAATTACTTTCCTTTATTTAATCAATACCTTTTGCTTGAGCGAGGTGTTGTCCCAGAATGTTATTCTATAAGACATTAATGAATAGAAAATATGAAAAATTTGTCAACTTACTGGCTTCTGTAGCCACAAATTTTGCAGTTATTTTTATGGAAAAAGTAGTCAAACCTAAATGTCTTAGCAGCTCTACTATCTGGTTTTTCTAGTTTAAGTTTTCATCAGTATGGACACGTTATAATTTACAGTTTTCTACCCTGTTTATAATTTCTTATAAATATATTAAGTGAATAGGAGGTGGGATAATTTTGACAGTACAAAATTGAATAAACTGCTCTTTTTTTTTTAGTTTAAGGCTAGCTAATTAATGCAAAACCATTCCATATTTTTCAGAAAAATGTCATTTACTCATTTCTGTGTTGATGCTTCTTTGCTTGGCTTCACAAGTATGCTTGTATTATGTGGGAACAGGACTAATTCTGTCTCTGGATTCAAATAAAATGACAGATTGTTAATGTAAAATAAGAACAGTAGTGGGCCAGTGACCAAGTGGTGTGGGATTCTCATTGTAATTTCTCCCTCTGCTAAGGTGGCAGGGGTAAACTACAGGGAGTGGAAGATTGTCTACAACTTGTTTGGAAACCAGACTGCAATTTATTAGTCGAAGGATACGAAAGAGGAGGTGCATTTGAGGAGGAGTGAGACAGGGTTTCAGCTGCCCCCAGTGTTATTCAGTCTTCACATTCGGCTTCAATCTGTACATTGAACAGGCAGTAAAGAAAACCAAGGACAAATTTAGAAAGGGCATTAAAGTTCAGGGAAAAGAAATAAAAATATTTGAGATTTTCTGATGACAGTATAATTCAGTTAAAGACACCAAAGGACTTGGAGGAACCATTGAATGGAATTGTTAGTTTCTTAAAAATAGGTTACAAGATGACCATCACTAAAGTAAAACAAGGGTAATGAAATACAGTTGAATTAATACTGAGGGAATTAGATTAAAAAATGAGCTACTAAAAGCCGTAAATGAGTTTTGATATTTGGGCAGCAATGCAACTGATGATGGCTAAAATGATGACGATATAAAATGAAGACTTGGCGATAACAACAAAAGCATTTTTGAAAAAGAGGGATTTGTTAACATTGAATATAAACTTAATGTGTAAGGAAGTCTTTTCTGAAAGAATTTGTCTGGAGTTTACCCCTGTACAGAAATAAAATATTTATGATAAACAGTTCAGAAAGAACAGAATAGAAGCTTAGAAATGTGAGACTACAGAAAAATGCTGGGAATTAAATGAGTAGTTTGAATAACAAATGGATGTAGACTTGTAGTGGTTACGTAGGGATGAAGAGACTTGCACAGGATAGGCCAGCATGGAGAGCTGCTTCAAACCAGGTTTTGAACTGAAGACCATAGCAACAACAAATGTGCTTCACAGTTTAATGCAGACCCATTCGCATAGCTGAGTGCATTAAGACCTCCACTTCTGGTACAGAGGGAGCTGCGATAGCCCGAGGTTGAATCTAGATTGCGGATTAATGACAGGTCCTGGTGTGCCAACCAGCCTGGATGTATTTTTTGGATGGTTTTCCATATCCACCTAGGTAAATACTGGGCTGGTTCCCACATCCCACCTCAGATACATGACGTTATAACACCTATACCCCAACAGAACAAATAGTCCTGTCACGGGAAAAGCTATGTATAACACTACTGGCGTCGCGATAATGTGTGAACTACACAGTTTCCCAATAACAGGACTTTCAGACTGTCACAAGGAGGTTACACACAACACAACCACGTACTATTGGTATCAAATATGGCCTAAGCATGCATTAGGTGTTACCCTCTGAGAGGAGTTTTGGATTTGACTGTTTTTCCTAACAGAAGAAAGGGCATCGAACTTTAACTTCGTAATGATAGTAGTTGGCAGATTGCAGAAAGACTAAATTTGGCAAGAAATTTGAGTAACAGATGATTGGTGGATGAAATACTAATACGGTTGCCAGCCTAATTAGGCATAATAATGTGAAAAAATTATTCTGAAAGAATCTATTCTTACTATTTCAAGAGGACTTTTCATTAATTTCTGATTAGTGAAGTGCAACGAATACACACAACTGGATGAACTACAAAGTGGGTAGTAGCAGCAATCACTTTCACAGATAAGTCATAGAATTACAATTGAGACCTTTCCTTTCATATATCACAGTCATTACCTCTACCTTTAACTAATTCAGCCTAAACTTGTTTTTCAGAACCCACACAAGACAAAATAGCACAAGATAGTAGCCCAGCTTGGTTAACACACATTTACAGTACATATGCTATAAGACAACACTGTATACAAACCTTTTAAATTTATTCTTTCATTAATCACTTCAGGTCTCTCTGGTTGCGAAACAACTATTCAAATTGATTTCTTTCTGATATAAAAGAATGAAATGTAATCCCATAAACTGTCTTTTCATCATATGAGCAAACTATACACACTTCCAGAAACAATGTGATATTATGGTAAAAGTCAGATTACTCCCTCGCTTGAGATCTTTAATCTTGCAATGTTTCAACACTACTAGCATTGACAATACTCTCTACTACTTTAAACATGACTTCAAGTGAAGGTTCAGTTTCCATCAACATCCAAACCAACTGCTTTTTGATACCACTTGTGAAGCAAGTGAATTTTACTGACACTTTTTAAAGCAAATGAACATTAAAACACTTTTCCCCAGGTAATACTCTTGCCTTGTTTCATATTTAAGTTCAGTTCATATTTAAGATTCAAAATGATCAGACGTAAAGAGTTTGTTTTTATCTACATATGAAACAGGTAATTTTACCAAGCACATTAAGTGTACTATCACAAAACTTTGACACACACATTTAAAGCAATATGAAGCTCTTGAAACTTTGTAATACATCTCTCATTGAATGCCTTTCTTTGTCTATGCAACAGTTAATTTAATCAACAACATATTATTAATTTCTCATTGAATTCCAGGCATTCTTGTATAAATAAAGAATTTAACTAGTTATTTTTACAAAGGACACTCAGATTTCGTCACTTACAAGGAGAGTATCCTATTTGGATAAGTGCACAGGACATACTAATTCTTCAAAAACAGTTTTTCAATATTATAATTATAATTTCGCCAAACCAAACACAAAATTACTGGTTCATACAGTTATACAGTTCTGACCTTTCGTATGTGTGGTGAAGTGGTTGCGGCGAGCATGTGGCTGTTACGTTGGCATTAATAAGCTCTATTTACTTCTTCTTGGCGTCATTAATATCATTTTTAGAGCCTTTCCCAAAGCTAGAGCACTATTTTCAATCACAAATTACATCCGAGGCCATTCCGTCTCGATTGCAGTACTGTAAGCCTTGCTCAGCACCTGCACTGTTCATTCATCAGTTACTGACTGCCGACTCAATACTGTGCTCTCTCATTTGCCGCCCAGGCTCATGTCAACTCACTTCCATTGCAGAGGGGAATTACTCTTGGTTTTACTTTATATAATGCAAAGTCCCTAGGTATGAACCAGCTGTTACATAGTTACAGACAGACATATTTTAAAAAATCTCATCATGTAAGGAGTTAACAAAAAATATCCATGATTAAATGATATTGCCCTCCAAGTAATACAAAGAACTTAACTCACAAAGAGTAAATATTACACACAACTCTACTTCTTTATAGTAGATCAAAGACATTTCGTAATAAAGAATACACATTTTACATTACTCAGAATTAATCAGTACAAATTATTTACCATATCAATAGTAGTGTTACAACATGCAAACACATTGAAAACAGATGTAACATTTGCCCACGCGATTCCACTAGGTGCGGACAGAAGGGGTACATGAATTTCTCCCTGGCGAGGGGGAGTTGGGGGGAGGGGGAGCTGGCAGTAGCAGTAGCTTTGAAATGCCTTTGGGAGTGCTGCTTCCCATCATAATAAGAGGAGGAAGGACACACTTCCTAATCCTGGTTCAAACAGCTCAAAATATTATTTCCTAACTCTCCTAGGTCATTGTGTGCAATAGTTTTTATCACTGGCTGTGAACTGTAAAGCAGTGTGGACTTGGTAGAAATATTGGAGCACACAACCAGTGTAAGGTATTTACACATCTATCAAACACTGGAAACTCCAGATTGGAATATAAACAGTATTAGGAAAGGGATAGATTGCTGTTCACCATAAGATGACCTGTTGAGTTGCAGACAGGCACAATGAAAATACTGTTACACATTGTAGCTTTGGGACAGAATCTTCTCCAGGAAGAAAACTACACACACACACACACACACACACACACAAAAATCAAGCTACACGTCTATCGCATTTGGCGTGACTAACAATAGTGAGAAACAGCAGGAGTCTGGAAACGGGGATACAACAGTGATTTTCTGCTGTTGTCTGCTTATTCCAAGACATTTGAGGATGAGGAAAACATTATCCAATGTCAGTCAGTGGATTATTTCTCTTTAGTTTTTCTAGTATCTTGTTAAATTTTGTGATATCAAGTTTTACATAAAACTGCTTTTGAACCACTTTCGCAATTTCATGTGGTTGTAAAATAGCTAAAATCTCATCCAAATGATGGGTCCATTAATTTCAGTGTTTGAGAGTGTACGTTATTATGTGGAGCAAACCAGCCTATGAGGAAATGAATTAATGACTCAGCAAACGGCTGTCTGATGAATTCCAAGCAGATGTCTGCTATATGTGTTATTCACAGAAATATTCAAATAAATTGCTGCATATCTCTGTACTATCCATCTTACTGTATTCATTTAACTGATTCACATTATGAATGAGCTAGAAAAATTTCAGACCTGAGGACATAATCAAATCCCACTTTAAAGCATGTTTGAGGTCAGTTATTTTTATTGTATCAAAACAACTTACACACAATTCCAGATGGGAAACAATCAAACCATTTTCATATTGAGCACAATACAAACTTTGTCAGTGTCATGTGCTAACACTCAAGAGGTGTTAGACACACAATTAAATAGTGACCAATTCATACCAGGTCCTCGATAAGACAAACATGCGTCCTCAAATATCATATTCAACTATAGCGCTCCAGACATTTAAAGGGGCAATAGGTATGATGAATGCTGTAGTTACCCTCTCTTAAGTGCTGACAGCTTAGTTTATTTGTACTCCTGTATAAATCTAAATCTACACCTACGTCTACATACATGTACTCTGCAAGTCCCCATATGGTGCATGGCAGTGGCACTTTGTACCACTACTAATCATTCCCATTCCTGCTCTACTTGCAGATGAAGTGAGGGAAACATCACTGTGTATATAGTTTCATACAAGCCCTGATTTCTCTCACTTTGTCTTTGTCGTCCTTACTTAAGATGTATGTTGAGGGCATAGAATCATTCTGCAGTCTGCGAATGCTAGTACTCTGAACTTATCTGGTGGGGATCCCAAAAGCTCGATCAGTGCCCAAGAATGTGTCACTCAAGTGTTCCGTAAGCAGTCTCCATGAAGGAGGAGCTACACTATCCTAGAGTTGTCCCAGTAAAGTGAAGCTGACCATTTGCTTTTTGTTCAGGTAATCACAAGTGCTTGTTCCATTTCATGTCACTTTGCAATATTTTGCCTAGATATTTAATAAATGTCACTGTGTCAAGCACACGACTGTACACAATTTGAACAGTGTTGGATTTTTTATCCTACTCATCTGCATTAACTTAAACTTTTCCAAATTTAGAGCAAGGTTTCATTTGTCACTAAACAGTAAAACAGCTTTGTGTGGGATGTATAATTTTTTTTTTTACCTAATGCTCTCTCTCTCTCTCTCTCTCTCTCTCTCTCTCTCTCTCTCTCTCTCTCTCTCTCTATTTATTTCTAGGTATTTGTTGGGATTCATTCTGTAATGTTCCTTACACTTCAATTAGAAGTGCTTGATATTTTGGAAAATGAATGAAAATATTTTATTTCAGTTCTCAATATGCAACATTTTTGATAGGTTAAACTGTGCTGAACCAGAACCCCTGCCCTGTCTTAAGTGAACCACTTGCACACACCTTCCAGATGAATAACCTCCCTCCACTCTCCTAACAACTCTCCGAGAATAGAACTAGAAGAAATCTGCAATAACATGTGTATTTCATAAGTTTGTATAGAGAGTGGATATATTGATTTACCTTGCAGGTGGTTCACAGGAAAACTATAGTCAGTACACTTCCCATAAGAATTTTTCTAATTTTATGGTAGCAGTAATTACAAGAGCTACTCGTCAAAGGAAGATTGTTTGTTGGTTCTGCTGTGAGCATACCATCTCAGCATGTTAAAAGGAAGGTTGAAAGTGGTGTTTGATATCTTTCATGTGGTATTTCCCAGCTGGGATTTTAGACCATTTCTGTGATCTTCCTATGCTGGAAAAATAAACCCTTGACAAATTCTCTGTGGGTTTCATCTGTCACTCCCATTAATCCAGCATGGTTCAGTTCCCAGAGTGCCAAACAATAATGAAGAACTAATCAGACAGAAGTTTTGTCAATGCTCTCCTCCACTGGGCGATTAGGCTTCCTTAGGATTCTTCTACTGAAGATGTTTTCCATGCCGAAGGCAGATTTGTATGGTCATTGCTCTCTGAGTCACTCCTGATGATTGAACCTTTAGTAAGATGTTAGAATTTGCCTGGAATTCGGATCCTTGCATTTTGTTGGCAAAGTGCTACTATACTATCCAGTCACATTAATGTGACCACCTGTCAAAAGCCTGGATAAACTCCTTTTGCAGTATGAAATGTAGCCCGATTGTGGTGGTCCCATAGATTCTTGATCAGGTTAAAATACAGGGAATTTGGTGGCCAGGGGAGAATGGTCAACTCATGTTGGTGCTCTTCGAACCACGTATATACCTGCACGCTGTGTGACAAATTGCATTGTCCTGCTGGTGAATGCCATCATGCTGAGGAAGAACAAACTGTATGTAGGGGTGGACATTGTCGCTTTTGTTGATCCACCAAGGGAATGCTATGAAAACATTCCCCAAACCATAATGCTCCCTTCTGATTGCACGATGTTTGCTTCTAGACATTTCATGCTGTACACACCAATGGCCATCTGCCTGATGGTGCATGTTGTTGTTGTTGTGGTCTTCAGTCATGAGACTGGTTTGATGCAGCTCTCCATGCTAATCTATCCTGTGCAAGCTTCTTCATCTCCCAGTACCTACTGCAACCTACATCCTTCTGAATCTGCTTAGTGTATTCATCTCTTGGTCTCCCTCTACGATTTTTACCCTCCACGCTGCCCTCCAATATTAAATTGGTGATCCCTTGATGCCTCAGAACAAGTCCTACCAACCGATCCCTTCTTCTGGTCAAGTTGTGCCACAAACTTCTCTTCTCCTCAATCCTATTCAATACTTCTTCATTAGTTATGTGATCTACCCATCTAATCTTCAGCATTCTTCTGTAGCACCACATTTCGAAAGCTTCTATTCTCTTCTTGTCCAAACTATTTATCGTCCATGTTTCACTTCCATACATGGCTACACTCCATACAAATACTTTCAGAAACGACTTCCGGACACTTAAATCTATACTCTATGTTAACAAATTTCTCTTCTTCAGAAACGCTTTCCTTGCCATTGCCACTCTACATTTTATATCCTCTCTACTTCGACCATCATCAGTTATTTTGCTCCCTAAATAGCAAAACTCCTTTACTACTTTAAGTGTCCCATTTCCTAATCTAATTCCTTCAGCATCACCCGACTTAATTCGACTACATTCCATTATCCTCGTTTTGCTATTGTTGATGTTCATCTTATATCCTCCTTTCAAGACACTATCTATTCCGTTCAACTGCTCTTCCAAGTCCTTTGCTGTCTCTGACAGAATTACAATGTCATCAGCGAACCTCAAAGTTTTTATTTCTTCTCCATGGATTTTAATACCTACTCCGAATTTTTCTTTTGTTTCCTTCACTGCTTGCTCAATATACAGATTGAATAACATCGGGGAGAGACTACAACCCTGTCTCACTCCCTTCCCAACCACTGCTTCCCTTTCATGTCCCTCGACTCTTATAACTGTCATCTGCTTTCTGTACAAATTGTAAATAGCCGTTCGCTCCCTGTATTTTACCCCTGCCACCTTCAGAATTTGAAAGAGAGTATTCCAGTCAACATTGTCAAAAGCTTTCTCTAAGTCTACAAATGCTAGAAATGTAGGTTTTCCCTTCCTTAATCTAGCTTCTAAGATAAGTCGTAGGGTCAGTATTGCCTCACGTGTTCCAACATTTCTACGGAATCCAAACTGATCTTCCCCGAGGTCGGCTTATACTAGTTTTTCCATTCGTCTGTAAAGAATTCGCGTTAGTATTTTGCAGCTGTGACTTATTAAACTGATAGTTCGGTAATTTTCACATCTGTCAACACCTGCTTTCTTTGGGATTGGAATTATTATATTCTTCTTGAAGTCTGAGGGTATTTCGCCTGTTTCATACATCTTGCTCACCAGATGGTAGAGTTTTGTCAGGACTGGCTCTCCCAAGGCCGTCAGTAGTTCCAATGGAATGTTGTGTACTCCCGGGGCCTTGTTTCGACTCGGGTCTTTCAGTGTTCTGTCAAACTCTTCACGC
Source organism: Schistocerca americana (assembly GCF_021461395.2). Taxonomy (NCBI): domain Eukaryota; kingdom Metazoa; phylum Arthropoda; class Insecta; order Orthoptera; family Acrididae; genus Schistocerca; species Schistocerca americana. Next base: position 90,753,832 of record NC_060124.1, on the reverse strand, counting down.
AGTATTGTATCTCCCATTTCATCTTCATCTACATTCTCTTCCATTTCCAGAATATTGTCCTCAAGTACGTCACCCTTGTATAGACACTCTATATACTCCTTCCACTTTTCTGCTTTCCTCTCTTTGCTTAGAACTGGGTTTCCATCTGAGCTCTTGATGTTCATACAAGTGGTTCTCTTTTTTCCAAAGGTCTCTTTAATTTTCCTGTAGGCAGTATCTATCTTACCCCAAGTCAGATAAGCCTCTACATCCTTACATTTGTCCTCTAGCCATCCCTGCTTAGCCATTTTGCACTTCCTGTCAATCTCATTTTTGAAACGTTTGTATTCCTTTTTGCCTTCTTCATTTACTGCATTTTTATATTTTCTCCTTTCATCAATTAAATTCAATATTTCTTCTGTTACCCATGGATTTCTACTAGCCCTCATCTTTTTACCTACTTGATCGTCTGCTGCCTTCACTACTTCATCCCTCAGAGCTACCCATACTTCTTCTTCTGTATTTCTTTCCCCCATTCCTGTCAAGTGTTTGCTCGCCCTGAAAATCTGTACAACCTCTGGTTTAGTCAGTTTATCCAGGTCCCATCTCCTTAAATTCCCACCTTTTTGCAGTTTCTTCAGTTTTAATCTACAGTTCATAACCAATAGATTGTGGTCAGAGTCCACATCTGCCCCTGGAAATGTCCTACAATTTAAAACCTGGTTCCTAAATCTCTGTCTTACCATTATATAATCTATCTGATACCTTCTATTGTCTCCAGGATTCTTCCATGTATACAACCTTCTTTTATGATTCTTGAATCAAGTGTTAGCTATGATTAAGTTGTGCTCTGTGCATAATTCTACCAGGCGGCTTCCTCTTTCATTTCTCTCCCCCAATCCATATTCACCCACTATGTTTCCTTCTCTCCCTTTTCCTACTCTCGAATTCCAGTCACCCATGACTATTAAATTTTCGTCTCCCTTCACTACCTGAATAATTTCTTTTATCTCATCATACATTTCATCAATTTCTTCATCATCGGCAGAGCTAGTTGGCATATAAACTTGTACTACTGTACTGTAGTAGGCATGGGCTTCGTGTCTATCTTGGCCACAATAATGTGTTCACTATGCTGTTGGTAGTAGCTTACCCGCACTCCTATTTTTTTATTCATTATTAAACTTACTCCTGCATTACCCCTATTTGATTTTGTATATATAGCCCTGTATTCATGGTGCATAAAATGTGAATAATCTGAAAAGGCCATGTGTTGCCACTCCTTGGATGTGCAGTTGCAGTATCGGTGTGCAAATTCCAGCCCCTGTTGCTTATGGGTAACAGTCAGTATGGGTGCATGAATTAACCTGCTGTGGTGGCCCATATGCAGTATCTTCCACTAATCAGTGTTGAAGAGACACTGTTGGTGGCCCTTTTGTTCATCTGAGTGGTCAGTGCTCAATAGTTTCATGTCTGTTCACCCATTCATATCTCGACAGTCATCGTCGCCCATGTCATCTATGAACCATGGTGCAACACAGTTGCCGTGGTGCTGGTTTTGGTTGGCACCATTTTTCCACACCCAATATAATTTAATTACAGCAGCATGCAAACAGTTTACAAACTTAACCATTTCTATAGGTCTTGCACCCTAGGCCTGAAAGCCAATCATCGTCTTTTTGGATGTCAGATAAATCACTCTGTTTCTGCATTATGACGATGACAGCAGTGTTTCCAGTGACCCTGTGGCTCACTTCATATACCCTCCACTGTCAGTGCTGCCACCTGCTGTTTGTAAGTGGTTATTGCGTATTGAAGCTGAAAATAGGTGATGGCCACTTTAATGTGACTGGACCATGTAATTGCACTATGTGAGTATGCCTCATTGACCAAATCAAAGTTTCAGCTTGCTACTTGGAGGGAGTTTTAACCTTAACAGCAGCGGTGTTATCAGAATAAAGCACAAGTTATTTATAATTAACTCACAGAAAGTAACTGTTCTTGGCTTGACTGGAAATACACAAAATGAAAAACTTCTGGAGATGGATACCTTGTGATCAATACAGCATTCTGAAAGACTGTTCGGTAACTCACACATCAGTACAAGAGAAATATGACTGGGAGGGTCTTGGATGTGAACCATGCTCTTGGTGCACCCATAAGCTGTTGGCTCAGCCACTGAAAGCACAGCTAGAAGTTGAGCAGTGAGTGAAGACAGTACTGCATTAGGCAGGTAGGAAAGTCTGTGCACTAGCCATATGTCGATGATAGTTAATAATAAAGTCCAAATCATGGTCCAAGAAAATCATGTAGTGCAGGGTTGTCATCAAAGGACACACCAGAGAGCTTGCTGTAAACGCTGGCTTGTTGTGGTTGGGGAAGCTGGGCCATGGTGAGCACAGAAATCACTTAATATTTTTATTTCATCTACAGTAACTGCAATAGAAAGTTGAAACTCCATGAGTCACATAATTACATTAGTTGTTTCTGTAATTTTTCTATTTGTTCTCACAGTAACAGTTTTGGGACAAATACTGGTAAAGCTCTGTCTCTTGTGCCCACTGTCCACCATGTAGGGATAGAGTTAGAAATTGCTTGGGACACTATGAGCACACATTTGGGAAGGTAAATTATTGACGTAAAGACTTCTTTTCTCATAATTAACACATTTATTTCATTGTTAGACATATATTTTCACATGTTTACTGAACATTGTAGTGGTACAAAGAGACTTTTTTTGTGGATTATTCTGCATAGTGAAATGGTTGCCACTTTTATGTGATTTCTTCAGGTAGGACACTTGTGTAATTTTTTTCTCATTGTTGGTAGAAGTGATTATGGCAACAAAGTGCCGAAATGGGATCTGTTTTTTGCAATGTATTCCCCTTCACCACTACATAATCATCTTGTTTGAGATCTTCAGTGAGCATTGTGAATATATTGTGATCTCCATCACTACTACAGAAATCAGTGTCGTCCATTGTCTGTGTCATCCAACTCAAGTTGCATTTCTGCCCGAGAGTCATTACTTTCAAAAATAAGCTGCATTTTGGCTCTGGCTGTTTGCTTCTCAGGGATCATATCTTTTGCAGTTCCCTTTGCTTCCTTCTACTTTTGTTCAACAAGTATTTGTTTTTCTGGGATGTCTGTCAGGATTCATGTTTTGCCTTTTTTTCCTTCTGGCAATTGAACTTTACTTTGGTTGTGCCTTTGTGGGTGGACTAGTTTCTTGGGGTTTGACAGACAAGCATGATGCTCTCAGGTTTGACAGACAAGCATGATGCTCTGCTGGTATCATCTCTTGAAGGCCAAGGTGTGGCCTTTTATTGCAATTTCCTGGACTCGTCTGAAGGTTGATAAAACACTTACATAATCAACTTTTTCATTAATTGCATCATAGTTCTCTTTCTCATTTTCCTCAGTTGTTTCATGCTGCATTACAGAAGCAGACAGGAAATCTTGCTCTGTAAAAATATTTGTGTTAAGAGGGTAGATGCTTATGCACTGGAATCCTGATATGATATTGGATACTGTGAATGCCATCAGATATGCTCTTTCAGTTAAGTGCTGCAACATTTTTGAATCTGATAGTCTTTTCAGGGTTCATTTTCATAAAGTTGTCAGAAGCCCTGTAATAAAACCTCTTAAAATGACCATAAACAGTTCTGTCTAGAGGTTGTAGTTTGTGGCTATAATGAGATTGGAGTGTCAGAATTGTCACACCATTCTGCATTACTGTGTCCATACAATCTATATTGAGATGGCTTCCATGATTGTCATAAATCAACAAAACTGGGTCGTTACGAGATGCACTAGAACATTTAACAACATGGTTCATGTAATTACGTGAACAAAATTTCCCCCCTGACTTCTGAGCTAACCTTACCGTTTATGGTGGTACGCCATATAGTTTGTGTTCTGGATAATGAACTGTAGGGAATATTATTGCAGGTGAAATAGAATTCCTCAATGCAGTTACACAAGAAGTTAGGGTAACAAGTTGGCCATGTCCAATTGGTGTACAACGTACTACCTACTTTTTTTGCTGGTGTCTGCATAAGAACGCTCCCACATCCTGGGGGCTGGCACTAGTTGCTCATGATAATGATGTAGGCTGTAGCTTCCTCAAACTCAGTGAATGATGTCGTTTTAAAAGCCTGGACCAGCTCGTTTATTTGTCTCCCAATTTTCAAGCATTCTGATATTACTGCGAGCTGCTGTCTCATATGTCAGCTTAGCAAGCTGTGTAATGGTATACCATGCAGCATGTCAGCAGATACTTCAGCATACTCTTGTAAAAGTGATTTTGCTCCAATGTAAAAACTTGTTTAAAATTATACTTTGGATAAAACCGAACTTCTTCAAAGGCTGGTGCAGCCTTTGCTTTGTTTACATATCTGGAAAAATAAATTTGTGAATTAGTGTAGCTTTTAGATTTATATACATGTTTCATATTGCAGTTTCAAATTTGGCTATAGATAAATTACGTTAGTGTGCTGTGCAAGTGTCTATTTAGGAATTCCGTATTCTTTAGATGCTGCAAGCACAGCATAACTATCGTTTAGGAAAGCTTGTACAACTTCTTTCATCCTGTCTTCAGGTGTCATGCGATATTAGTTTTCCTTTTCCTATTCTGAATCATATTTCTTGAAACATGAGAGAGGGGAGAGGAGAAGGCTACAGAACAATAATTTTAATGATAGTGAAACACACTGGGCAGTATGTCCAATGTGCCCCTAGCATCAGTTGCCCGTTGTGCCCCATACATAAAGTATGCAAAACTCACTACATAATAAAATTAGAAGTACTTGTACGATCAATTTCAGTGCTTCAATATCCTTTCCAAATTTACTGCATTCACATTTACTGCTTTTGACTTTCATGGACAATAAGTTGTACAAGTAGAAATGTTTTTATTTCATGGAAATCTTGCAAAAAATGAGGTTCAGACACACTTGCGACATTTTGCCAGTAGTGCAGCAAGTGGCCACCTTGAAAAATCAGTTGGTGTTACCAACATATGAATACCTTACCTTGGTGAAATCACAATACCCTACTCTCACATATAGACGTTTTTAATAATGAACTTATCATTGTGCCCCTATGCGTACTGTACGAGTGAGACTGTGGTGGTCCGTGGCAACCCTTAAATCTACTATGAATGTTTTGGTATGTGATATGGCACTGTGATTGTGTCTTTCTATGGTGTGCCCTAAAGACCTCATTGGACTTATGTGTAATTATCGATTGATTTGTCAATATGTCCAGTGTGATTACAAGAAGTATCATTAGACAGTTCTTCTTGTATCCTGTGTTTACTTAGCAGTGGGGAAACCTGAAAATATCAAGTCTTTTTGCCAATTTATACAAAGTATTTTTAATTTAGTTCGTTAGTTAGTTACATTCAGGATGTTGTATCTTTATCAAGTTCTGAGGGTACCAGTGGTATTTCTGTTCTCCGGAATCAACTGATTTTATGGCAGACTGATATACAGAATTTTGTAACAGCCAAAGAAAAAAAAATCTATTTGTTATTAATGTTATTGACTGTTTAAATCATGGTGTGCTTGAAATATGAAAGTCAGTGTTGTGTTACTCTTAGAACACCACCTGTCATCCCTTCTCTGTCCAGTATTTACAATGTATATATAGTTTTGAAATAATCATTATACTTATTTGAGATACTTATGTTTTTTCTATACACATTATTATTATTATTGTTATCTTTACTTTCTCAGACGTTAAGTCTGGTTAAGAATGGAGTGACGCGGACCTTTATCAAGTGTCACTTCCTTTTAACTGTACGGTATATGTTATATTGCATTTAGGAACTTTTGGGTAATTGAACATGTATTATTATTATTATTATTATTCTTTACTTTCTCAGACGTTAAGTCTGGTTAAAAATGGAAAGTGACGCGGACCTTGATCAAGCGTCACTTCCTTTTAACTGTATGGTATGTGTTATATTGCATTTAGGAACTTTCGGGTAATTGAACATGTATCAATAATTACTGATTTCTGTAGTTGTATATATAAGTTTGGATGTAGCTGTATTGCATTGATGTACTGGTGGATATTGTGTGGTATGACTCCTGTAGTTGATAGTATAATTGGTATAATGTCAACTTTATCCTGATGCCACATATCCTTGACTTCCTCAGCCAGTTGGATGTATTTTTCAATTTTTTCTCCTGTTTTCTTCTGTATATTTGTTGTATTGGATATGGATATTTCGATTAGTTGTGTTAATTTCTTCTATTTATTGGTGAGTATGATGTCAGGTTTGTTATGTGGTGTTGTTTTATCTGTTATAATGGTTCTGTTCCAGTATAATTTGTATTCATCATTCTCCAGTACATTTTGTGGTGCATACTTGTATGTGGGAACGTGTTGTTTTATAAGTTTATGTTGTAAGGCAAGCTGTTGATGTATTATTTTTGCTACATTGTCATGTCTTCTGGGGTATTCTGTAATTGCCAGTATTGTACATCCGCTTGTGATGTGATCTACTGTTTCTATTTGTTGTTTGCAAAGTCTGCATTTATCTGTTGTGGTATTGGGATCTTTAATAATATGCTTGCTGTAATATCTGGTGTTTATTGTTTGATCCTGTATTGCAATCATGAATCCTTCTGTCTCACTGTATATATTGCCTTTTCTTAGCCATGTGTTGGATGCGTCTTGATCGATGTGTGGCTGTGTTAAATGATACGGGTGCTTGCCATGTAGTGTTTTTTTTCCAATTTATTTTCTTCGTGTCTGTTGATGTTATGTGATCTAAGGGGTTGTAGAAGTGGTTATGAAATTGCAATGGTGTAGCCAATGTATTTATATGAGTGATTGGTTTGTGTATTTTGCTAGTTTCTGCTTGTTCTATAAAGAATTTTCTTAAATTGTCTACCTGTCCATAATGCAGGTTTTTTATGTCGATAAATCCCCTTCCTCATTCCTTTCTGCTTAATGTGAATCTTTCTGTTGCTGAATGTATGTGATGTATTCTATATTTGTGGCATTGTGATCGTGTAAGTGTATTGAGCGCTTCTAGGTCTGTGTTACTCCATTTCACTACTCCAAATGAGTAGGTCAATATTGGTATAGCATAAGTATTTATAGCTTTTGTCTTGTTTCTTGCTGTCAATTCTGTTTTCAGTATTTTTGTTAGTCTTTGTCTATATTTTTCTTTTAGTTCTTCTTTAATATTTGTATTATCTATTCCTATTTTTTGTCTGTATCCTAGATATTTATAGGCATCTGTTTTTTCCATCGCTTCTATGCAGTCGCTGTGGTTATCCAGTATGTAATCTTCTTGTTTAGTGTGTTTTCCCTTAACTATGCTATTTTTCTTACATTTGTCTGTTCCAAAAGCCATATTTATATCATTGCTGAATACTTCTGTTATCTTTAGTAATTGGTTGAGTTGTTGATTTGTTGCTGCCAGTAGTTTTAGATCATCCATGTATAGCAAATGTGTGATTTTGTGTGGGTATGTTCCAGTAATATTGTATCCATAATTTGTATTATTTAGCATGTTGGATAGTGTGTTCAGGGCAAGGCAGAACCAGATAGGACTTAATGAGTCTCCTTGGTATATTCCACGCTTAATCTGTATTGGCTGTGATGTGATATTATTTGAATTTGTTTGGATATTAAGTGTGGTTTTCCAATTTTTCATTACTATGTTTAGGAACTGTATCAATTTAGGAGCTACTTTGTATATTTCTAATATTTGTAGTAACCATGAGTGGGGTACACTATCAAAAGCTTTTTGGTAATCAATGTATGCATAGTGTAGTGACCTTTGCTTAGTTTTAGCTTGATATGTCACCTCTGTATCTATTATCAGTTGCTCTTTACATCCTCGTGCTCCTTTGCAACAGCCTTTTTGTTCTTCGTTTATAATTTTGTTCTGTGTTGTATGTGTCATTAATTTCTGTGTAATGACTGAAGTTAATATTTTGTATATTGTTGGTAGGCATGTTATGGGGCGATATTTTGCTGGGTTTGCTGTGTCTGCTTATTATTATTATTATTATTTTCATTATTATCATCCATTGTTTGTTTCTATACATGGTTATTTCTGTGGTTTGTGCTGGACTGTATACCTCTTCGTAATGTGACTTGTACATACAGCTGTACAAAATGAACAAAGGATGAACAAATGTTATAATAATAAAAGTTGCAGATTTTTCAATAACAATGCATTTCTAGTTGGCTAGAAAAACTAGACAGTTAAGGTGTAACATTTGAGGGTTGTTTAACCTGAAAAGGATATTTAGTTAGCAAAGTTGCTTATTCAGAATTTTGAGAAAAACCTTTGAAGCCTTGTTTTTTATTAATTGTTTCAGATATGGATAACAATGACAATGATACCAGTGAAAATGAAGAAGAATCCAATGATGAGGGTGATGGCAACGTGGATGGAGAAGACCGACAGACAGAGGAAACTGTGTGTGAATATAATAACAGCAAACAAGCAGAAAATGAAGAAGAAATTGTGGTAATTCATGAACAAAAATCAGAACATAATACTGACAATAAGGCAAAGTTACTTCGTGAAGCAGAAAGGAGCAAAAAGAATGAAAAATGTAATTTGCTACAGGAATCACCAAGAAGAGAACTTAAAGAGAGAGTGGTAATTGCCACAGCTTCAATCAAAGTTGAAGCACATGGTATGCCACATAAAATCGATGTTAGGGTGTCAAATTGTTCTTCTGAAATGAGACCTTCTAAACTGCAGGACAGACATAATGGTATGCTGCAAAAATGTGAACAGTCCAAGAATAATACATCAGAATTTCATTCACATGAATCAAAAGAGGTGGAAAGGCACTTAACAACACATCCAGAGATTGATACTGACAGTGATAATGATGTCATTATCTTAGAGTGACAGTAAGCCAGTGTTTTTACCCACTGGTGATGACATTTGAGTACCAACCAAATATTTAACATCAACAGTGCTTGCTTTGCACATGAAGGTTATTTACTCTTTAGTTGTAAGTTTTTAATATGTATACAGTTAATATATATACATTTGGTGCAGCTAGAAAGGGCACATATATTATTTTTTGCCCTTTGTAATCAGGTGTGATTTTTTATTTGTGATTTGTACAGAAAATTTTATTAGACTCAATTTATATATTGAAAGTATAGGTTCTTGAAAACAGTCATATATTTATATAAAGGGCTTGTACTGAATTAAATAAAATACCGCCATTCTGTCTAACAGAAGGTGGCATAATGGCATGGTGAAAAGTTCTCAGCCTGGCAGTGAAAGTTTTGTGTTTCTGTTAAATCAAAAATGCTCTTTATGCTTTGACATAGTCGTATTTTAAGTCAGTACCCTCTCTGTTATGTTATTCTAATCCATTTACAGCTACCATAACGTGTTTGGTGGATTTGAAACATTTTCCAGTAACAAACTTCTTCAGATGTGGGAAAAGGTTAGTCAGCATCATACTTTTCACCCATTTGCTGTTCATATTCCACATCACTCTATCTTATTTTATGGACTGACGAATCAGGCTTCTCAGCAAATTACGGTTCTTAAACTTCTCTTCTTCTGGGATGATGTTTTGGGTATGTCCTCTTTGCTCAATGTCAGACTTCACTATGTTCTTGTACCTGAGTTTTGGTCTACCTTTTGGTCTTTTGTTTCTGATATTCAGATCATAGAGTAGTCTCATTAACCTTTAGCATCCCTGCATCACATATGCCCGTACCATCTCAGTTATTATGAGATTATTTTATCTTGTAGGCGTACAGACTTGAGTCTGCTTTCAGATTTCCTCATTCCAGTTTCTATCCCTTCATTTCTTTCTGACCATACTATGAAGAAACCACCGCTTAACTGTCTCAATTCATCTGAAGCTTTTACTTCTTTCACAACAGTACATCAAAATGGACATGTGATAATATTAAAGGAGACAACTCACCGAAAGCAGTAGCATTGAGTTGTCAATAGACGCTCACAAAAAGAAAGAAAACTTGCTAGCTTTTGGAGTAATCCTTCTGTGAGCTAGAGTAAAATTCACACACACACACACACACACACACACACACACACACACACACAAACAAACAAACACGTACGCACTTATGCACCTATTTTCCTACATAGTGCCAGCTGGGCTCGCCTGCTCCATGTAAGGGCATAGACATGTGTATGTGTGCGTGTGCATTTTTTGTGTGGCTTTTACTTTACCTCTTAGAAGGATTATTCTAAAAGCTTGCAAGTTTTGTTTCTTTTTGTGTGTGCCTCTACGCGAGTCAACACGTCTGCTTTGAGTGAGAGGCTTACTTTAATCCAAAAGTATTTATATTCTAACAGTACTTTCCTACACCATATAATAGGTTTCGTAGATAACTCAGTTACATTTTAATGGTACTTTCTTATCCCATATTAGGTCTTCAACTGTTTGATCGAAGTTAGAATCTGCTTGAATTCTGTGGGTGTGATTTCTTTGTCTACACCAGTATCGAAAAGAACACTACCAAGATAGTTAAAACAGTAGGTTATCTGTTGTTTCCCTCCAGTTCAACATGTCCTACTGTTGCCCATATCTTTTCATGACCATTGCCTCACTTTTCTTGTGGCTGAAAATGAGACCACATACTTTAGCAGCTTCTGCCCAGGTGTTTATTTGATCTTGAAGGCCTTATTTAGAGTTGTTCTGCAGAATATACATCATTGGCAAACAAAATGGTTTTCAGTTTTTCGTTGCCGATGATTTGGTGTAATTTTCTCTATATCTTTTTCATTTCCATAATGAAAAGAAGAGGAGGCAGATCTCCATCTTGCCTTAACCCATACTTCATGTCAAAGATTTTAGCCATTCCCACAGGTGTTTTGTCTTTACTGTGGGTATCTTAGTTCAAATTATTGATCCTGTGTACCATGCCATCTTATATTCCGCTTTTCTTCAGTGTTTCCCACATATATTCCCTGTTCACAACATCAAACACCTTCTTTATATCCTGGAAGGTGAATCATAGGTCTAATTTGTGTACATGGTATTTTTTCATTAATTAGCGGAGAGCAAAAATGAAATCAGTTGTTGACCTTCATTTCCTGAATCCATATTGTTCTTCCAAGAGTTTTCTTCAATGAGGGGTGTGATCTTATGTTCTACAATTTCTTCATAATGTTCACTCACTTGAGATGTGACATTGATACCTCTGTAGTTACAATATTTTGTTCTATCAGTGTTCCTGAAAATTGGGATAATGATGCGAATTTTCCAGTCAACAAATAGACCTATCTTCCTTTTTCCCATGTGTCTCAAACTTTCAGTGGATTCCTTGTTTTCCAGCAACTCTTATGGCTTCAATCATTTCACCATGTAGTAAATTTGGTTTTTTGGTAGGTAGTTTATTTTTTAAAGTTTAGGGGGACAGGAACTCGTGAATGAGACTACCCCTGATTTTCGATCCGAAGTAAAATTGCCAAAAGAAAATTTATTTCTATGTGAACAAATTTCTATTAAAGTTTTCTAAGTCGCCAAAAGAAAGTGTTTTTAATGCAGTATTGAGAATGTAACTTTTCACGACCGTATCGGACAATATGGGTCAATTTACTACAGAAATAACAACCTTGGATAATTTTTGAGATTTAACAGAGTGAATTTGCTTTTAGAATCCCTTTTTACCTAATTTTACAGTAGGCTGTGTAGATCTTCGTTTTCTCTTGATAGCTGCTGGTCAGGCTATTGTCTCCATTGATTTTCTCCCTCCGATTCTTGAAGTAGGTAGGTATGGAAATGATTTTTTTCTAACTCTTGATCTTTCTGTTTTCCATATTCATTTATTGCTTGTACTTATTTACGACCATACGAAATTGAGTTGCAATGAAATCTGACATTATCGAATCTTCAAACTGGTCAATATCATTTACAAGAATGCATCAGTCACTTGCACTGTTCCTATGAACTGCTCTACGTGTTATCACAGTAAGAGATCTTAATTGCAACTGCTGCCACTCTCGACTGGCGAACGTCTATCAACGCTACCGCACCTCTTTGGTCAGAGATAGCAATACCTTGTCTTCGCTGCTTCCGACCAAAGAGCACGTTTACAAGAAAATTTATTTATTTATTTTAATATTAATTTACAAAAATGATAATTTAAATAATTAATTGCGTAATTTCATTTGAATAAAAAATAAATAAACATTTTCCTTTTTCGTCATTTGCGTCAATGGGGAGGGGTCTGTTCCACTACACCACCCCCTACTGTTCACTGACACATGAGGTCACTTTCCTTGGTTCATGTGGATAGTGAACAGTACCTTTTACACTTTTACATATATCTATATAGATCTCTAAGAAAAAATTCAGCTCTGCTCTAAATCTAATTGAAGGATTGCTGTACTAGGTGATATTCTTAACTACTACAAAAAATTTTTGTTACATAAATTCATACATATATACACATATATATATTACACACAAAAAAGAGTTTTTGGTTTTACAATTGCGTTTTTTCCTCTTTTGCTCGCGTTGGCGAGTCCTCAGATTCGTCCTGTTGGGCTTGGATACCCATTGTTTCCCTTACGGTTGGTGGTCGGCAGGCTTTTGTTCCATGGGACCATTGTTTGGCTCGTGCGTCTAAGGCACGCATTGTCTTATCCCACACTGTCGTTCCTGTCCTCGCGCATGATCGCGTTGTCCCTTCATGTGGAGGCTGTGAAAGTGCTGAATTCCTGGTGGTAAATGCTACGAGAAGTCGCGTTGGTTGCACCAGTACCCAAAGTACCCGCTACGACGCCCCTTGGTGTGCTCCAGGGTCGAAGTGCAAACTTCCAGCCCGCAGTATCACCTCACAGGTATGTAACACAAGCAGTAACACTCGCACGCCTTTTTCTTCACTTTCCTCCCTTGAGAGGTATGATTTTTCACAATCACTGAAAGACTTTTTCCTTTCACACACATTTTTTCCATTACTCTTGTCACAATGCTCACTTTGTCTTCTTCCATGCCAACATTTTTTTTATGACATACATCGTCATGAAAATATGCAAAACAAGAAGACAAATAATTATACTTCTGAAATTCCAGTTCATATATACTTGTGTTTTACATGATAAATCCTTCATTCTTTTGTCATTATTCTTTTGTGGCATCAGTTATCCTTACATACATTTTTAAACATGGAATTTAAATATCTTATCCTAAAGAGCTGAACTTTTTCAACCTTTGATTTTTCTTTCTTATTTTCTCTCTTTTAGGGTGAACTCCTGTTGTACATAAGTTCCATTCTTGAGGTTCAATTGCTACTTCGCTATTCACAAAGGTCTTCACCACTTCTTACTGCAAGTCGTGTTATTTTTACACTACAAGTAGAAGGTGAAGAAATATGCTAAAAACTACCAATCTACAATACCTACAAAGAAGAACTTTTAACCATAAATATTCACATTCACTCCACATTTACTCTTTGTTTCTCACTTGTACACCAGTGATTTCTACAAGTTGTGTCAACTTAGTGCAAAATTCGTCTCTCAGCATATCTGACGTCTGCGTTTTACTTTAAGCATCGTTTGTGTATCAGCGTTTTTTCATGTTACAAGCTTGAAACTTACCTTAATTTTACTCTCCATGCTTCTTCTATTAATGTATTATGTACACTCTTAACAAACAATATTTAAGTAGGTATATTTTCAGAGCTACATGCTGTGCATGGCTATCCATTGCATGTTTCAAAAATCATGTCATATTCTCTGCTATGGCTATGTACAAGTCCTTCATGTGTGCTTCCCACTATAATGTGTGTGTGTACATGTATACAGTTGTAGTGTAAAAGGATTTGTAGCTTAATATTGCTTAAATATTGCTTTTGCATATTCTTCCTGTTAAATGCAGATATGTCATACATTCTCTCAGCATTCCTGAGGCATTGTTTGCTTATTAACTTCATAGGTTAGGTACTAGTTTACAGTAAGAGCAGTAATCTTATTCAGATATTAGTGGTTCTTTAGGTTTCATGTAGCTTATCTTACGATGTTAGCTAGGCTACAGAATGTTAATTTGTTGTCTTCTCAACTACAGATAACTGTGCGTATACACTTAACAAATGTTGCAAAAATGCATATTGCTTCTTGTGTTATTTTGTGCCTTGAGGTGGTCCCTACTGAGTTGGCTTCAAATTTGAGCTATTCTCAACACAAGTGTGGTTATTTGTGGTATATTCTGTGCTTTTCTAATGGAAAATTCTTTACACTTGCCATTGCTTACTATCATAACATACATGGTTTCTAGATCATGTCAGAGGTTCACTGTGGCTTCATACTCTCACACATATTCTATTCTCATTACACACTCATTCACCTTAAATCTACAATATTTGTGTGGCCCTCTCATTAGGTACCAACACCTCCATTTCCTCAATACTACCATCATTAATGTGGGCCGGGCTTTATCCTCTGGTCCCACTGTAAATTCCTCCTTCCTCCAATACTTAAAACTAAGTTAAGGCTCCCTGTAGGATTACCTCAGTGTTCACTCACATACAAAATTCTCACCAAAATCCAAGTTATATCTCTCCCTGACAGTTACCATGTGTATAACATAAATGCAGTCTATAATAGTTCAACAGTTTACCTTTTCCTTACAACAAAATATTCCTCCTTGTTATTCAGCTTTCAGAATACTACCTTTTGCTCACACTTCAACTTATGTTACCTTTTGTGCTTTTCATATGCATTTATCGTGTCTTTATATTGTTCCTTACTTCCATCTGAAAGAAAAGTAGTGTATACTGTATAGTTTCTGCTTTTTCCTCTCATTTACTGTAATCTGGTTCTTAATATTGCTTCAGTTTGCCTAGGCTTTACCTTGCAAGTGTTTGTGTATACGAGGTGTGGCTAGAAAAAAACCGGACTAGTACTGGTGAAACAATAAAACGAATGCAATAAGGCTGAAAGTCGCGTGGCCTGTCACGTGACTCTCGCTCCACCTACTGCTCGAGTTTCATCTGCCTCCTGCACTCAGTCTGCCCGTGGCGTCTGTTTTAAGTAGTTGACGTTTTGTCTGTGCGTCGGAAAATGTTGAGTGTACAGAAAGAACAGCGTGTTAACATCAAATTTTGTTTCAAACTAGGAAAATCTGCAAGTGAAACGTTTGTAATGTTACAACAAGTGTACGGCGATGATTGTTTATCGCGAACACAAGTGTTTGAGTGGTTTAAACGATTTAAAGATGGCCGCGAAGACACCAGTGATGACACTCGCACTGGCAGACCATTGTCAGCAAAAACTGATGCAAACATTGAAAAAATCGGTAAACTTGTTCGACAAGATCGCCGTTTAACAATCAGAGCAGTGTCTGAGTTAACAGGAGTTGACAAGGAAAGTGTTAGGCAGATTCTTCATGAAAGTTTCAACATGAACAAAGTGTGTTCAAAAATGGTTCCAAAGTGTCTCACAATTGAACAGAAGGAACGCCGAAGAATGATTTGTTCTGACATCCTGGAAAACATTGAAAGTGATCCCACCTTCTTACAAAATGTTATTGCTTGCGATGAATCGTGGTTTTTTACTAACGATCCCAAAACTAAACGCCAATCGATGCATTAGAAAACTTCTGGTTCTCCACGACAAAAAAAAGCACGAATGTCAAAATCGAAATTCAAGGCAATGATGATTGTTTTTTTTTGACATCAAAGGGATTGTGCGCATTGATTGGGTACCAGAGGGACAAACAGTAATCAGCATTACTACATTAGCGTCCTGGCTACCCTACGTGAGCAAGTACGGAGAAAACGGAACGATTTGTGGAGAAAAAAGTCATGGATCCTTCACCAAGACAATGCCCCAGCTCACAGTGCGTTGTCAGTGAAGACGTTTTTGGCAAAACACAACATTCCCATCTTAGATCATCCACCCTACTCACCTGATTTGGCCCCCTGTGACTTTTTTCTTTTCCCTAAAGTCAAGTCAGCTTTGAAAGGAACTAGATTTGAGACTGTTGAAGCAGTAAAAGAAAAAGCGACGGAAGTAATGTATGGACTTGCCGAAAATGATCTGCAGCATTGCGATGAACAGTGGAAAATTCGTATGGAGCGGTGTAGAGACCGAGGAGGAGAGTACATTGAAGGAGATAACATGGAATTGTAAATAATTGTAAATAAATGTTTTTTCCAGCATCAGTCCGTTTTTTTTCTAGCCGCACCTCGTAATGTTAGCTTGAGATGACATTTGTTTTCAGTGTTAAGTGTTTTCCCTTCTCTTACTGTCTGCCTTTTACACAGAATTAAGGTGGGTTTTGTAAATATTGTACATCATGTTCATAGCTATAGCTTTAGTGTTATGGTGGTGGGTTTTCCTTTCTCTTGTAATTTGTCATCCATCTTTTGTACATAGCTTTCCTTATTCCTATTATTGGCTGTACATAGTGTGAACTTACTGTCTAACCTTGACTTGTTATGTATATGAAGTGTTTAGAACATGTAGTGTGTGTCTCTAGCACTCCACTATTCCTCCTGTTCTCTACAATATCTTACTTAGTCTACTTTCTTACTTAAATGTAACTTATTGCCTAAAGTAAAGTTTACTATTTACACATGTGTCTTTTCCCTGATATTGTCATAGCTTCCAAATCAGATTATTCTTTCTCTCTCGTACTAGGTTCTGTGTGTCTTAAATACTTCCTTAAATCTTTATGTGGATATAATCCCTTTATTTTCCCAGTATTTGGGTAGCTTAGCAAGTATGCTCCAGGGTGTGGAATTTTACTAATTTTAAATGGACCAGCATAAAGCATCTGCCATTTTTTGTTCAGTTTCTTAACCTTGGTAGACTTAGAGTGTGTCCTAAGTAGTACCCCCTCTCCTACCTTGTATTCTGTTCTGTTTCCATGTCTTTTGTCAAATGCTCTCTTTCTATTTTGACCCTGTTCTTTTAAGTGTACTAGTGCTCCTCTGATCTTTTCTTCCAAAGTAACTTCATGATTGGTTAACTTAGGTAAAGGGTTGATCCATTCATTTCTTTCCTGTTGAGAAAACATTAGTTCGGCTGGTGTATAGCCTGTACAGGGTTATTACAAATGATTGAAGCGATTTCACAGCTCTACAATAACTTTATTATTTGAGATATTTTCACAATGCTTTGCACACACATACAAAAACTCAAAAAGTTTTTTTAGGCATTCACAAATGTTCGATATGTGCCCCTTTAGTGATTCGGCAGACATAAAGTTGATAATCAAGTTCCTCCCACACTCGGCGCAGCATGTCCCCGTCAATGAGTTCGAAAGCATCGTTGATGCGAGCTCGCAGTTCTGGCACGTTTCTTGGTGGAGGAGGTTTAAACACTGAATCTTTCACATAACCCCACAGAAAGAAATCGCATGGGGTTAAGTCGGGAGAGCGTGGAGGCCATGACATGAATTGCTCATCATGATCTCCACCACGACCGATCCATCAGTTTTCCAATCTCCTGTTTAAGAAATGCTGAACATCATGATGGAAGTGCGGTGGAGCGCCATCCTGTTGAAAGATGAAGTCGGCGCTGTCGGTCTCCAGTTGCGGCATGAACCAATTTTCCAGCATGTCCAGATACACGTGTCCTGTAACGTTTTTTTTTTCGCAGAAGAAAAAGGGGCCGTAAACTTTAAACCGTGAGATTGCACAAAACACGTTAACTTTTGGTGAATTGTGAATTTGCTGCACGAATGCGTGAGGATTCTCTACCGCCCAGATTCGCACATTGTGTTTGTTCACTTCACCATTAAGAAAAAATGTTGCTTCATCACTGAAAACAAGTTTCGCACTGAACGCATCCTCTTCCATGAGCTGTTGCAACCGCGCCGAAAATTCAAAGCGTTTGACTTTGTCATCAGGTGTCAGGGCTTGTAGCAATTGTAAACGGTAAGGCTTCTGCTTTAGCCTTTTCCGTAAGATTTTCCAAACCGTCGGCTGTGGTACGTTTAGCTCCCTGCTTGCTTTATTCGTCGACTTCCGCTGGCTACGCGTGAAACTTGCCCGCACGCATTCAACCATTTCTTTGCTCACTGCAGGCCGACCCGTTGATTTCCCCTTACAGAGGCATCCAGAAGCTTTAAACTGCGCATACCATCACCGAATGGAGTTAGCAGTTGGTGGATCTTTGTTGAACTTTGTCCTGAAGTGTCGTTGCACTGTTATGACTGACTGATGTGAGTGCATTTCAAGCACGACATATGTTGTCTCACTGTGCTCTCGAGCGCTCTGGCGGCAGAAACCTAAGTGCGGCTTCAGCCGAACAAAACTTTATGAGTTTTTCTACATATCTGTAGTATGTCGTGACCATATGTCAATGAATGGAGCTACAGTGAATTTATGAAATCGCTTCAATCATTTGAAATAGCCCTGTAGATGTGTGTGGTAGATTGTTAAAAATTTCTTCGAGTGGTGTAAGGTATTCTAACCATTTAGTCTGTTTATGTGGGATGTATGTTCTGATGAACCTGTTCCATTCTTTGAATACCCGTTCCACCAGATTTGCTTCTGGGTGAAATCGTGAAATGAGTATGTGTCTTGTCTTGTTCTGTCATAAAACTCTTCCATCTGTGGCTCGTGAAAGTCGTTGCGTTATCAGTAAGAATTGCCTGTGGTTTGCCCACTCATGTAATGTAATCTTCTTTGATTCTCTTAATGATGGGTTGTGAGGTAACAGTTTTTGTGGCAAACAATTTCAAATATTTTGTGTATACATCATATAATGCAATCACATATTTAGTTCCTCCTTTTGATGTGGGTAAGGGTCCTGCAGCATCTAAAGCTACTATTGATAAAGGCCTCTCTGGTATTATAGGATGTAACTCTGTTCTTGTGTCCTTGTTGTCGTGTTTCACCTTTTGACAAATGGTTCAATATCTAAGTACTTGTTGAATGCGCCTACGCATGTTTGGAAAGTAGCAATAAATGGATGTCTTACTCATGCATTTGGAAACACCATAGTGCCCCCAAACCCGATGAGTGTGTTGTATAAAGTTCTCCACAGAGTCTTCAGGTATGCATACACACCAATGCCTTGAAGTGGATGTACGCCTATAAAACAAAACTCCTTCAGATAAACGGTAGTGTGTAGAGATCTTGTTGTTCTCTCCCTTAATTAGTTGTTCTTTTACTGACTTCCATTGTGGGTCTTTCTCTTGCAGGAATTTCATATTTTTGCAAAGTTTTAGATAATATGGTCTATAAGTACCATCATACATTAATAGGATTCTAAAGTCTGTTGTCTGTTCTGTAAGTTCTGTAAATTCTGTTAAATTTTGAGGTAACCTCGACAAAGCATCAGCTATAACGTTTTGCTTTCCATCCATATGGACTATTTCGAATTGAAATTCTTGCAGGTAAAGACACCAACGAGCTAACCTGGCATGTAATAGTCTGCATGTCAATAGAAATGATAAAGCTTGGTGGTCACAAAAGACTTTAATGCGGTTACCCCACAGATAGTATCTAAATTTCCTGAATGCCCATACAACAGCTAGTGCAACATCAGTGGCTAAACAGAAATCCTGTGTCATATCTGGGTGATGTAATAAGTCTGCATTTACTAAAGCTTGTTTGATAGCATCAAAATCTTTCTGACATTCCTGTGTCCAAATCCATGTGTTGTTTTTTCTCAATAGGTTTAACAGAGCTTCACTATTTAAAATTTGGTGTGGCATAAACTTCCTAAAGAATGATGCTAATCCTAGAAATGCCTTAAGCTGTTTCTTTGTTTGAGGAGTAGGACAATTCCTGATTGCATCTGTTTTACTTGTGTGTGGTCTTATTCCTTCCTCAGAAATGATGTGACCCAAAAATTTCACTTCCTGCCTGGCAAATTTTGACTTTTTAAGATTTACAGTAACTCCATACTCTGAAAATTTTGTCAACACTTTGTTTAGTAAATCTAAATGTTCTCTCCAAGTGGCTGTAGCAATGAGTAAATCATCTACATATACTGTTACACGACTACGTAATTCAGGCCCAAGTACTTGATCCAAGGCTGCTATAAATACTCCTGTGCTGACATTCAGGCCAAAAGGTACCACACAAAATTGATAGCTTCTCCCATCACATACAACTGCTGTGTATTTACGGCTATCTACATGCATTGCTATTTGTCAGTATGATGCTTCCAGATCGATAGTTGATAGAAATTTTACACCATAAAGCATTAGTAGTTGCTCGTCCAACTTACCTGGTTTTGTTCTTACCGGGATAATAATTTTATTGATGGCTCTAGCATCCAAAACAAGTCTTACTGTACCGTCAGATTTGGTAACTGGCAAGAGGGGACTGCAGTAAGGTGACTGAGATGGCTCTATAATTTTCCATTTCAGCATTCGCTCTATCTCTTTGTTTACTGCCTCCCTCTTGGCCCATGGTATAGCGTAAGAAGAATGGCAAAAGGTTTCATGTGGTTTAACGTCCATTCTCTACACGTAATCCTTCACTACTCCTGGTCTTTTACTAAATACTTGTTTATGTATACACAGTACATCACAAAGTTCACGTTGTTGCTCAGGCGTTACGCTGTTGCACTCGTGTACCTTCTCTATAATTTCTTGTGTGCTCACATGTTCTGTGTCACCTCCAGGATAGTGTTGCTGTTGATTTGTAAATAGAATTTTGGGTAGTGTTAGCTCGAGATTAACCAAATGACAATATCTACTATGCATTGCAGGTGTTCTTATCATGTCCACAGAAAATACCTTTCCCTCAAACTGAAATGTGCATTTACCTATGGCTATGTCCAGTGTAACTTGGTGTTGTCTGAAAAATTCCATTCCTAGGATACAGTTTACTATGAGCTTTTCAACTACTAAAAATGAGCATTTTATTTCTATGTTCGCCAGTGTAACCGGTGCTAGTGTCTGTATTTTAACTCCCTTTGACTTATTCCCCATAGCACTTAATATTTTGCAATTCTGCACTGGAAAGGTAGGCAATACTGTTGTCTTGTTAATCTGTTCGAACAAGCTGGTTGACATTACATTCACGGATGCGCCTGTGCCCATAACAATTTTCACAGGTACGCCTCCTAGTGTCCCTTCAACCAACGCTTGTACTTCATATTCTTGTCGATGTGTACAAATTGTTCTCTCAAAGCACAAATCTTCCTCCATCTCCGTGTCCATGTCATATCTGATAAGGTTTATTGTTTTCGTGTTATTGCCCCCTACTCCGCTGTCGACTACCGCTGCGGGGGTGAGCAGTGTCGCGTGCTGTTTTCCACGGTGTTGGCAACGCTGCCGTTAGCTAGTACGGGTGTACTGGCTGTGTTGTTGTCATTCAATTCAATAATATTTACACTTGGCGTTTGCGCTTGCCATGCATTGCCAGTTGCTGGATATGTGGCTCGCCTGTTTCTTCCAAAAGTGTTGCTGTTTCTGTTATTGTTCTGTGTGTTATTATTTTGCCAATGTGAATTTGGCTGAAATCTGCCCCTGTTCCTATTTCTGCCGTTTTGATACCCGGGATTGTATCTGTTTTCCCTGCGGTTCCACGGTTTGTTTCCATATGTTTGACCATTCTGCCCCCGCGGGTAGTCAAGTTGTTGTGTTTGCCTGCCGGGTGTATTATTATTATTGTGATTGTAATTACCGTTACGATTATTGCCGTTGCGGTTACTGTTATTGCTGTTCTGCCTTTGACCGTCCTTGTGAATCAGGTCAAAGGTGTCCAGTACTGATAGAAAATAGTCAACATTATCTGCCGGTACTGTGGCGAGTCTTTCTCTGATCGGGATTGGTAACTTCTCTTTAAGAATTTCCAAAACATCAACATAAGATATGGTTTTATGCCAATATCGAGTTTTATTTAGATATTTTTTGAAATATTTACGTAATCCTCCGCTTTTTGGATTGAATGGTTCAGGGTGGAATACCTCTTTCCGCAATCGTTCCTGAATTCCCTGGGACCAAAATTTGCCTAGGAATGCATTTTTGAAATCTGAATAGGTGTGGCAGTATTCTGCAATTTCATTCACCTATAGGGCAGCTTCTCCTTGTATGTACCCAATGACATACTGTATTTTCTGCTCCTCACTCCAATACTGTGGCAAAATGTTTTTGAATGATTTGAGGAAGACAACAGGGTGAACTTTTTTATTTTCCGCAGAAAATACCTGGAACTGCCTGTACTTCAGTAAGCTTTTGTCTATGAAAGTTGCATGTGGTGTTGATGAATGACTACACGAGCAATGCGGTGTATAATTGCTACTTGACAGCATGTTGTGTAAACAGCTAACAGCTGGAGAAGTTCTATCTTTCGCTTGTGGTGTGTACCGCTGCTGTACCTGATCTTGTACTCGTACAATACTCTTTTCATTACCAAATTCAATGCTTGGTGGTTTGCTTATAGCAGTGTCAGTAGTGACGGTTCTAGGTTTTTCTGTTTGTGTGTTTGTCTCTACAGATGTTTGTTTGGTTTGCTCTAGGACAGTCTTAACCTGTTTCATTACTCTGTCAACTATTTCTGTCTCCTTTTCAGCTAGATGTCTTTCGAAACCTGTAAGGCATGTGCCGTATTCATGCACCACCTTTTGTGCCGTTGTAGTGTCTTCTAGACTTTCCTTTACTAAGCTTAGATCTTCCTTGATCTGTTTTTGCTCTAATTCTAGTGATCCTATTCGATCTGACAGTTTTGTAACCTCTGTTGGAATGTTTCCGTAATTCTCCTGTATACTGTTTACTTCGTTTTTCATGTTTCCTATGTCAGTAATCAGTTTGTTCTGTGATGACTGTAATTGTTCTTGTTGTTGATGTAGTGTACCTAATGACTTCTGACTTCACGCGATCAGGCCCAGAGGACTGCGCGCCACCACAGTTAGACCTCTCCATCCGTCTCTGTCTTCTGCAATCTGTCTCCAGTTTTCCGTGACTCCCATCTGCAACAGGTCTTCTCTCACTCCATCGATCCACCTCTTTCTAGGTCTTCCCACTGGTCTGCTGCCTGACGGGATCCAGTCCATTGTGATTTTGGGCCATCTTGTTGCCTCCATTCTAACAACATGTCCAGCCCATTGCAGTCTTTTGCTTCTCATCACTCCCACGATGTTAGGCTCCTTGTACAGCTCTTCTAATTCAGTGTTATGGCGTCTTCTCCATTCTCCAGTAGTCTGATCTCTGACTGGTCCAAATATTTTCCTGAGGACTTTCCTTTCAAATGTTAGCAGTCGCTTAAGGTCTTGTTTTCGAGTGCTCCAGGTTTGAGAACCATAAAGTACTACTGGCATTATTAATGTCTTATACAACCGTAGCTTTAGTTGTTGCGAGACACTTCTACATTTTAATATAGGGTCTAGAGAGTGATAGTATCTGTTTCCCGCCTGTAGTCGTGCTTTTATCTCTGCTTCAGTTGATGTTACTTCTGTAAAAAATGATCCAAGGTATTTGAACTCTTTCACATGTTTATACCTGGTGTTGTTCACAATTAAATCTTGAGAGTTCTGGATCTTTCTTTCTATGGTCATATACTCTGTCTTTTCAGAGCTAATTTGTAGACCGATCCTAACTGCCAATAACTCCAAGGTCTGGATACTTCTCTTCAGATCTTCTTGTGTGCATGCTAATAGTGCAATGTCGTCTGCATAGGCCAGATATGTAATGTGTTCATTACCAATTTGAATGCCCTTGATGTTTTCTTTGTTGAAATCCCGCATTACCTTCTCAAGTGCCAGGTTGAAGAGGACAGGTGATAGCCCATCTCCTTGGCGTAATCCTGTTACAACTTGGAAGCTTTCTGTCATTTGATTGCCTACCTTAACCTTAAGTTTTGTGTCATTTAGGCATACCTCTACCAGTTTGACCAACTTCTTTGGTATACCAAACTCTGTCATAGTTATAATCAGGCTAGGTCTATGTATACTGTCGTAAGCCTTCTTGAAGTCTACAAACAGGAGATGTATCTCTCGTCCGTATTCGTACATTTTTTCACAGACCTGTTTTAGGACAAAAATATGGTCCGTGGTTGATTGCCCTGCCTGGAAACCTCCTTGGTATTCTCCAATTATGTCTGTTGTTATAGGTTTTATTCGTTCTAATAGGCAGTTGGAGAAGATCTTATAACAGGTGTTGAGTAGCGCTATGCCCCTGTAGTTGTCACATACGGATTTGTCTTTCTTTTTATATATGGGGCATATCACAGCTACATTCCATTCCTCTGGTATTTCATGTTTTACCCAAATTTGCTCGATTAGCTTGTGGATTTTGAAACAGAGGGTTTCGTCTCCAGCCTTGAGAAGTTCAGCAGGAATACCGTCCTCACCTGGACTTTTACCATTCTTAAGGTTTTTAATCTGGTTCCTCATCTCTTCAATGGTGGGTGGAGGATATTCTGGGTCTACTGTTACTGGTTCATCAAACTCAAGTAGTTCGGTTAGTTCATCAGAGTTTAGTAATTCTCTGAAGTATTCCATCCATCTTCTTCCAATTTTTTGGTCTTCTGTTAACATTCTTCCATTGGCATCTTTTATGAATCTGTGTTGATGGTATGTCCCTCCTTTAAAACTTTTCACTTTTCTATAAAGTTCTTTATACCTATTTACATGAAAGTCTTGTTCAGCTTCCTCCATGATACTTTTAACATATTTTCTCTTTGCTTTCCTCAATGTGGCTTGGGTCTGACGTCGTGTTTCTTCAAACTTCGATTTTTCTTCTTCTTGCATATTGCTTTGTATCCACACTAGTTTAGCCCGTTGTCTCTCCCTGATTGCTCCCTCACACTCCTCATTGAACCACACTCTTTTTCCCCTAGTTCGCTTTGGGATTACTTCTTGGGCTGTTTCTTTAATGGTCTCTGCAATCGCCTTCAGTTCTGATCTACCACAGTATCTCCTTCCTCTTCATTCAAAGCCTCAAAATGGTTTGTTAGTGCTATCTTGAAAGTTCTTCTTATATTATCTTCAGTCAGACTCTCATAGTCATATCGAGTGACTCTTTGCATTCTTTTGTGCTTCCTGGCTCTCCATATTGTTTTCATCCTTCCTCTGACAAGGAAGTGGTCTGATCCACATTCTGCACCTCTTGCCGTTCTAACATTTTGTATCCACTTCTTTATTCTCCTCTCTACAATTAGGTGGTCAATTTGGTTCACTGTTTTCCCATCTGGAGACACCCAGGTTCCTTTATATATTCTCTTCCTGTCGAAATCAGTACTACTTATAAACAAGCCTTTTGCAGTCGCAAAGCTAACCAGCCTAGTGCTGTTATCACTGCTCACATCATGTAAACTGTGCTTTCCAATGGTCCCCATGAAGGCTGCTTCTTTCCCTATTTTCGCATTAAAATCTCCAAGGATAATTTTGTAATGTTCACTTGGTACATTGTCTAAAACCGTTTCTAATTGGTTCTTAAATTCGTTATGCTCCACAGTGAGGCGTTTTAACTGCACTGTGAGGCTCTGTACTTCGTCTTTTACCCCTCTTACCTGCTGCGTTATATCCCTCTTTGATTCTTCTACCTTCTGATTTAACCGTGTTAAGTCCCTATTCATTTCATCCATTTTCTGTGTTAAGTCATACCTAGTTTTCTCGCTGGATTCGTCTATCTTTTGTGTGATCTGTGCGAGTCTGTCTCCTAGGAAAGTGAGCAAGGCAGCAAACGCTCCATTTCCTGCTACATTGCCTAATTGCTGTGCAGAATGTGTTGTGTCGGGTTGTGAAGTTACAGGTTGTGTGTTCTGCAATTCACATGCACTCGAAATTTGTGTTTGTGTTTGATCTCTGTTTGGTATGTAAATTATTTTCCTTATTGTGTTGGGACTATCGTAAGTTTCTGGGTCAAGCCCGTTACTGCTACTACCAGAACTTAACGTGTCCGAAGCTGTGTTAATCGGGTGTGTAACTTTGTCAACACTACACACTTCCATACTTTGTATGTCCAAATCAGTAATATTGACTGTCGCGTCTGTCATGTTGTTTACATGTAGGTCAGCTGTGTCCATAGCAACACGTTCGTTGACGTGGCCTGTGACGTCACCTGTAGTGCGCAACATGGCTTCTGAATCGTTACTCGACAATTGCGACATTATTGATGTTAAGATTTTTTACGAATACACAAATTTTGCACTACAAATGATGTTTTTCACTTTCAAATTTGTCAAAAATGTGAATGTTGGTGTTACAAAACTTCACTGCACTCGCGTATTCCGCCAAGCGTGCTCTAACACTGGGTACGTAAAGACAATGCTCTTTGACAATTTGGCTTACGTCACACGCTTTCTCTAATCACACAATAGCAGCGTAAGCGATAGATATAGGCGGCAAAGTATGAACGACAAGATGTTACGACTTGCGTAAAGAATCAGTATGAATTTGCATTTTATCACTCACCATTGGTGTCTTCTGATTGTTTGCTGATAAGAATGCACTTATGTACTTCTTTCACCGTTTTTCTGTCTCCTTTTTTAATATATTACTAATTTTCGTTTTATATTATGTGCATTGCTCATCCAGAAATGTTGCACTCAATTTTGAAGTTGTTACATGTAACAGAAATTGACGTTATGTTAACAATGACAAAGACAGAATCAATAAATACTTTCCTTACGTCTACAATTTTTATAAAATTTTACACATTCTCATATTCATGTCCTGTCACAGTCGCCAATTCTGTAGTAAATTTGGTTTTTTGGTAGGTAGTTTATTTTTTAAATTTTAGGGGGATAGGAACTCGTGAATGAGACTACCCCTGATTTTCGATCCGAAGTAAAATTGCCAAAAGAAAATTTATTTCTATGTGAACAAATTTCTACTAAAGTTTTCTAAGTCACCAAAAGAAAGTGTTTTTAATGCAGTATTGAGAATGTAACTTTTCACGACCGTATCGGACAATATGGGTCAATTTACTACAGAAATAACAACCTTGGATAATTTTTGAGATTTAACAGAGTGAATTTGCTTTTAGAATCCCTTTTTACCTAATTTTACAGTAGGCTGTGTAGATCTTCGTTTTCTCTTGATAGCTGCTGGTCAGGCTATTGTCTCCGTTGATTTTCTCCCTCCGATTCTTGAAGTAGGTAGGTATGGAAATGATTTTTTTCTAACTCTTGACCTTGCTGTTTTTCATATTCATTTATTCCTTGTACTTATTTACGACCATACGAAATTGAGTTGCAATGAAATCTGACATTATTGAATCTTCAAACTGGTCAATATCATTTACAAGAATACATCAGTCACTTGCACTGTTCCTATGAACTGCTGTATGTGTTATCACAGCAAGAGATCTTAATTGCAACTGCTGCCGCTCTTGACTGGCGAACGTCTATCAACGCTACTGCACCTCTTTGGTCAGAGATAGCAATACCTTGTCTTCGCTGCTTCCGACCAAAGAGCACGTTTACAAGAAAATTTATTTATTTATTTTAATATTAATTTACAAAAATGATAGTTTAAATAATTAATTGTGTAATTTCATTTGAATAAAAAAAAAAAAAAAAAAAACGAAAATTCCTTTTTCATCATTTGCGTCAGTGGGGAGGGGTCTGTTCCACTACACCCAGATGCTTCATCGATATCAGCTGATTTTTTCAGTGTTTCTGTATTTCCAGGCATATTCAGTATCATTCCAAGTTATGTCTGTCCCGTTGTCTGAATTGGATGGATGTGATACAGCACTGTCTTCTTGTGTACGGTGTATATAATTTACATTTAGCAACTCATCAAAGTGAGACTTGCAAGTTTCTTTAATCTTATTATCATCTATGCAGAGATTTCCTTTATTATCTGTTAAAGACTTGGGATGTTTCAGATAATTTTTTCTGTTTCATCGTCCCTCATAGCTTTTGTTATTGCCATTATCGTCATCTCTCTCATTTCATCACTCCACTTATTTATTCACTTTTCTTACTTTTCTGTAACAACTATGCTTGCTTGTCAGTTAGTAATACTGTATAGTTCCTTATTATAGTCAGTCTGGGCTTTGAAGTATTTTCTAGACATGTTTTTCTTGTTCGGGACAGCAGTTCTTGTACTGTCATTCGACTCGCAGTTTCTTATGCCACTGGTTCACTGACCTGCTCAGGTATTGTGATAAAGTTTACTCTCAGATCTTTCCATTTCTCCTCAGCTATTTTTACATCCATCCTTGGAAATATAGTCTTGATGTTGTCTTGGAACTTGCTTTCATTTTCCTTGTCCTGAGTTTCTTCTCCTGTGTCCTTCTTATTTCTTTTAGCTCAGTGAGCCTGAACAACCAATGAGCAGACTGTGATCACTTTCCAAGAAACCTCTAGGGTTCACTTTAACATCCAGTAATCTATTTTGCATTTGTTCCTCATTCAATATATAGCATATAAGAGGTTCATTTTCTCCATCTCATCTGTATCTTGTGTTTGATACCATGAGTTCCTTACTACAAGGTTGTTCCTCATACAGAAATCAAGGAGTCTGTTACCTTGTGAGTACCATAGACCTCAGTCAAGTGACTCCAGGATACTATCATACCCATCTCTTGAAGTCCCCAGTTGGGCATACACACCACCTGTGATAATTGTTCGTTCCTGTCTTACTCTTTCCTCAATATCTTCTTCAAAATTATCTTGTACACA
The DNA here is from genome assembly GCF_021461395.2 of Schistocerca americana. NCBI lineage: Eukaryota > Metazoa > Arthropoda > Insecta > Orthoptera > Acrididae > Schistocerca > Schistocerca americana. Next base: position 90,725,329 of record NC_060124.1, on the reverse strand, counting down.
GGCATCCTACTTAGCACTGAATGATATTGATGTTCTGGGAAGAATTTAATTTTAGCTCAATGTGAGGTACCCAATCAGAAACAGATTTTACATCTACTGCATGATACAGGAATCTTCACCTTAGTTGGCACAAGTAATGAGTTAATTGGCAAATATCCTTTAGGAACATTACAAATGTAGGTTGTGGGCAGTTGGGAATGTGGGTCTCACGGGAAGCATGCAAGGGATAAGTCCCTGCAGTCGAGCTATCCTCTGTGCTCTCAGTGGCTCAGATGGATAGAGCATCTGCCATGTAAGCAGGAGATCCTGGGTTCGAGTTCCGATTGGGACGCACATTTTCAATTCATTGGAATTAGTTGCATCGTACACTAAAAATCATCACCCCAATAACACAGTAGCTCTGTGTGCTAAAAATTTATTTGACAATAATGCTGTGTCACATTTCTGCCGAGTGCTGAAGTGTTCCTAGAACAAATTACTGTAGGTAGCTTCTTAATAAAAAAGGATGAACTTTTTCTTATTCATGTCATTTATTAAAAGAAAATTATACATACAGTATTATGTACTTTAATATGAAAAGTTCAGCTGCCAGATGCTGCAGTCATGTGTATATGAGTTGCGTTTGCATGAGAGATAGAGAGAGGGGAGAGAGAGAGAGAGAGAGAGAGAGAGAGAGAGAGAGAGAGAGAGAGAGCGTGTGTGTGTGTGTGTGTGTGTGTGTGTGTGTGTGTGTGTGTGCGTGTGTGCGCGTGTGCGTGTGCATGTGCATGTCATCTATTTTTGACAAAAGGCCTCGCTGCCCAAAAGGTTATTTGTAACAGCCTTTTTGTTGTGCCTATCTGTGACTCAGCATCTCCGCTATATGGTGAGTGGCAACTTTCCTTTTCGTAAAAAAGTACATAATACCGTGCGTATAATTTTCTTTGAATAAATGGCATGAATAAAAAAAAAATTAGTACTTTTTCTGCATGGAACACATTATCATATTTTATGTTAATTGATATGGAATAAATTGTTTCGTTTAACGAGTGTTTCACGCTACGAGTAAGAGCCTGGAACAAATTGTGCTCACTATATGAGGTTCCACTGTACATGATATCCTTCTCTGAGTGCTTTTGAGACTTCCATTTGGTTTCACTGTGTCCAAGTATGTTGATTTTCCTCATTTTCGTCAAGCTACACATTCCTCTGTTTAGCCAGTTTTTGTCAGCATATTTAGTGTACCAGTTCTGATTTGAATCACATATTGAGTTTTGTGGGTTTTCCTCTTGGGTTGTGATGTAGCATCGGGTGTTGCACCATGATTAATAGTGGAAGGATTTCAAGGTGCAAATACGCTCAGAAAAGGGGCGGGCGAAGGTTCTGCAAGAAACATACAAAGAGGTACTGATGAAATTACTATATTTGGGTTTAAACCAGCTACATTAAATTTCTTTGTCTCATTTACAGGGTTCTGTTATATTGGATTACACACATCATTTCATTGTTTTTGACATTAAGTTGCTGGTGCTTTGAGCTGAATAGCTCCTTACATACTGAGAAACTCTGGTTATTGTACTGGAGGTGTGAATAATTACTGATACTTTCCATAAAGTATATTTTAATATTTATTTACCATTTTGACTTTTGATTAAACCAGATATTTTAATCCTATTCAAGAAGAGGGAAAAGTCTGTGTAGTCTATTAAAAATGCAGATAAAAATAGGGGGAAAGGTTCTTAACCATGGAATAGAAGGGAAAAGGTGCAAAATGTAGTAATCTCACAAAAAGATGTAATAGAATAGAATATTTATTCCTCTTTGAACCTGTTTACATGTGATTGGTGTCATATGTTTTATAGTTACAGCATTACAGTTATTTTACAAATATCCTTGCATAATTATTTGCAAGGAGGCTTTTACACAAGTATCTGTTCAGAGAAGTACATTGTAACACAAACTGATCACATTTTGCAAACTATATACAGTTTGCCACAATGAATCAGCATATCATGTTAGTCTCTTTGTATCTAAATAATCTGTATACATTTATAATAATCATAAATTTTATCTCTATATTGCCTTATACAATATGGCACAGTGAATCAACATACCACACTGGTAGCTTCATAAAATATTACAATTTATAATTTACTATAGTCTCATCTCAAAACTCATGCTTTAAATTCTTTCACTGTGTAGAAGGCTTTGCTTTTTACACACTTTGTTATTACACTTTTGAATTTATTCAGGGGCACTGAGTGGGCGTTTTTAGGTAGTTTGTTAAAATATGTGACACCAAGGCATTTATAGCTACTGTGGATCTTTGCTAGTTTGTCATGAGGCTTGTCAGTTGCATCCCTCTGTCTAGTGTTCTGATGGAGTCTTGACAGCCTAAGGTCAAAATTATCCAGATTTTCTCTCATGTATACTAGGGAACTACAAATATACAAACTTAGGTCATCATCATCATCATCATCAGTTATCTGCTATATTAGCAGGTCCTTTGCCTCTCCATTTTCTGCGATCCATTGCTTCCTTCTTAAGGCTGCTGTATGTTGTACCGTCCATCATGTCATCCAGTATCTGGAATCTCTTCCTTCCTCGCTTCCTTTTCCCTTCTACATAACCTTCTAAAACTGTTTTTATCAGTCCGTCATTCTTTCTTAATATATGCCCAATCCAATTTCTTTTTCTTCTCTTTATTACATCTAGTAACTGCCTTTTCTCTCCCACTCTTCTCAGTACCTCTTCATTTTTTACTCTGTCCATCCAACTTATTCTTTCCATCTTCCGCCATGTCCAGATCTCAAAAGCCTCCAGCCTTTCTCTGTCTTTTTTCCTCATAGTCCATGTTTCAGCGCCATATAGAAAAACACTCCATACAAGACATTTTATGAGTCTCTTTCTGAGTTCTCTGTCCATACCGCTGCAGAAGATTCTCCTTTTCTTATAAAATGCCTCTTTTGCCATTGCTATCCTTTCTGTGGTGCACTTCCAGTCGGTGTCTATCCTGCTTCCAAGATACTTAAAATTTTGCACCTGTTCTAGTGTTTCTCCATTCAGCACAATTTTTATTTCCTTATTTCCTCCTATTGCCAATACTTTTGTGTTATTTGTGTTAATTTTCATTCCATATTTTTTTCCGTTAGTTGCAATGTTGTCCACCAAATCCTGTAATTCGTTTTCCCCTGTGGCTAGAAGGACCATGTCATCAGCAAATCTCAAGCACCCTACTCTTCTTCCTCCAATTTCTGCTCCTTTGTCATCTAATGAGCATTGGTCAATCATATTTTCCAAGTACAGATTGAAAAGAGTAGGTGATAAACAGCATCCTTGTCTTACTCCTTTCCCTAGTCTGATCCAGTTTGTACTTTCTCCTCTCACTTTAACTGAAACTTTTTGATTAAGGTACAATGAGTTTATAAGTCTTCTGGTTTTCCAGTCCACTCTCTTTTCCCTCATAATAGTCGCCAGCTTGTCCCAAACCACATTGTCAAATGCCTTTTCTAAATCGATGAAGCACATATATAGGTCTCTTCCTTTTTCAATAAACCTTTCTCCCAAGATTCGTAGGAGCCCTATTGCATCTCTGATGCCCGTATTCCGTCTAAAGTCAAACTGCTCCTCGCCGATATTCTCCTCTATTACTTTTTCAAGTCTTTTATTAATTATTCTTAACATCACTTTGGCTGCATGTGAAATGAGGCTGATTGTCCTGTGCTCGCTGCATTTCTTGGTTCCTTGTTTTTTCGGTAATGGAATCATTACTGTTGTCAAAAAGTCCTCAGACCATTCACCACTGTCATATATTTTATTACATAACCTCAATATTTCTCTTATTCCATTGTGGTTCAAGCATTTTAGTATTTCTCCCGGTATTGTATCTGTACCTACTGCTTTGCCATTTTTCATTGCAGCAATGGCAGACTTTACTTCTTCCATTATGATGGTCGGTCCTTTCTCTTCATCACTTACACTGTTGTGTGATTCAAGTTCCAGAGTTTCTGGTTTGCTATTTGTGTCATATAGCTCTTTAATATATTCTTCCCATCTCTGGAGGACATCGTCACGATCTTTATACACTACCTCTTCGTCTTTACTCAAAATTTCCATAGTAGCACTTCCTGCTCTGTTTTGTTCCCATGTCATAGTCTTTACTCTGTTGTATAGTAAGTCGTATCTTCCCTTCCTGTCCAGTTCTTCAATTTCATCACATTCCTCTTTTAGCCATTTTTTCCTAGCCTGCTCTGTTTCTCTTCGCAGTTCGTTATTTAACCTTAGGTATATCTCTCTTGCATCTTCAGTGTTCTTGTTTTTCAATTTTCTTCTCTCCCCCATCTTGGAAATCATTTCTTGTGTGACCCATGGTTTTTTTGACCTTTTCCCTTTTACATATCCTATATTTTGCTGTCCTGCTTTAATGATTCCTTCTTTCAGCATATTCCAGTACTCGTTGGCATTATCAGGTGCTTCTTTGTCTCGTAATGTGTTTAGAAAGTCCCGAGACAGCATTTCTGTAATTTGTTCTTTGTTGGACCTTATCTTCTCTAGATCCCATTTCTTCACCATTGTCGCCTTTTTCAGTTTTTTCATTCTTATTTCTATTTCTGCCATAAGTAAGTTGTGGTCACTATTAATATCGGCACCTGGTAATGTGTGCACCTTCTTGATTCCATTCCTGTATCTTTCTTCTACCAGTATAAAATCGATTTGGTTTCTATATTTATCCCCTGGTGATTTCCAAGTGTAGAGCCTCCTCTTATGGTTCTTGAACCATGTGTTTGCCACTATCAGCTGCCTTTCCCTGCAGAAGTCAATTAACCATTCACCTCTGTCATTTCTCTTTCCAAGACCACGACTGCCTACACAAACTTAGGTACTGTAATTATATTCATTTCTTTGAAGTAGTGTCTACATGATTCTCCTGGTGTGAGTCCTGAAATGCATGGGCTGGCCTTTCTTTGCCATTTAAATACGTTCTTACATCCAGGTCAGTTTCCCCAAAGCAAAATTCCGTATGTTGGAAGGGAACTGAAAAAAGCAAAGTGTGCATAGAGCAGCAGAGTTTCACTCACACAGCCTCTCAACTTATACTGCAGATAAATCACACATGTGAGTCTGGAGCATAACTCATCCATTTGTGTATCTCAGCTTAAACTTTGATCAATATGAAATCCAAGAAGTTTCTCTGATGTATTTTCCTTCTTGAGGGCATTCAGATAATACAGTGTCCTCTGATTGGCTATTATTTATGTGTAGTGCATTAGCCTGAAACCAGGAGGTACAGACATCTGCTGCTATTGCTACATTCAGCTGTAACTTATCCATGTTAGTATTCTGAGCTATTAATGTGGTGTCATATGCATGTAGTACAATGTCACAGGGCAATATGGAAGGCAGATCATTTATATATATAATGAACAGAAAGGGCCCAAGAACGGTACCCTGTGGCACTCCTTTCTTTCTTTCTTTCTTTCTTTCTTTCTTTCTTTTTTTTTTCCTTTCTTTTTTTCTTTTTCTTTAACAGGTAAAGGATCTGATTTTTAATTATTCACTCACACTAACTGTTTTCTATTACTTAGGTATGACTGCAGTAGGAGGAGTGCCTTCTCTCCAGTTCCATAGTACTGTAACTTTCTTATTAGGATAACATGGGATACTGTATCAAAGGCTTTCTTTAAGTCCAGTATTGTCGCACAGCTTATTGACTTAGTTTCAAAACAGTCATATAATTTTGTTATTATGCTGTCAACTGCTTTCATAGGGGAAAGGGTAGATCTAAAGCCATACTGTGCAGGACAGATTAGCTTATTATAATATTGATTCATGTACTGGTACATACAGTGATCTGTTATTTTGGAAATAATTGGGACTACTGAAATGGGTTGGTAATTTTCAGGTAATTTTATGGACTGGCTTGGTTATGGATATTTTTAGACATTCCGGTTACACTCCCTCTGTTAATATTTTGTCTATTAATTTTGTTGTTATCTCTTTTCTTATTTGTTTAATAAGAAAGTTAGAAGAGCCATAGTAATCTTCTGTTCTGAGACTACTGAGTTTAGCTATTGCTTCAATGACATGTTGGCAAGTTACATGATTTCATTCAAAACATTCAGTTGGTTTATTGTGTAATGGTGGCAGCAGTGCTTCGGCCTTGCTGTCAGTTTCTGGTATAGTATTGGCAAAGTATTTATTTAGTGTATCAGGAGGACTTGGAATGCTGCTATCTTTCTTTTTACAATTTATTCCAGTTTTGATAACTTCCCATGCCACTTTATGTTTATTTGAAGAGTTAAGACCGTGTCCATCATTGGCTTTGCATTTTGCTGTCTTGGTTGCAGTTCTGTAGTGCTTTTTTGTGGTCTTGTATTTATCTCTATCCACCTTATTGTGTTATGATCTATCAAATTTTTAAGTTATTTAGTTGTGGTGTGTACCAGTGTTTTAAACTTCCTGGCTTACAATATCTAGGGCATACTTTTTGAAAGATCTCTGTTACCACTTCTAAAAGTCTTTTGGCTGACTCATTAACATCCATATCATGAGTAAGTGTTTCATTCCAGTCTATGAATGTTAATTTAGATTTTAGATTGTTTAGCTTCTGTTCATTAATAGGTTTGATTATTTTTTCCTGGCAACTATCTTTTTTATGATCTAGGGGAACTCTTAGCCACAATCCTTTGTGGTCAGAAATACCTAATTTGATTGTATTGAGTTGATATCTGCTCATGTAAAAATTACAGATAACATTATCCAAACATACATTCAGTCTGGTGAGCTTGTCATTTATACAGTAAAAATTTAGTGACCTTAGTGTATTGAGTTAATTGCTTACATTTCTACTCCTAATCCTAATGTCTATATTAATGTCACCAAATATTAAAACTCTGCAGTTTTTATACTTAAGTAACATAAGCTTCTGAAGACTTTCTATAAACAAATCATCATTGTGATTGGGAGGGCAACATACAGACACTTCTATAGTTTCCAATCTTGGCAACAGTATTGCTGCAGCTTCAAAGCTAGATTCTACACAATGTGCATTTACATCTATAATTTCTTAGTTTTGTTTTAGAGTTTTATTAATATAGATAGACACACCACCCTGTTTCATATTTGTCCTGCTGTAGCCTGTAACTAATTCATAGCCATTTGGTACACTTAACTCTAGTTCTCTACATGATAATCAGTGTTCATTTATCATGAGAATGCTACAGTGTAACTTTTGCAGCCAGTATTGGAGTCCTAGAAGTTAATTTTTTAGGGACTGTACATTTATATGAAGGAACATTAGGCTTTTTCATTGCAAGCTGTTAATAAGTCTACTTCAGACTTATTCAGTGCACTTACTCTTCTTGTCAGTTCTAGTTGTTCTGCATTATTTTCTTTTGACACAGATGAATACCTATTTGTCGATGTCACCTTATCGTTTATTGTTGTTTTTGTTGCTGAAACTTTGCTGTAGTGTTTCTCTTCTCTAAAAAAGTGCCGTGATTGTAATGTAGGGCAACTGGTTTCTTCTTCTTGCAAAGCAGGGCACAGAGACTTTTTATTTTGTTCACTAATCTCAATTTACGTTTCATGTTTTGTTCACTAATCTGAATTTACCTTTCATGTTCATGTGAAGTCCCTTCCATGTGTGTTCATCACTTTCAGTTTGCTGGCATCTACCAAGTGTACACAGCTGAATGTTTTACATAATTTCTGTGACACTGTATTGTGAGCCTCTATTTACCTATTTACACAAGTCCACTCTGGAAGATCGTACTGTACCGGTGTGTTAGTTATCACAACATTGGTGTGGTGCAATTGGGCCAGTAACTTCCTGTAATTTTGCAGTGTGGATTTGCTTTCATTTTTGTATTTGTCATTGGCACCTCCTATGATCACAATACAGTCATCTTTGTTTCGGTGGTTAAGTTTTCAACAACAGACTTAAATGGAGCACCAGGTTTTACCTTAGCTAACACAGAATAATCAAAGTTTATGTTTTCACTAAGTGAAACTGAGAGTCTTTTTCCATGGCTATCCGCATAAATTATGATGATTTTCTCAACATTTTAACATTTCAGTTGGAACTTTATTGGATGCCTACTTATGTGTGTTCTGTCTGTCCTGGCAGACTTTTTACCGCCTGAATCTTGGAGTGGAGAATTAGGTAACACTGGTGAAGGAGCAAGACTGACTTGTTCTGCTAGCTTGTGCATTTTCTTTGGCAAACTGTATTTCGGCTGTGATGAGTGAACACTTTTGACTACACTGTCTTGAGAATAACTGATGAATAAATTTCTTGCATGTCTGCTGTTGTCCTTCTTGCTGTCTGAAAGTGACCCAGCCCTCTCTGCAGACAATCTGTGGCACTCATCAGCTGTTTCTCTACTGCTACTAATCTGAGATGGTGAAAATTTAGATTTACACTCTCCATATATCCAGTCCAGGGCCAGTTTTTTGTCCACCCTCACTAAAGGATCTAGTTTGCCACATTGAAAATGAAACCTTTTATTGCTTTGGTTACAAGTAACACCAGTTTTCACTGTTTTGATACACTTCTTACACAGTTCATCTTCCACAGGACCACTGCAGGTAGTACTTTCAGTAGATGCAGTGGACACTGTACTGCTCTGTTTTATACACTTATTTTGCAGATTATGTTTACACACAGTTTTTTGCTGTAGCATTGTGTTATATTTACGTTTCAGTTCCATAATCTCATTCAGTAGCACATTGATTACTTCATTTGCACAGTTTTCATTTCTAAGTTTTAAGCCTAATTCATCATCATCACATTTACCGCACATCCAGATCTTCTGCTTGGCATATTCATTAACACAGCTAAAGTGGTTTACTCTCTTGCATTTTACACGTATTATACTTATTGCCGCCCCCCCCCCCCCCCCCCCTGCCAAGGAGCATTATCAGTGTTCATTATTCTCGTGTAGTCATGAAACGATGTTGTCGCTTCCCTTGAGATTTCGTTTATATGTTTTACAATTTTTGCAACAAACTGCTTATTTTTCTTCATTTCATATCCCCAAATGCTTATGTTGACCTGTCTGGGCGAAAATAGCTGTATTTTTTGAAAGGTACTACATTTTAAAATCGCTTCTGTAGTCATTAATATAATTGCAGAAGAGAAAGCTGGACAATTTCATTTGTTCAGAAGCTGAATCTCAAGGTCTCCTCACTTCTGAAGATTCATTTTTCAGGTTATCCCTTTTAGCCTTTTAGCTTCCACTCTACCTCAAGTCAGTGTACTCCTCGTCATTAATCTCTAGAAAGTAGGGTCATAGTCTCCCCCTCTGCCACTATCGTTATTATAGTCTTCACCAGGACCCTGGGTATGGATTCCATGCAATACCCTGTTTTGGCTTGTTAATATTCAGGCATAGGACTGTTGATGAGTTCTGAGCTCACATCATAGATCACAGTGTTATTAACAATTGCCATTTTCCTTAACAAATACAATTTTTGGCTAGAATCCTCGTTTTAAATTATATATTATCATTTATGTACTTATTTTGTGTGTCCAGGTCATGAATTTATTACAATACTGGCAGGGCACTAATAACATTCATGTAGATTAATTATAGACACAATCAATTACAAAGAAAATTCAGTAAAATGCAGACAGAAAGACAAAAAAAAAAAAAAACAAATAAGCAGCAAGATAATTCACTTCATATTCGGTGGAGAGCCCAGTATTTAGCAGTTTTGACTGCTGCTTTGTTAGCTGCTGCAAGATCACTGGTAGTGACTGTGTCTGACATGTTCCTGCCAGCTAGCAGATATTGTAGGTCCTGCAGGTCACTACCACATGGGAAAATTTTGTCATAACAGCCGAGTTCCTATTTGCTGAGAGTGTCGTCCTAACCGCCGTCTGCTTCACGTCTGCTGTGCAGCAAGCTACCTTAATTTAAGTATTAACTGTATTTTTCTTACTTGTCACTTCTTCTTCCATGTGTTTTTGCTTTTAGGAAGCTTTATTTGTCGAGTGCTATTAATAGTGTTCCATAGATTTCGTGTTTGTTTTGAATACAGTCAGAGAGAGTCCCTTTACTCAACCATAGTGCCAGTAGTGCTAGTGTTTGTTTTCAATACAGTCCAGAGACAGGTAGTGTTATTTTCCTTGTTTTCTACAAGAAGTGGCTAGCAATCACAGTTTAGTCAATAGTCAGCCGCCTTTAGTGAATTAGCAGCCTAGTTAAAAGTTGATTAACTCTCTTCAGTAAATTGATTCCTTAGGATGGATAGGATGTGTGACTGCTGTGTATGGACGCAGGAGGAGCTGGCCACTGTTCGCGAACAGCTGAACGTGTTGATGGCCGCGGTCAGCCGTCTTAAGGCTGCTGCCTCGGAGTGTAGCAGCAGTGGGGAGTCTGGTGCATCACAAGGTACACCCCAGGTGTTACATGCTTCACCCACTGTCCCTGCTGTCGAGACATCTTCGCGGGTACCGGGTGCGGTTGGGCCACCCTCTCCCCAAGGGGAGTGGCGGGTTCAGCGGCGTTCGTGGCGTACGAGGCAGAGGGTAAATGTGGTGGCTGGCCGTGTGGCATCGCCCGCTCTGCCTGTGAGTGGACATGTGGCTGCTCCTTCAGCAAGGTCTGAGCAGGCACACGGGGCGAGGGGTTTATTAGTTATTGGGAGCTCCAACGTTAGGCGGGTGATGGAGCCCCTTAGGGAAATAGCGAAAAGGTCGGGGAAGAAGGCCAGTGTTCATTCTGCTTGCCGGGGGGTCTCATCCGAGATGTGGAGGAGGCCCTAGCTGCGGCGATAGAGAGCACTGGGTGCACCCGACTGCAAATCGTTGCTCATGTCGGCACCAATGATTCCTGCCGTCTGGGTTCAGAGGTCATCCTCAGTTCGTACAGGCGGTTGGCGGAATTGGTGAAGGCGGAAAGCCTCGCTCACGGGGTGAAATCAGAGCTAACTATTTGTAGTATCGTTCCCAGAACCGATCGCGGTCCTCTGGTTTGGAGCCGAGTGGAAGGCTTAAACCAGAGGCTCAGACGATTCTGCGGAGATCTGGGGTACAAATTTCTCGACCTCCGCTATCGGGTGGAGAAATGTAGGGTCCCCCTGAATAGGTCAGGCGTGCACTACATGCCGGAAGCGGCTACAAGGGTAGCGGAGTACGTGTGGAGTGCACATGGGGGTTTTTTAGGTTAGAGAATTCCCTCCCTAGGCCTGACAAGACGCCTCCTGAGACGCGGCAAGGTAGGAGTAGGCAAAATGCAACAGGGAATAACAATATTAATTTTCTAATAGTAAACTGCAGGAGCATCTATAGAAAGGTCCCAGAACTGCTCTCATTAATAAACGGTCATAACGCCCATATAGTGCTAGGGACAGAAAGTTGGCTGAAACCAGACGTAAACAGTAATGAAATCCTAAACTCAGATTGGAATGTATACTGCAGAGACAGGCTGGACAGTGAAGGGGGAGGCATGTTTATAGCGATAAGAAGTCCAATAGTATCGAAGGAAATTGACGGAGATCCGAAATGTGAAATGATTTGGGTGAAGGTCACGGTTAAAGCAGGCTCAGACATGGTAATTGGATGTCTTTATAGGCCCCCTGGCTCAGCAGCTGTTGTGGCTGAGCACCTGAAGGATAATTTGGAAAATATTTCGAGTAGATTTCCCCACCATGTTATAGTTCTGGGTGGAGATTTTAATTTGCCGGATATAGACTGGGAGACTCAAACGTTCATAACGGGTGGCAGGGACAAAGAATCCAGTGAATTTTTTTTAAGTGCCTTATCTGAAAACTACCTTGAGCAGTTAAACAGAGAACCGACTCATAGCGATAACATATTAGACCTTCTGGTGACAAACAGACCCGAGCTATTTGAAACAGGTAACGCAGAACAGGGAATCAGCGATCATAAAGCAGTTACGGCATTGATGATTTCAGCCGTAAATAGAAATATTAAAAAAGGTAGGAAGATTTTTCTGTTTAGCAAAAGTGACAAAAAGCGGATTACAGAGTGCCTGACGGCTCAACACAAAAGTTTTGTCTCAAGCACAGATAGTGTTGAGGATCAGTGGACAAAGTTCAAAACCATCGTAAAATATGCGTTAGATGAGTATGTGCCAAGCAAGATCGTAAGAGATGGAAAAGAGCCACCGTGGTACAACAACCGAGTTAGAAAACTGCTGCGGAAGCAAAGGGAACTTCACAGCAAACATAAACATAGCCAAAGCCTTGCAGACTAACAAAAATTACGCGAAGCGAAATGTAGTGTGAGGAGGGCTATGCGAGAGGCGTTCAATGAATTCGAAAGTAATGTTCTATGTACTGACTTGGCAGAAAATCCTAAGAAATTCTGGTCTTATGTCAAAGTGGTATGTGGATCAAAACAAAATGTCCAGACACTCTGTGACCAAAATGGTACTGAAACAGAGGATGACAGACTAAAGGCCGAAATACTAAATGTCTTTTTCCAAAGCTGTTTCACAGAGGAAGACTGCACTGTAGTTCCTTCTCTAGATTGTCACACAGATGACAAAATGGTAGATATCGAAATAGATGACAGAGGGATAGAGAAACAATTAAAATCGCTCAAAAGAGGGCAGGCCGCTGGACCTGATGGGATACCAGTTCTATTTTACACAGAGTACGCGAAGGAACTTGCCCCCCTTCTTGCAGCGGTGTACCGTAGGTCTCTAGAAGAGCGTAGTGTTCCAAAGGATTGGAAAAGGGCGGAGGTCATCCCCATTTTCAAGAAGGGACGTCGAACAGATGTGCAGAACTATAGACCTATATCTCTAACGTCGATCAGTTGTAGAATTTTGGAACACGTATTATATTCGAGTATAATGACTTTTCTGGGACTAGAAATCTACTCTGTAGGAATCAGCATGGGTTTCGAAAAAGACGGTCGTGTGAAACCCAGCTCGCGCTATTCGTCCACGAGACTCAGAGGGCCATAGACACGCATTCCCAGGTATATGCCGTGTTTCTTGACTTCTGCAAGGCGTTCGATACAGTTCCCCACAGTCGTTTAATGAACAAAGTAAGAGCATATGGACTATCAGACCAGTTGTGTGATTGGATTGAGGAGTTCCTAGACAACAGAACGCAGCATGTCATTCTCAATGGAGAGAAGTCTTCCGAAGTAAGAGTGATTTCAGGCGTGCCACAGGGGAGTGCCATGGGATCGTTGCTGTTCACAATATACATAAATGACCTGGTGGATGACATCGGAAGTTCACTGAGGCTTTTTGCAGATGATGCTGTGGTGTATCGAGAGGTTGTAAAAATGGAAAATTGTACTGAAATGCAGGAGGATCTGCAGCGAATTGACACATGGTGCAGGGAATGGCAATTGAATCTCAATGTAGACAAGTGTAATGTGCTGCGAATACATAGAAAGATAGATCTCTTATCATTTAGCTACAAAATAGCGGGTCAGCAACTGGAAGCAGTTAATTCCATAAATTATCTGGGAGTAGGCATTAGGAGTGATTTAAAATGGAATGATCATATAAAGTTGATTGTCGGTAAAGCAGATGCCAGACTGAGATTCATTGGAAGAATCCTAAGGAAATGCAATCCGAAAACAAAGGAAGTAGGTTACAGTACACTCGTTCGCCCACTGCTTGAATACTGCTCAGTGGTGTGGGACCCGTACCAGATAGGGTTGATAGAAGAGATAGAGAAGATCCAAAGGAGAGCAGCGCACTTCGTTACAGGATCATTTAGTAATCGCAAAAGCGTTACGGAGATGATAGATAAACTCCAGTGGAAGACTCTGCAGGAGAGACGCTCAGTAGCTCGGTATGGGCTTTTGTTAAAGTTTCGAGAACATACCTTCACCGAAGAGTCCAGCAGTATATTGCTCCCTCCTACGTATATCTCGTGAAGAGACCATGAGGATAAAATCAGAGAGATTAGAGCCCACACAGAAGCATACAGACAATCCTTCTTTCCACGAACAATACGAGACTGGAATAGAAGGGAGAACCGATAGAGGTACTCAGGGTACCCTCCGCCACACACCGTCAGGTGGCTTGCGGAGTATGAATGTAGATGTAGATGTAGATTGACTTTGCATCATGACACCCCAATGGTTAATCTGTTTAGTGACTTCCATGTCACTCAAAGCAGTTTTGTCTTTGGCATTCATTTGGTGTCCTTTAGGCAAAGGATCTCACTAAAATTCCATGTGGTGGGTTCTGGGAAATGAAGGAATTGCTGTAGTTGCCTGCATGAGGATCTTTCCTGATCTGAGTCTTGATTGTTGAGGCTCGTGTCCAGATAAGGGATTTCTAGGATCATTTTCCTATTTCTTCTTCTCTATTTTTGAAGGTGCTTTCTTGTGAGTACCAGTTGGTTGTATATCTGTAATTTATTATAGTTTCTGACACCAGTTGGTCATAGACCATCACAATGAATTTAGTCCCGTTCATAGCTGTATCAGCCTGTTTGATAAGTACAGAATTTGCCGAACTGGTGCAGAATATTCTGCTGCAGAGAAGCATAGTCCAGGGCAGATGTTCAGCGTACTTTTTGTTGAGTGCCTCAGGTGGATCCTGTAACTTTGTGGATGATGTTTTTCCTGTTTGTTTCTTTGCAGTCAGCTTTGAATGCAAGGGAGTACTCCAGAGTATTTGTGAGGACTGAAGTGGAATATTTGTTCTCTTCTCCAAGTCACCTTCAGTTTCCTTTTGGCTTCCCTTTTTCTTAGATGAAATACACTAACTCACATCTTTCCAGAACTTACATCCAGATTGTCATCATCATAGTACTTGCCACGCTTTTGAGAGTTCTTGTCAGTTTCATCTCTACCTTCTCAAAGTTTTTAACTTGGGGAGCAATGACTGTATCTTTAGCATAAATAAATTCTTTAGTTCCACAGCTAATAGGTTGGTCATTTGTGTAGATGTTACATAACAGCAGGGACAGTAGACCTCCCTGAAGGAGGCCTTTTTTTTTTTAAAAAAAATCCTCCATAGACTTTTCTTGTTTTGTTTGCTGATGCCCGTGTCATATTTTGCAGCAAACATTGGGTGAAGTATCTTAATCAGTAATGCTTTACTATTAAGTACACTTTTTTAACTGGCTTTTTGTGGCTGACTGTGTCATAAGCTGCTGTAAGATCAATGAGAGTCACATCTGTAACTTAAACTCTTGCATACCCATCATTAATGCGGTGGATCTGTCAGCAGCAAGACCTTTCTGGGAGAAAGTCTGATTGCTCTCGTATGAGGCTTTTGTTGACACACACTCATATCTGATTAGAATCATTCTTTCCAATACATTATAGAAATGGCAGAGAAATGAAATGTGACAGAATCTTTTTGGGTTTGTTGACTCTTTCATAGGATTTAGAAATGCTGCTACTTTAACTTTGTGCTAAACTGTGTTAATCTGCAATTTTAACCCTTAAATGCATGATTTTTTATTTCAAGCTGTAAAAATTACCATGTTTAGTTTATAGTGCCTACATTTCGAAAAAAATATTGAAAAATTTTTTAAATTAAATTAACAAAGCACTATTGTTGAAAATCGCTTTGTAGCTGATCAGCTACATTTTGAGTTAACACCTTACGAGCGACAATAAATGTGCTTATTTTGCTCCCTCAATTTTGACCAAATCTCTCGTAATTTAATTGTTGATTATGATTAAATACTTTGTATAGGAAGGGAAAAATCCTAAAATAATAAATAGGACATTAATGTTGTAAATATTGAGCATTTATTGTATATTTTATACACTTTTATATATGAACAATAAGGTATCTAGTTCCAACAGGTTTGTACCCAAGCATGTGATAATCACTTTACATGAAAAGTTTGAAAACAGTTCTTTTGTTTGTGCAAACACAATGCAACTGCACATTTATTACATTGAACCCAGGAAAATCCCTTGCATCCTGGCATTTTGCACCTCTGTCTCACTTGCAAGTACGAAGGCAGGTGACCTACTTGATCCAGCCTTACATCTTGTGGAGGTACATGTGCTGTGGGCCCCTTTGTCTTCTTAGCTTGTATTTGGTTTTCGAGTTCATTACTTGGCCTTCCACGTTTTGCTGAAGTTTGACCTGAGCGACACAAACAGTGAGCAATTTCCATTCGAAATTCGGAGAGTTTCATAGTTCTCCTAATCCCTTTGGTTTCTGCTACTCTCCTATACAACAGCCAGGAATTGACTACTCCCATGTCCAGGAGATGGTAAAACAATCTTATATACCATTTTCGACTTTTCACAAGAATTTTATGTCGACCCATTATGCTGTCAAGAAGGTCAACACCTCCCATATGTTTATTGTAGAGCTTAATTATTTGTGGACAAGGTATTGTTATTCTTGACTTTGTTTTTTTGTCATACCTCCCTGCTTCATGAATAGGCTGCTGTACAGCAAGTGTAGAAAGCAACATCACACTCTTGTTATCTTTCCACACTACATTTGATATGTCGACACCAACCACTGTTGCGACGCGCTCTACTGATGCACCTCGTGCCATTTTCTTCAGCTCAGCTTCTGAAGGGAGCTTGCAGTCTGGCACTCTGTTTCTTCTGACTGTCCCAAGTGAGTAAATTCCTTGCTTATGTAACCATACAAGCAGTGGCAGACTTGTGTAATAATTGTCACAGTACAGTTTGTGGTTCATATTTCTTGGTAGTATCCTACTGAGTCGAACTACAACATTTGCACTTGCTCCCAATCTTCCTCCCCAGTCACTCTTTTTTCTGGTTCATTTTCATCTCCAGTGAAAATCTCAAAATCGTAGGCATAACCAGATATGCCACTAATAACAAATAATTTGTATCCATATTTATGAGGCTTGTTTGGCATGTATTGTTTCAAATAACTTCTAGCCTTTGTTGAACATATCTGTTCATCAACAGAAACACACTCCTCAACAGGTATTGTTTGAAACCGAGATCTCATCAATTCTATTATGGGTCTTATCTTGAAGAGTCTATCATGACCTTTTTCACCCCTGGGTATCATTGCACTGTTGTCATTGAAGTGAAGAAACTTACGTATTTGCTCATACTGATTCACTGTCATTGTTGTCTTGATCAGATGAGTACCAGTAACTTCTCCCCAGTAGTCCCTCGTATTAGGTACATGAACTATTGACATTACGAGACAGATGCCTATAAATTTTTTTATGTCATCACAGGATAAATCTATTGGTCTATCAGGATTACTCTGCACACTGTATCTATGAGACTCTTCGACAATTAGATCAAACAATTTAGATGGAAATATATGTTTGAAGAATTGGTATGGAGTATTTAAGTTTATTACTTCTTCTGGTAACGAAGTATTGCCATGAAATTTTGACTGCAGTTCGGGAATAATCAACTGTTTATCTTTCCAAACCACACTCCTGCTGTTTTTGGTAACATTTTTGCTGCTGCATGGCAGTTTCAGAGCATTATCAGACAACTGTGACATCGATTCCTTCATTATAACATCAGATTGTCTTGTTGCAGAAACATCTTCAGTCCTAATTACTGGTACTTGACTTTCTTCGTCACTACTGTCACTATCACAACCAACAGATTCTGGAGCAACATATGTCTCATCATGAATGGAATCGTCAGAGAAACACTCAAGATCGTCATCACTGCTTAGTGGAATCTCTAACCATTCCATAAGCATTTCTTCTTGACTCTTTCGAGACATTTTTACGTCAGCGCCTGAAATGCAGTAAATGAAAAATGTAGCTGATAAGCTACATACACAAAAACAGGCCTCATTTCAAATCTATCGCAAAGACACTCGAATTAACTGTTTACACCATATCTACTTACGTTTTCAAAATGAAAAAGTAATTTTCAAACCCAGAAATCAGTGCACAAACACCAAAAACACACCTGAACTTTCCGCCAAAACACACACTTGGCAGTATGTCCACACAGCTCACTGTCGAACTGCTTCAGCTCGTCCTGCCATCTATGATCGCTATGAAGAACTACTAGAAACTGCAGCGGAGTGTATACACTTAGCTACATAATGAATTTGATCGAAAATGTTTCTCCATATGGAATAAATCGAAGAAATGAGGTCTGTAGCTTATCAGCTACAGTATGCATTAAAGGGTTAAAATACAGGTGTTGGTAAGATTTTGTTTCCACTGCTTTGTAGCAGGTCTAAACATTTTAATTTGTTCTGTTCATAGTGTGTCATCTAGGTCTGCAGTTTTATTGTTATTCATAGGCTTGAAAACAGCATCCAGTTCTTTCCAGGTGAAAGGAGTGCAGGGGTAGTCTTTCTCATCAGTGTGTCCCAGGAGTTTGGAGTTTTTTGATCTTCCTTTAGTTATATCATTCAGAAGTAATTGATGGGCAATTTGTGCAGGAAATTACCTTCGAGAGATCAGGAGCATCAGTGGCTGGGTCACTGTTCAGGTTCTCCAATAATTTTGATGCTTTTTGGCTGTTCTGTTTCATATCTAGATTTGATTCTTTTTAGTTCTTGGAGGTGATAAGCAGAGGTCTTCACCTGTTTGAGTTGCTTCCTCAGAGAATAGGTCGTTGCCAAATAATTGTTTGTATCTCACAAAGAGAAACTTAGAATTTCAACGAATTCTTGGATGTGGTTCATTCTGCATCATGGTGGAATATATTTACTTGAGATGACTTGCAGTGATTTAACAAATTGGTCATACATATCTGGAGATGGGTTGAGTTTTAGGACTTCCATACAAAGTTATGATCTGAAATTCTTCCACTGTGCTTTCTTGGAGTTAAATTGTGTTTTGAACGGGACAATCCTTGGTTTCACAACTGTCAACAGAACAAGTAATAGGTTGATGTTATTTCCATGGAAGTGGCTCTGTAGCAGTCTTCTTTACTTGCTTTGTAATGTGTTCATTGACAGAAATGGTATCTGGATTAATTTTATTACGCCATCTTCTACTGTTGAAGGATTTTTGTGTCATGGATTAACACTAATCTCATCTTTCCAACCCAGTCTTACAGTTCTTCACCATTTTTATTGCTTTCCTCATAGACCCATGATGTACTGTGGCAGTTAAAATCACCTATTAACTTTGTTGATTGATGGTGAAAGTTAAGTGGTTCTGTGATGCTGAAGTTAGTTACTGAAAGTTATCATTCCTCATAGGCTTTATTAAAAATCCTTATTGTTTACACAACTTGTTAGCAATTTCGACATTTTGTCATCATCAGGTGGTCTGGAAGCAGTCAGCCCCAAAAAAACTACACAAATTTTACCTAAAGAAAAATAAGAATGTATAATTACATACATGTGGCAATGGTATCCACTTAACAATATGAAGTTGTAATGTATGGCAACATGGTACCGAACATTATAAAATCAACAACATATGGTGGCATAAGTCCATCTGTTCTTCTGAACACCAAGCGAGAACACACATTACCTCAGGTTAAAAAGTGACGAACACTGGACATAATGATAAAACCCATGTTCACAATAGACACAGGAGACAAGTCACATGAAACCAGTGTGGTGGAAGAAACACAAGTGGTGGAAAAGTGACAAAGGTCTCACATACTGCAAGTATAAACCTGAAAGTGCAAAGATGCTTGTCAGAGTTGGCATCATATGTTATGGCCATGTACACAGAAAAGAACAGAAATAATGAAAAAGTATTAAATAAAATAAAGTTGATAAATAACACTGACACATGAATAAAAGTAAGTAAAATGTGAGCACATAAGTGCTTATACTTTTTCTATGACTGTTCTGTCAAACAGTAAAATTAAAGCTGATTGCCTGTCAAAAGAAATGGCATTCTAAAATATAATGTAAAATTGACAGCAAACTTATGTGTCAAAATAAACATACACAATATAAGCACAGGCGAATCATTTTTTTTTTACAATCAAAACACATACCAAATGTGAACATTCTCACTGAAAGCAAGTAATGACAAGTTCTCTAAGTGCAACTCATATGATAACAGCAGTGTAGTCATAAGATAATAATAGTCACAACAAAATTGTGCCCATAAACATAGGTATAAACGAAGTAAAAACTCCAGGTAAAAATAAATAAAACCAGTGATCAATACCCTTACAAGGGCACAATTGAAGACTAAAATGTGGTGAGATACAAGTAATGCACAGACATAAGATGCTGTAGAAAGAAAGCAATACTTGTTAGAAATAAGTGTAGCATGACCAGGATTACATGCCAAGATCAACTAAGGTGAAACCAACTTATCGAAGACCAATCACAAAATGTGAAGCAGTCAAGAAATAGCTCAGTCTGCACATTTAAAATGCATTCCAGCTGGTCTCTAAATGCCCTATAAATTTCAATCTTTTCTAAATAGTTAAGTTGCCTATCTTTGCCGATTCTATGTAGAATTTCTAAAGAGTTGTCAGTATCATCTAACTTGTATTTGGTTACTTGAAGACAGTTAGCAAACAACAATTTACAGTTCTTGCTGGTGTTCCAGTGTTCCCTAAAATGATAACTAAAGCTTCTGCCAATCTGACCTGCATAAGAATTATTGCACTCTCCACAGTTAATTCTGTATACTCTAGATGTGCATAAGATTTGTGCATAAGATTTATTACATTGGATGTTATGATGTATGGTGTGGCCTAGTGTATTGTTAGTGTTGAAGCCCGTTATCACTATGGTGTTTTTAAATTACTTGGCTATTCTTTCAGAAACAGGTCTGTTGTGTGGTAAGGATAAATACATAGTTTTAACCGCCTCACCTTTGTGCAATGTGATTTCATCAGCAACGTTATACCTGTGTAATTTAGTAGTGAACATTGTCTGTCTGTCTGTCTGTTGTGATGTATAAAAATAAAGATATTTGGTACAGCTTAAGCGGAATGACAACTTTCAGTAACCTTTACAAAAACTGTGAGCCCAGACCTTATTTTAAAAAATGCTGACGCTAGTGTTACATAGTTTATGTATGAATGTCACTATATGTGACTGAATCTGAACCCTCAGTATTTTATGTCATTATCTGATGTTGAAGGTACTGAAATGCTTTTTAGGCCAGGCTCTGCAGTCACTACACTGTCCTACATTATATTTAGTCTTTTAGTGATGAAATTCATCCATTTATTTTTGGACTTTGATCTTTTGGATCCCTGTGGTTCTCTTGAATTAACAGAAAATAGCAGGCTGTTTGTTTGCAGATGATAGACAGTAAAACTTCTCAATTAAATGAAATACCTTCAGTATTCAGTATTACAATTCTAAGGGCTGACTGAGAAAATTCATCCCTGTTGGTCTTTATGGTGGAAAGATCTGCCACTAGGGCTCCTCGTAATGGATTTCTGTCTTGTGTTAACTGAGTGAACGCTGTTAACTGTTGGGAATAAACTGATATTGTTAACAAGAAACGACAGTAAATAATATGTATATTGAGAGGCCAGTGTCACAATACCCAGACTATTGAACAGGGGTCGACAAGCAGTTCACAATCTTACACCACTTATTGCCCGAACTGCCCATTTCTGAGCTAAAAATATGCTTTGAGAATGGGAAGAGTTAACTCAAAATAAAATTCTGTATGACATAAGTGAATGAAAATAATCAAAGTAGACTAATTTTTGTGTCGAATTATCACTTACTTCAGATACCATTCGAATAATAAAAATGGCTGCCTGAAGTCATTCAATAAGATCCTGAATGTGGGTTTTCCATAACAGTTTACTGTCTATCTGAACACCTAGAAATTTCAACTGTTCAGTTTCACTAATCATATGCCCATTCTGTGAAATTAGAACGTTGGGTTTTGTTGAATGGTGTGTTAGAAACTGTAAAAACTGAGTCTTACAGTGATATAGCATTGGTTTATTTCCTGCAGGCCATGAACTTATGTCATGAACTGCACTATTTGAAACAGAGCCAGTGTTGCACACAACATCCTTTACTACCAAGCTAGTGTCATCAGCAAACAGAAATGTTTTAGAATTACCTGTAATACTAGAGGGCATATCATTTACATAAATAAGGAACAGGAGTGGCCCCATCACTGATCCCTGGGGCACCCCCCATTCGACTGTGTCCCACTCAGACCCCATATCACAGCCATTCTCAACATGTAAGTTGAACAGCATGTCAGAGAAGGACTTTCGACAGTCCCGTGTGGTTGTATAAACGTTCTGTATGTTGAAGTCAGTGGAGGAGGGGGGAGCAGGTGGGTGTTTTGATGTTAAAAACATGAAGTATTAAAACCACAATCTTAACTTCTCTCTCTCTCTCTCTCTCTCTCTCTCTCTCTCTCTTTAATCCAGAGTCTAAACTTTGTAGACTGATGGGTATGGTCCACCAATAAACTTTATTTTATGTGTGAGGATTGTCTTTCTGCATCACTGCCCATTGATAACAGGCAGCAGTATTATTTATAATGCATACCACTCAGCAAATTTGTGGTCATTTATTGGGGTTAGACCCAGGAGAAAGGATAGACCATCCACATGTGCACAATACTCTACCAGTGCAGTGGATGCCAATGGAAAAGACTCAGTGCTGTATCTCAGTATGCATTAATCTCCACAACTTTAAGACAGCTGTGTCTCACTTGCTGCTACGGTAGAGTGGCCACTATCACAGATCCCCACTGTGCACGCAGCATGCCTGTCAGTGACTGTTCTGAATGAAACCAAGCAAATTCAGTGTCTCAAGTTTGTTTAGGGTAGAAAACATGCTTCATGTGCACAATATATATACATTCCTATCTGAATTTAAGCTCACAGTGTCTAATTAATACACTATTCGTCTTTCTGAGAGTGACAAATTCACGTTCCATAGAGTTCACAGTGACAAAGAACGATTAACTGTATAGACAAGTTGTGTACATCCATCCAGTTTGTATTCATTAGTTAATTTATTGGAAGACTTGTAGTGTTTAGGTTCCTCCACATGATATAGTCCCACATAATGACATTTTCATAATGACGTTTTCAGTGTTGTATTTGCTGCTCGCTTGATGTGGTAATCTTTTCTCCCCTTTTTTGGCTTTTGTTTTATGCAGGGTCTTCTTTGTTTGCTAACTGTCTCATTTTTCTTCCAAAGAAATTTCTGTTATTGATGCTGCCATTTGTATTTCTCCTGTTGCTAATTTTTTTTTTACCTTGTATTTGGTTTTCTACTATACCTTCCTCTTTTTTTCTTTATCTTCCTTCTTGAATCTTGCTTCTTTCTGCCCCAAATCATTTGCTTCTGTGTACCCTCGTGTAAAAGATTTCCTTTCTTTCATACAGTGTAGCTCTTCTTCCAGTTCCTTATTTCTCCTAATGCCCTGAGTGCCCCTAACAGTGTCAGGACTGATATTCTCCTTCTTTGTAACATAAAACATCAGGCATGTTGTGATTCCATAGATTTTCCTGGAATCTTATATGTTTATGCCCTTCATGGGTATGCTGTCGGATACAATCGTCTTCACTACACGATATTTCAGCGATCCATCCAGCCGCCAGACTCAGCAATCGCACCTGAAGATGGTGGTCAGATAGAGCGCCAAAATATCGTGTAGTGAAGACGATCATATTCCAGCAGCATACCCATGAAGAGCATAAACATTAGTCATGTTATTCTTCTCTCGAGAAATTATATTATGGACACAGTTCTGTCTTTTTGTTTAGTTTGTACTTGCTGCCTCTCTCCCATGTCTGTTTTACCAGCAATACCTGGAAATTCACCTGTTATCACATGGTTCATGAAACTCACGTCTGTCTCATCCATTTTTACTTTCTTCTTTCAGAGTTGAAAGAAATACTGTGGATGCCCCTACTGTGTTCTCAGAATTTGTCAAGAACTCTTCTCGCATGGTCTACTGTTTTTCTGATTGTTCCAAAAAGTTTCTCTCGTGCATGTACTGGTAAATGATTTAGCACCCATCGTACTACAGCGAATTCTTCAAGTGGGGTGTCAAGGTATTGATTTTCTTTGAGCTGCCCTTCCAAGAATTCTGTATATATGTTATCTTGTTCTTGCGTATAAGACTTTTGTCAGTAGTGGATAAATGCTCATTCGTTCATAATTTTTGTTTGGTAAATGATTTAGCAAAACAAAATTTTTATTTTTATTTCCCAGACAAGTTTTGTTGAAGTTTGAGCATCACCAGTTTTTTGGTCTGTCAATAAAATAGGAAAAATTCACTTTACCACTTGCACAGGTACAGATTTGAGTTTTTAAGCCAGTATTTACGTGTATGAAATATGGACAAAGTTCTGAATACGTATCTAGTTACCACATGCTGTGGTTTCCTTGTTTTTTAAGTTATTTAGCACAGTTGTTTTGTGGCACAGTTTGTCATCTGTAACCTTATAGAACTTATTGTAGGACAATTATTTACTTTCACATTTTACAACTGGACATGTTATGGTTATGCATGTCATTAACTAATGCTATGTGGAAGTGTGTGCGTGCGTGTGTGTGTGTGTGTGTGTGTGTGTGTGTGTGTGTGTGTGTGTTTGCTATAAGGGGGGAACCAAAAAAAGTAAGTGAAACATATTGCAAAGACACACACACATACACACACACACACACACACACACACACACACACACACACACACAATCTTCTGCATAGTATTAGTTAATGGTAAGCACAACAATTACTTGCCCAATCATAAAATTTTGAACTTTAAGTTCTGTATGGTTGCAGATGTCAAACCATGAAACAAAACAACAGCATTAAGTAAAATAAAAATCAAGGAAATCTACAGCATATATATGGTTTTCAAATAAGTAAATACTGTCTTCAAAACTCAAATTTATGAGTGAAAAAGGGGTAAATAGCATTTTTTGTCTTTGTGGAAAGATATCCCCCCTCCTAAATTCAGGGAAACATGTGGGAAATAAAAATAAAAATTGTGTTTTGCTCATGACAGATACTCTCCAAAAACAAATTTATTTGTAACCAAACACGGACAGAAAAGCTTTGACCTCTAGATGATTAGATTTTTGTAATTATAAATCAAGCTTGTTGTCATGCATGACATATTAGAATGTTGTTGTTGTTGTGGTCTTCAGTCCAGAGACTGGTTTGATGCAGCTCTCCATGCTACTCTATCCTGTGCAAGCTTCTTCATCTCCCAGTACGTACTGCAACCTACATCCTTCTGAATCTGCTAAGTGTATTCATCTCTTGGTCTCCCTCTATGATTTTTACCCTCCACGCTGCCCACCAATACTAAATTGGTAATCCTTTGATGCCTCAGAACATGTCCTACCAACCGACCCGTCTTCTAGTCAAGTAGAGCCACAAATTTCTCTTCTCCCCAGTTCTGTTCAATACATCCTCATTAGTTATATCATCTACCCATCTAATCTTCAGCATTCTTATGTAGCACCACATTTTGAAAGCTTCTATTCTCTTCTTGTCTACACTATTTATCGTCCACGTTTCACTTCCATACATGGCTACACTCCATACAAATACTTTCAGAAACAACTTCCTGACTCTTAAATCTATACTCGATGTTAACAAATTTCTCATCCTCAGAAGCACTTTCCTTTCCATTACCAGTCTACATTGTATATCCTCTCTACTTCGACCATCATCAGTTATTTTGCTCCCCAAATAGCAAAGCTCGTTTACTACTTAAGTACCTCATTTCCTAATCTAATTCCCTTTTTGCCTCATTTCCTAATCTAATTCCCTTTTTGCCTCATTTCCTAATCTAATTCCCTCAGCATCACCCAATTTAATTCGACTACATTCCATTATCCTCATTTTGCTTTTGTTGATGTTCATCTTATATCCTCCTTTTAAGACACTGTCCATTCTGTTCAACTGCTCGTCTCGACTTAGGTCTTTCAGTGCTCTGTCAAACTCTTCATGCAGTATCATATCTCCCATTTCATCTACATCCTCTTCCACTTCCATAATATTGTCAAGTACATAGCCCTTGTATAGATCCTCTATATACTCCTTCCATCTTTTTACTTTCCCTTCTTTGCTTAGAACTGGGTTTCCATCTGAGCTCTTGATATTCATGCAAGTGGTTCTCCTTTCTCCAAAGGTCTCTTTAATTTTCCTGTAGGCAGTATCTATCTTATCCCTAGTGATATATGCCTCTACATCCTTACATTTGTCCTCTAGCCATCCCTGCTTAGCCATTTTGCACTTCCTGTCGATCTCGTTTTTGAGATGTTTGTATTCCTTTTTGCCTGCTTCTTACTGCATTTTTATATTTTCTCCTTTCATCAGTTAAATTCAATATATCTTCTGTTACCCAAGGATTTGTACCAGCTCTCGTCTTTTTACCTACTTGATCCTCTTCTGCCTTCACTATTTCATCTCTCAAAGCAACCCATTTTTCTTCTACTGTATTTCTTCCCTCCATTCTTGTCAATCCTTCCCTAATGCTCTCTCTGAAACTCTCTACAACCTCTGGTTCTGTCAGTTTATCCAGGTCCTATCTCCTTAAATTCCCACCTTTTTGCAGTTTCTTCAGTTTTAATCTACAGTTCATAACCAATAGATTGTGGTCAGAGTCCACATCTGCCCCTGGAAATGCCTTACAATTTAAAACCTGCTTCCTAAATCTCTGTCTTACCATTATATAATCTATGCGAAACCTTCCAGTATTTCAAGGCCTCTTCCATGTATGCAGCCTTCTTTCATGGTTCTTAAACCAAGTGTTAGCTATGATTAAGTTATGTTCTGTGGAAAATTCTACCAGGTGGCTTCCTCTTTCATTCCTTACCCCCATTCCATATTCACCTACTACATTACCTTCCCTTCCTTTTTCTACTATCAAATTCCAGTCACCCACGACTATTAAATTTTCGTCACCCTTCACTATCTGAATAATTTCTTTTATCTCATCATACATTTCATCAATCTCTTTGTCATCTGTGGAGCTAGTTGGCATATAAACTTGTACTACTGTGGTAGGTATGGGCTTTGTATCTATCTTGACCACAATAATGCATTCACTATGCTGTTTGCAGTAGCTTACCCACATTCCTATTTTTTTTATTCATTGTTAGCCCTTTTGCAGTCAGCCGATTTGGAGTGGTGTGTGCTAAAAATGTCATGCATATTTATACCATTGTGCTACATTCTATTTAAATTGCCATATATCACACAGTATTCACTTTAAAAACATGAAAACATTACCACTTATCCATAAAAGTATGTATAATATTATGGCTTACACAGATTATCATAATGTTTCAAATGAATTTGATTGTGGCAGTCCAAAACATATATTTTAACTTACCAAACAAGAAAGCGCTGGTATGTTGATAGACACAATAAAATAAAAAACACACAAACACACACACAAATATTTAAGCTTTCGCAACCCGTGGTTGCTTCATCAGAAAGGAGAGGGAAAGACAAAAGGATGCGGGTTTTAAGGGAGAGGGCAAGGAGTCATTCCAATCCTGGGAACGGAAAGACTTACCTTAGGGGGAAAAAAGGACAGGTATACCCTCGTGCGCACACACACACATCCATCCGCACATATACAGACACAGTCAGACATATGTAAATGCAAAGAGGTTGGGCAGAGATGTCAGTCGAGGCGGAAGTACAGAGGCAAAGATGTTGTTGAATGACAGATGAGGTACGAGGGGCGGCAGCTTGAAATTAGCAGAGGTTGAGGCCTGGTGGGTAATGGGAAGAGAGAATATATTGAAGGGCAAGTTCCCATCTCCAGCGTTCTGATAGGTTGGTGTCAGTGGGAAGTATCCAGATAACACAGACGGTGTAACACTGTGCCAAGATGTGCTGGCCGTGCACCAAGGCATGTTTGGCCACAGGGTGATCCTCATTACCAACAAACACTGTCTGCCTGTGTCCGTTCATGTGAATGGACCGTTTGTTGCTGGTCATTCCCACATAGAAGGCTTCACAGTGTAGGCATGTCAGTTGGTAAATCACGTGGTAGCTTTCACATGTTGCTCTGCCTTTGATCGTGTACACCTTCCGGATTACGGGACTGGAGTAGATGGTTGTGAGAGGGTGCATAGGACAGGTTTTACACCGGGGGTGGTTACAAGGGTAGGAGCCAGAGGGTAGGGAAGGTGGTTTGGGGATTTCATAGGGATGAACCAAGAGGCTACAAAGGTTAGGTGGACGTCGGAAAGACACTCTTGGTGGAGTGGGGAGGATTTCATGAAGGATGGATCTCATTTCAGGGCAGGATTTGAGAAATTCGTATCCCTGCTGGAGAGCTACATTCAGAGTCTGATCCAGTCCCGGAAAGTATCCTGTCACAAGTGGGGCACTTTTGGGGTTCTTCTGTGAGAGGTTCTGGGTCTGAGGGGATGAGGAAGTGGCACTAGCTATTTGCTTCTGTACCAGGTCGGGAGGGTAGTTGCGGGACGCGAAAGCTGTTTTCATGTTATTGGTGTAATGGTTCAGGGATTCTGGACTGGAGCAGATTCATTTGCCACGAGGACCTAAGCTGTAGGGAAGGGACCATTTGATATGAAATGGGTGGCAGCTGTCATAATGGAGGTACTGCTGCTTGTTAGTGGGTTTGATGTGGACGGATGTGTGAAGCTGGCCATTGGACAGATGGAGGTCAATGTCGAGGAAAGTGGCATGGGATTTGGAGTAGGACCACGTGAATGTGATGGAACCAAAAGAGTTGAGGTTGGAGAGGAAATTCTGGAGTTCTTCTTCACTGTGAGTCCAGATCATGAAGATGTCATCATTAAATTTGTACCAAACTTTGGGTTGGCAGGCTTGACTAACCAAGAAGGCTTCCTCTAAGCGACCCATAAATAGGTTGGCGTACAGGGGGCCATCCTGGTACCCATGGCTATTCCCTTTAATTGTTGGTATGTCTGGCCTTCAAAAGTGAAGTAGTTGTGGGTTAGGATGAAGCTGGCTAAGGTAATGAGGAAAGAGGCTTTAGGTAGGGTAGCAGGTGATCGGCGTGAAAGGAAGTGCTCCATCGCAGCAAGGCCCTGGACATGTGGGATATTTGTGTATAAGGAAGTGGCATATATGGTTACAAGGATGGTTTCCAGGGGTAACAGATTGGGTAAGGATGGAGACTGCATATAATGGGTTGAAGGTGTTGATCTACGTAGGCAGAGATACGTTCTGTGGGGGCTTGGTAACCAGCTACAATGGGACAGCCGGGATGTTTGTGTTTGTGAATTTTAGGAAGTAGGTAGAAGGTAGGGGTGCGGGGTATCGGTGGGGTCAGGAGGTTGATGGAGTCAAGTGAAAGATTTTGTAGGGGGCCTGTGGTTCTGAGGATTCCTTGAAGCTCTGCCTGGACATCAGGAATGGGATTACCTTGGCAAACTTTGTATGTAGTGTTGTCTGAAAGCTGACGCAGTCCCTCAGCCACATACTCCCGACGACCAAGTACCACGGTCATGGAACTCTTGTCAGCCGGAAGAATGACGATGGATCGGTCAGCCTTCAGATCATGGATAGCCTGGGCTTCAGCTGTGGTGATGTTGGGAGTAGGATTTAGGTATTTCAAGAAAGATTGAGAGGCAAGGCTGGAAGTGAGAAATTCCTGGAAGGAGAACATTACAGAATTTTCATGTCTACAGTATGACTTAGCATTTGTGTTTAGGAAAACATTCACCATGCAATCCCTTATTACGTCTATTACAAACAGTTCTTGACCTTCTTTTCCTTCCCTCACTAGGACACACATAGCATCTTGACTCTTTCTTCTCTGGAAGTTTTCTAAAACCCAGAGAACCACGGGGATCATCAGTTGCATTTTTTTCTTGCAGCCATTCATCTGACAAGGCTTCAATTATCATTACAGAGTACACATATCTGGAAACAACTTTCCTTCCTTTATTATGCTCTTTGTAAAATATGTAAGAGTTCAGCACCATTCTTGACATTATGTTAAAAGCTACCTTCTTCCAGTAATGAAGAGTACGTCTCTCATCCAAATATGCATACAGCATCATGTCGGATGTGTCTATTCCACCCATATACTGGTTGTATTGGTGTTTTATTTCTGGCTTTCTTACTGTTTTATTTTTATTTTGGACTTCAATTTAACCATCACCAACTTTACTTGACAATAAGAGAACGGGGGTACGCTGGGATTATTTCTCTCAGTACGCACATGCTAGTAGTGGACCTGACTTACAATACGTCTTTTCCCCAATTCCAAATTTCTTTCTAAATTGCTCTGGCAAATATTTCCTGTTTTTTCTTACAGTGCCAGTAATGTATGTACCTAATTTATAAAGTGGTACTGACATGAAAAAGTTGTCCACAAAGATATGATATCCCTTGTCCAAATAATTGCCCAAACACAGTAACTTCTGGACAACACAGTAACCTAAGCCATGTCTTGCAATCTCAGCCTTATCTTCTTGGCTTTTGCACCTCTGTAAGTGTAAAACCCAAGACAATAGTGTGTTGCAGAATCACGCAGCATCCAGAATTTGATTCCCCATCGGTGGTGGTGTTTGTTTGGCAAATACTGTAATAGGGAAGTGTGGCGTTTAGTGCCAACTAGACTCAATACTAAGTTGTTCATGAGGTGTGTAATGATGCCTAAATATATTATTAGCATGATCTACCAATGGGTGGTACCTGATACATGGGTCTGGTGCTGGACATTTCTCACTATCCACAAGATGAAAGAATTTCATAAGATCCCTAAATTGGTGGGCAGAAAACATTTTACCAAACCATGGAAATGCCTGTGACGGTTTTGTGTTCCAGTATGAGAGCATTGTGGGCCTTATATTGAGTCCCATATTTAGTAAGCAAGCAATAAAACCTCTTACGTAGGTACTTGTCACATTCTTCCATTTCTTATACAGTATGTACAATATAGCATGTTTAGTCATAAACTGTTTAGCTGAGTGATTTGTTTCAGTTACAATAAGCTGCAGCAATGTTGTAGTAAAGAATAGACTGGAATATTCTATCACAGGAATTCCTGCTGGCGGCATATGTTTTGGTCCTGGCAGCTCTTGAAATGGATGGGGTAATGGCTGTAGTGATCAGGTGCAATTACTTCAGTGTATTGTACATCTTCCATTTAATCTTCACTTTCGTTCACAATATTGTCAAGTACATCACTGTCACTTTCTGAACTATTACTGCTTTCGCTAAAACACTCTGTATCACTAGTACATTCTAAAAGTTCACTCATTTCTTTGTCGGTAAGTCCTCTGCTGTGGCCTGGTGTAGGTCGCATTTTTCACAAAAAGCGGAGAAAATAAACTAACTGTAAACTCTTAACGTGAAGAAAAACACACAGAAACAGTGATAAATAACAGTACTGCGCAAAAACAAGAATGTAGAATGCAATAACAGAATGTAAATATGTAGTGCAAAACATGACATCAATAAACAAACGATGCAAAAGTGGAATAATTGAACGCTAATATTTCACTGAAACAATGCTCAATTGTTGATAACTGTCGACCTACACGTAGCTCGAGGCAAAGAGCATCTGTAATCAGCATGCCAACACCATCTAGCACCCAATTCTGTAAGCTAAACAAGATGAAGCAGAGTACCGACGAATCGGCACCCTGACAGTATTAGCATCAGTAGGGGGTGACGATAAACCATTACCTTGACATTCAAAGGGTTAAACCTACTCCTGCATTACCCCTATTTGATTTTGTATTTATAACCCTGTATTCACCTGACCAGAAGTCTTGTTCCCCCCTGAAATCGAACTTCACTAATTCCCACTATATCTGGCTTTAACCTATCCATTTCCGTTTTTAAATTTTCTAACCTGCCTGCCCGATTAAGGGTTCCAATCCGTAGAACACCAGTTTCTTTCTCCTGATAACAACGTCCTCCTGAGTCGTCCCCACTCGGAGATCCGAGTGGGTACTATTTTACCTCCGGAATATTGTACCCAAGAGGGCGCAATCATCATTTAATCATACAGTAAAGCAGCAAGCCCTCGGGAAAAATTACGGCTGTAGTTTCCCTTTGCTTTCAGCCATTTGTAGTACCAGCACAGCAAGGCCATTTTTGTTAGTGTTACAAGGCCAGATCAGTCAATTATCCAGACTGTTGCCACTGCAACTACTGAAAAGGCTGCTGCCCCTCCTCAGGAACCACACATTTGTATGGCCTCTCAACAGATACCCCTTCATTGTGGTTGCACCTACGCTACAGCTACCTGCATTGCTTAGGCACGCAAGCCTCCCCACTAACGACAAGGTCCATGGTTCAGATAATATTCACTTATATGAAACAGAGAGCAACAGTAATTACAATTAACTACATTAACAGTAGTCAGTGAAAAGGGTGATATCCTCCCAAATTTTGGTTGTGCACGTTGTCACATGACTGAAGTAGAAGAAACATATTAATAAATTCCTCCACAACTGGTTGATGATGATGTGAAATTCCATATAGTTTTCTATACATTTGTGCTTCATTCCTACGCTGCATTAATAGCGTAGCTGGCAATTGTGAGGGAGGATTGAACAACTTCATTTTCTAATAATCTTTCCATCACATCCTTTATTTTTTCCTGCAACTCAGATAAATAGACTGTCCCAGCTCCAAATACTCTTTCGTGAAATTCATATCTAATTCTTCCTCCTTCAATGATTCCAAGTCAGTTATCAGTACACCTCATGATGGCTCCACTTCAAGTGAACCGAAAATATCTGTGCTAACACCACTACCCAGCTTCTGCCAGCCTCTCATATATAGGATAAACTGCAGTTAATAAAACACTGTATCTTATCCAATTCTTCATTTTTCATCGAGGTTTCACAACCAGAGTATAAATTGGGATATCCACTCCCACACCCACCCAGACTACCTCCCTTGTACCTTTCGGCATACATCACAAGTCGAGTATATGAGATCTAGATCACAGTTAGGCCAGCTTCCCCCATGCCTGCATTCTACCTTGAGTGGTTCAGTGATTTCAGCGGTAAAATCAGGAGGGAAGTATGTCCCATCCAGGTCCACTATGCACTGTTGCAGATTGACTTAGAGATGATATTTAATCAGAAAATCAAAGCATGTTGCAGTTTATGCCTATGTTGTGGAGAACTTCAAAGCCTTGCCCCCCCCCCCCCCCACTCCTTCCCCTTCCCCCCTGACTGAAAACCCAGCACTTCCGAGCCAAGTGATTGAATGGTATGAATGGTATCCCCAGCTATCTAACTTTGCGTACAACGGGGTGGGTTTAAATGTTTTATACCGAGTATGTTCTGACTGGCTAAGGATACCTGCCATCTCATATTTTGCAAAGTTTGCACTCTCCTTCCTCCTAGACATATTGTTAAACAACTGCCACCGATTCTGCACAGGCTGCTTTGGGCTAACAGGCAATGGGTATGCCACACACTGATTGCACCATTCCCTCTTTCATTTAACACTGTAGCGCAATACGTACCACATGACTCACTCTCTTGTTTGTGAATCCCTGCAGTGGCAATCTCATAGAATGTCCAACCCATTTACGCTTCTTACACTGTGATTTTTTGCAATACCACCATCTGTGGCCCAGCTGACCACATTTATAACACACAGTCTCAATATTAAAAGCTACTTTCCTCACATTAGGCTCAGTCACTGCATAACCCTTTCCACCCTGAACACCTTTTTTTTTTTTTTTTTTTTTTTTTTAAAAAAAAAAGAAAAAGGTGAATAAAGTTGAATTCTCTGTATACTTGGGCATAGTAGACACTGGGAAAAATAATAAAAAAAACTCTTCCATAAAAAATGTAGCGGGAAAACAACTAGCACAATCCTGAGGGTCAGTTTTAATTTCACCAAAATTATTCTCTGACTTCCTGCTATTTGTTTGATATTATAAGTTACCTGAGGAACAGTTATGAATAAAAAATTATTCTTTCATTACTTTTATTTATTAGTTATTATAAAAAAAATGTTACATAGATTGCAAATCATATTCCGTGGCAAAAAAATTAATAATATTTTTTTTTTATTTATTTTGTAACGCAAAGTCATGGTTCAGACTGCTTCACTTTTCGTGAGATAATTTGAAACAATCCTTTCCTTTTGCAAGACATAAGTACTGATTGCATTTTATGCACTTTGTCTTTGTTCTGGAACTGCAGCGCTCGTACTGACATGTTCATGGTGACAAAACATCATCCACTGTCGGCCAGTGATCATACCCATCATATCGCTTGTCCAAACCTGGTTTCGGATGGGGTTTGTAAACTTTTGCCTTTGTGGAGGTACTTGCCGTATCATCTAATGGTGTTTCAAACTCTTCAGCTCTCGTCTTTCTGTCTGGACATGACAGAAGAGCCTCAGCTAGAGACATTCTAAATTTCAACAGATCCATAATGTTCTTTTTGGCAGTCTGATTTTCACGACAGTGCTCTCTGTAGAGAAACCAGCAGTTGACCACTGAAAGGTCTATGAAATGTAGCAAGCACTTGAGTGTCCATTTTCTGATTCTGAACCACGTTCGGTGACACTCAACCTGCTGGTCATGAATGTCTACGCCACCCATATTGGCATTGTACTGCTGAATTACAAAAGGGCAATCTACATCAAGATAGTGACCCTCCTGCTTACACCACCTTTGAACTTTACATTTTGGCTCAATGCCAGCACAAGTGGATGCTATCACGACCCTCGGACTGTCCTGCCACTCAGTAATTACTACAGCTTCATCTGCTCTAACATATGAATGACACTCTCCTCTTTTCATTCTTCCCTCTTTCAAATTAAAATTTTTAATTCTGTTTACCATTATTGTGCCAGTAGCCTTAATTCCTTTCTCCTTAAGCTTTGCTAAGAGAAGAATTGTGGTAAAGTGCCTATCGAAATAAACTAAACTTCCTTGTGGGAGAGTTTGTGTTAGTCGTAAAATAACAGAAGGGCCTAATCCTAATGACTTATCCCCACAGGTGTAGTAGCCCCCTGATAAATTTCAAAATCCAACACTATACCTGATGCTGAGGTCATGATAAAGTTTTTAAGACCTACAGGCCTTGGTTTTCCTTTGGCATATTGCTTCAGTTTGCAACGCCCAGTAAAAGGGATCATTTGCTCATCAAGACTGTAGTAGTTAAAGCTACGAGGCAAACTGTGACATCTTCTTCTTACTGTGTCGATCACTGGCTGAACTTTCCACAGTCTATTAGGTGGTTTTATAGTATCAACAAAGTGCACATTATTCCTGAGTGCAAGGAACCGGTCTCTAGACATAGTGTCACTAATAGCTGATAAATAAATAGATTTTTCCAGTACATGGGTAGCCTAGGATACCTTACGCAGCCTATCATTACATTTATCCCAAAAAACACCTTCAGTTCATGAGCTGTAGTCCCTAGGGATTTCCCTGTCTTTGCATTACTATACATATTTGTATATTTCACTGCCTCTTCAAAAAACTTTTCACTGAAATATTCACAGAAAAATTCAGCAGGAGTTCCAATTGGTGAAAGACTCTAGAATTAAAAAGAAGATATTTTAGTAAGAAAATGGGAATGATACAAGAAATAGGTAACTCAGATCGCACCTCTTTGTCACTGACCTCAACAGCACTGTAATTAATGTTTGGTGGATGAAACTTCTGTACAAAATTTGATCTCCGAAAAAGCAGTGGCGTGACACCTTCTGTGACACTGTGTGAACTCCTGCGCTCTTCAGGAACTTCTTCGGCACTCAAATCATCAAACGAGTCATCTGCCTGCTGAAT
This sequence comes from Schistocerca americana, assembly GCF_021461395.2. Classification (NCBI taxonomy): domain Eukaryota; kingdom Metazoa; phylum Arthropoda; class Insecta; order Orthoptera; family Acrididae; genus Schistocerca; species Schistocerca americana. The sequence goes on along the minus strand of NC_060124.1, from coordinate 90,689,788 downwards.
ATTTGAAGGAGAAGGAACAAACTCGTCGTCTTCATCTGATGAAATGCCACTCAAATCCGAATCATCTAATAGAGAACGGATTCGATTGTCTGATAAACCTGCATACAATAATGGGAATGTGCATAAAAACTTTCCCGTTCAAAACCTCATGAAAAGCAGTAATATAGGGAGGCCAATGACACAATCAACAACACCCACTCGAGGACACAGTCAACACCTAACTCGCACAATCGTGCTAGTACAAATGTAATGTACAATTACCGTGCAAAGATATGAAGTTGCTAATAATTATCAATATCACAACGTTGTACATACTATTACAAATAACCAGATCCAGCAGATCGCCGAAACAATTCAATTTAACTGAATTATGAGCTACTAACTAGGCGCCGGCATAATGCTCACTTCTCGATCAACTTAAACAACATGTGCTGCAATCTGTTGGCGCCGAATGGCAACATAAACATGAGAAATGCGTAGTGCACAACCTGCACGATCGTTGCAGGTTGGTTGGAAGCAAGGCAAGAGATTTAGTTTGTTGTAAAAAAATAAAAACCGAACCCGCACAATCATGTGGGTTCGGGTGGAAACGGATAAACCTTGGCCAAAGTTACCACAAATGCTACTACTGTATTTAAAGTTTGTGGAAATTTTAAATGTAAGTTACATAACCTCTCTATAGGCAAACCCCACAAAAATGCATCTATCGCTCTCTGTTCTGTCTCCTGCCTTTTGCCTGTCACCTTTCAGTTTATACATATCAATGTTTACCTTCTTTATCCACTCCACAAAACTTGACAGTGTGTCCCTGTTTCTGAGTTATCTTGTTAAGTTCTTCACAGTAGTATGTAGAAGTGTTCTTTCCTCTATAATGCCCCTCTATAGTTCCTCCCGTTGAGACAGAACAAAGTTGGCAGCCTTGTGATGGCAGTTGGCACACAGCCCACACTGTTTCAAAGCTCAGCTATTGCAACCTGTCTCACGTGGCCAGACAGCCATATTTTAGATACAATAAAGCAATTCTTGCTGAAGTTGAAATGACATATGATACCCGCTGAGTGCCATGAAAATTTATAGTGCTAGTTATTTACCTAGCACCTGTGTCACCATTAAGTGGCATGCTGTAACAGCTGAAACAGCGGGTGTCAGTCAGTGCCTGGAATTCAGCATCAGGACCTGACTCAAGCCCATGCCATTACAACCACAATTATTTGTGACCTTTCGTAAATGTGAAACTCATCAGAAAAATGGGCTAGATATGAGGGGAAAGAAAGTAAAGATGCAACCTGCTCATGTTACACATGGAGATATGGGCAACTGCCAAATTAACTAAAGTGTATGAGATGTGTAGTTGCTTAAACTTACCAGGTGCCCTTGATGCACAGCCTACCACTCTCATCTAAAGCAGGGATCCACATATCAATTGTTTCATCGGCTTGAAGAGAGTCATTAGAATTATTAGAATAGTTTTGTCAAAAGCCATTACTTACTTTGTTAGTGGGTATTGAAAACTACAAGTTTTTGGAAAACTGAATATTTACTCTCAGCTAGCTAAAGCAAAAGTTGGTAAATTCCAACTGTGCTTTGCTTCTGAGAGACCTGAATGGTGAATAAGTTTACAAAACAACATTAACTCCTGATTATTGCTCAATTTGAGCCAGCTTTGTCAAGCAAAAGAAACATCAGGAAAGAGCCAAAAACAAAGAATACTGCTTTTATAAAGTACCATATAAGAAAAAAAGTCACCAGACTGTACCTGTATGAGCTGCAACATTACAGGCAACATCAGGGATTGTCCAAGGACAGACTCAAAAGAAACAAGACTTGGAGAAAAAGGATCAATTAATAACCAGCCATGAGTTGCACAAACTTAGTGCAACAAAGTTCTATGCAATAACGAAGATGAAAAATCAAAATGTGGTTGGAATGTATTTTGGCATATGGCAAAATCAACCAATACTAAAACTAAGTGTAGGTGAAGTATTCTATTGAAGACAGGTTTGACTATAGAATTTGTGGATTGTAATCCATTCCTGAGCATAGACAAAGGAAAAGATCTATTTTTATACTTGGCTTGAAATAGGACGATGAAAGGATGCAACCAAGTTACCTCTGCTCTATTGAATTTTTCTCAAAAACCTTGAGGTGTCCCACCCAGAAAATGGTCCAAATAAAATTCTTTTTTTTTTTTTTTTTTTTTTTTTCTGACTTCGGAACCAGTGAAAATATAAAATATAAAAAAAAAAAAAAAAAAAAAAAAAAAAAAACAGTAAGTAAAAAATTTTATGTATTGCATGTATAGTTGCTTAAACTTACCAGGTGCCCTTGATGCACAGCCTACCCCTCTCATCTAAAGCAGGGATCCCATCAATTGTTTCGTCAGCTTGAAGAGAATCATTAGAATGATTAGAATAGTATTGTCAAAAGCCATTTTTTACTTTGTTATAGGATATTGAAAACTACAAGTTTTTGCAAAACTGAATACTTACTCTCAGCTAGCTACAACAAAAACCGGTAAATTCCAACTGTGCTTTGCCTCTGAGAGACCTGAATGGAGAATAGTTTTACAAAACGACATCAACTCCTGATTATTGCTCAAGCAGAGGATTGCAAGTCGAGTGCATCAAAAGCCCTATAATGTAAGATGCTTTTCAAAATAACAGCTCAGCAAGTGATGGCTCATGAAAAGTCTAAGAAGAAGGTATTGTTGTTAGTATCAGACACTTACAATTGAAGTCCTGTTTGTTGTCTGTATCGTACACTTGTAATGGAAGTCCTGTAGAGGTTGAGGTATGGAAATCCTGACACTACAGTCAGGAAGTGAGGAAAACAGCCACTTTATGAAAGAAGAACCTGGTCATCAAGGAAAGGAAAAAGTGTGTCGTAAAACTTGTGAGGCATTTTAATATACTGAAGCAGCGTGTCGCGTCCCAAGTGTGGGTTTCGCTGGGGATTGAGCGACACGGTTCGTGAAAGAGATTAACCAGTTGACCTTAGCGAGAGGGAGACTTTTTGATCTGGCTAAGATGTTGAAATACCTGGTGTGAAGGTACAAGGCTAGGAAGTGGGTGGAAATAAACTATTCCAAACATTACACAAGTTCTAGTTTATTCAGAAAGAATACAGATCACCATAACTGCATTGGTGATTATACCAATGGAATGGCCAATTCTTTCACAGAGACGGTGACTAACTACCACCGTTCTGACTGCCTGATAGTAGCTCTTCAGTGAAACTGCTACCCACACTAGCACTTTACATCAGAGTCCCACGGCTACTGCCTAAACGCTCATCAGCGACTATCTCTGGTGGCCTGCCCACAGCCCATTCCTCAGACCAAGTCGGCTGCTGCTAGCCACGCTGGCTACTGTCATTGCCTGGAGCTTAACCTCGAGAGTGTGTGCTCCCGAGTTTTGTTAGCTTTCCAAATTCGACCCTGTCAGCACTTGGCATGACTTAGTGTTGAGTGCAACTTATCCTTATTTGGTATTGTTTAAGTATTACTTTCATTATTTTCCTTCAGAAGCTGGGTGGAAGGATAGAGGTGCTTCTCCCTATATTGTCACGCACTGTGTCCTGAGCCCTTCAGTGGCTCCTCATAACGTGGTGCTGTCCTCACCAAGGGCACTCTTTCTTTCTCTCTCCACTCCCAGACTTCTCTCTCTAACCAGAAGTGCTCTCTGTTGATACTCCTAATTGACTGCTTATGACAGGTCCCTACACAGAGCTTGTTTTGTCTCTTTATAACTCAGTGGCTGTTTACTTTCTTATCACGCGCAGCTGCCCGACAGTTTGGACTTCCACCTGTACAAGCAGTATAGTTGTATGAGAACATTGTTGAAAGTGATCAGTAGGTTTGTAGTTTAGTATTGTTGTAGCCAGTATTCTGTGTTGTATTTCAATAGTGTTTGTTGGTGTTTTGCACTTTTACTTATCAAACATTTATGGAAAAGTATAATACTAAAGTGTTATATTGTAGTGCATTATTATATTTCTATCCAAAATGAACACAAAAGTAGCTTTCTTTGCAATTAATCTTAGAGATAAAAGGAATCAGAAAAAAACAATTTTAATAACAGAACTTTTAAATTCCGTCTTTGCATTTATCAACTTTTGAAGAAAACTTGGAAACTCCATCTCTTTATTCTGCAATAAACAACGAAAATTTTAGAAAAGTGAAGAACGCAGTTGGGATTGTGGGTAAAAAAGCTGTGTAAATGTTAAAATATCTCGTTTACATAATTAGCATTTATATCAGTTGGGTATTTAAAATATGTGTTTCCTGAAAAATTTACTTTTTTTGTGTTTATTGAGTTTTGAAGAAATGCTCATCAGTTACAAACCAAAGTTACTTTGTTTAGTCTTCTACAACTACCTTACTAGAACTGCCATTTCAAAATTTGTTTGTGTTACCTTGTATTTTCCTAGCTACCCTTGCCAACTTGTGTCTGCAGCTCGCAATCTAGTGGTTAACTAGAGCAAAGGGTCCTGGGTTTGAATCCAGGCCAGGTAAAAGATTTTCTTTGCTCGGGAACTGAGTGTGTTATCCAATCAATTCCTCTTGTCTTCTTCAGCAAACAAGTCACTGAAACAGCGACAAATAGAAAGCAACCAGACAAACAACCCCAGACCCAGCCTCCCAGACAATAAAGCTGTATGATCATTTCATTTCCCCATCTTGCAACTTAGTCTTTCAAGCATTTTGTTACATACATTATTTTATGAGCCTCTGGGAAACTATGTGATAACACGCCTTTGAAACTCCACATGAATAGTACTGGATGTAATTTTTGTATTTGACTAAATTTGTCGAATGTTATTTTGCTACGAAAATCTTCCTAAAGGTCTGGCTGCATTATTTTGTTTACTGATTCACCAGTTGTCAGTGTCTTTTGTTGCAGTATGTACATACTGCTTTCTAGTTCTTCCTGCTGCTTATTTAGTGTGCTTCGAATTCTGCTTTCTGTGTTGTCCTGATTCTGTTTTAACTCTATCTGGTTCTGTTTTAGCTTCTTAACAATTTTTTCCAGACATCTTATTAGTTCACTCCTCCTCCAGTATCTTCAACTGTGTCACAATGAGCCCAGTTGTGACCTGCCAATCAAATGATGCTTGTGTCTCTATGATGTTTTCCCACTGTCTGCTGTGATATTCTGTCATTCTACGCATGGTAAGATACAGTTTCGTTCTTCATAGATGTTATCCATCAGACTGTTAACCACGTTACTGCCATCCAAAAACCCTGTGTGTACCTCTTCCAGTTTCATTTCTGCATCCAGTTTATACAGCAGAGCTTTTCTGATTACCATCTGCTTCTCCCTTCCCTGCCATAATTATTTAATGATAACAAACTACAATTGTCACAATATTCTAATGCTGTTATACAGTTCAGGTAGAATTTAGTTCCTGCAAATCAGTGTTCAATACACTGTTCTGAGCTTTTCAAAGTTCCCATCCAAAAACACCTACTACTGGCATGCAAAGCAAACTATGCTTGAAAATGCAATTGATTGTGATTATGGCATTTACTTGTTTTTGTGCTGTGAAACTATAGTCCATTGCTTGAAGGATGTTGCTGCTATTTAGTTGATCAAATGTATTGTGGTGGTTAAATCCTTGGCAACTACTTCCTGTTGTTGCTAACTTGATCAATGTAATTAATCCTAATGCTGACAGCTGTTGCAGTTCCAATCACTGTCACTAGTGTAGATTGATGTAAAGTTTCTAATAGTCACTGTTACATGCCTCACATGAGAGTGAAATCATAGCATGATAAGCCACATGTAAGGTATCTACTATTTTCTATTTTTAATTTCATCATTTGTTAATGTTCAGGTGAGAGAGTAGCACGAGAAAGCAAAGAAAGTAGCAAACAAGCGGAGGAGACAAAAAGGGGATGGGAGAACGGACAAAAATGATGGAGGAAGGTAGCAGAGGAAGTAAGAAAGCTCTATATTGTTTGGTCATAAGTAAGAGGAGAGGTTTGAGAGAGGATGCAGCAATGATGGATAGAAATGTGGAAGAGATTAATAACAAATGGGTACTGAGACAGTGTGGAAGGAGTAATTTGAGTACTTGCTAAATCTGAACGGACTTGGAATGATAATGGAGGGAAGAAGGTAGAAGTAAACTTGGGCGGTGGGGGGCGTGGTGGGGGGGGGGGGGGGGGGGGTGGAGGACCTGACATGGAAAGAAATGGAAATGGCACTGGCACTGGAGAAGAAAGGCACCAGATATGGACGAAGTAAGTGTTGAAGTAAGCCTGGAAGGTTGGAAAACGGGCTGTATTGTGTGATGAGGGGATTGTGGAATGAGAAGAAGACTCTAGGAGATTGGAAGTGGACACTAATTTGCCCTGTATTCAAGAAAGGGAGTAGGGAGGATACTATAAACTACAGGAGAGTCACAGATACAGCTCTGTGCCAATGTATACAATAAGATCCTGGAGAGTAGAATCCCAACAAAGATCAAGACTAAATTGAGAGAGGAACAGCATGGCTTCAAACCTGGGAGATCAAGTGTTGACCTCATATTTGCTGTTAGGGAGCTCCAACAGCACCACTATGAATTTGGGCAAGGCCTTGTGATGGCCTTTCTCGATACAGAAAAGGCATTTGATAGCACCTGTAAAAGAAATGTCTGGGAAGCAGTAGAAAAGAAGGGTGTAAGGGTGTGGAAAAAAAGACAACAAACAGAGTGGAGGAGATGTACTGTGGAAGTCTGAGTTATGTGGAAGTGTGAAATGAAAGGACAAATTGTTTCCAGCAAACAAGTGGAGTGAAACGGGGCAGTGCATTGTCACCTCTCCTTTTGATTGTGGTACTGGGTGAAATAATGATAAGATGGCAGAAAAAAGTGGAGAAGACAAGATGAAAGGAATGGAGTTCATGGATGACTTGATGACCTTGGCAAACAGGGAGGACGAGGCTCAGAAACAGCTGGGTGCTTGGGAAGAAATTGTGAGATAATATGGAATGAAATTTAATGTAAACAAATGTGAGGTCCTTAGTACAATTAGAAAGAAAGATGGACCAGCTAGTGGAATAAGGGTTGGAGGTGAACAATTGAAGGAGGGAGCGGTAAGTACTTGGAAAGTGTGATAGAGAAAAAATGAGAAAGAGATAAATAAACATGGCAGACAGGTAGAAGCATCCATGCAAAGTGTTAGGAGCCTGGTTTAGAATAAAGATGTCCCACAAAAAAGCAAAGAAGTAATCCATGGAAAGCACTACATTCCAATACTGACCTATGCATCTGAAATGTGGTTAATGAAGAAAAGAGATGTAAGCAGATTACAGGCATAGGAGAGGAATAACAAGTAGGGATAGCATGAGGAATGAAAGGAGATTGTATGGACACTTAAAGAGAATGAAAACGAGGATACATGAAATGGAGATGCAAGGGGAACAGTGAAGAGGAAGACCGAGAGATAGATGGCTGAAAGGTACAGGGTATGCCTGGAGAAAAGAGGTGAGGACTGGACTGGAATGAACGCAGAAAGATGGTGGGAAAATAGAACTATATGGTGAGGGTTATGTTCCAGACAGGCCCAACCTGGGGCTGGAAACAGTACAAGATAATGATGAATGTGCATCTGTGGATCATTTTCTTTGATAATTGAGTGTGTACTTCAACTAATATGATCATTGTTAGAATCCTTGTTTTATATTGTATGTTATTGTTGAAAGAAAACCCTGAAATGAACATAGTTTTAACACTGAATTTCACTATTGTTTGAGTTTATTTTCAAATACTCAGTTAATGCCTATCTGTGTCCAATCTATTTAATACAATTCTAGCTTCCTGCTTGAGCTGCCTTTTACAGATTATTAGCTTTCCCAGATAAATATAATGTGAATTCTGTTTATTGTAACTATCGCTTTTGGTCATAAAACATTTAACAAACACTGTACAACCATTATAATATTGTCCATTGCAGTGAGAAATTTTGATTAATTCCACAGAAAATCTGCATATTTTCAATAATTTGTGATAGCTTGAATTTTGATAGATTTAAAGTCATCATAATATGAACTTTACAAAACTGATGACTTAATTCCCTCATCTCATATGCATTGACCGTAAGGCGGCGCGGTTCCTTCTGTCCCTTTACGACAAACCTGCACCTACCTGTGAACATTGTCTCAGCAGATCATCAGTAGGGAAGCCGAGCAAAACCTACTGTACTTTGATGTGAACTAGGCTGCAATTAAAGTCACTAATCTACGTTTCGGGAGAAAGTTTTCGCACGAAATGAAAGGTTGGAAATTTTTTCCTTAATTAATATATTCTGCAACTGAGGTGAACAAGTATCACTGCCAAGCCCATGCTAGCCTTAACACAGTCACTCACCATCCCTTTCACTCACATTAGCAAGTTTATGGTGTTGCATTTCCCGAAAACGTAATAGCTACAAAAAATACGGATTGTCTTTGATTGAGAATGCTTGCCAAATATTAAGACAGTCGGTACCTAATACAATCACAGTTTTTAGCCACCGACCTGCTCAATACGCCACGTGGAATTTATGTCTTTTCTCGTCACAAAATTCACTTAAAAATTCGGAAATTTCTACACACCCATCGGAATAATTATGCCGTCACTTTACAACATTTTTTATGTATGAAACACTGCTAGATCCGACAACTTATCATTTCCATCGGAGCTACTACTACACACGTCCAAACTGTTTCATGGCTAGGCTCCGACTCCTCTCTAGAATACTCTTAAGTCTTCCCTACCAGCAGAGAAAGGCGCGTGAAGAATATTGCTTTACCGTTGGTCACTTTACTCAACAGCCAATAGCAAAACAACATTCTCCTGTGTCAGTCCGCGCTTTTCATCAATAACCGATCGCAAAATAGTAAACCTAACAACTGCACTTTTTACCGACGTAATTATCTAATATGCTGAAGTTTTCTTTATGCATAAAGTTACTTACTATTGTTATTTATACCTGAATTAACTTTCCCTTTACCATAAACTTACTTTACAAATCTATTCTACAAAAATCCCCTTTGTCCACATCCATACTTCTTTGAAATGTTCCCACACTAAATCCCACTACATAACTCATTAAACAATAATCTTCATATTAACCTTAAACCACACTCACGTGTCTAGCGGTTCTAGGCGCTCAGTCCGGAGCCGCGCGACTGCTACGGTCGCAGGTTCGAATCCTGCCTCGGGCATGGATGTGTGTGATGTCCTTAGGTTAGTTAGGTTTAAGTAGTTCTAAGTTCTAGGGGACTGATGACCATAGATGTTAAGTCCCATAGTGCTCAGAGCCATTTGAACCATTTGAACCACACTCATGTATCATTCATACTGCTAAAACACATTTATAACGTTTTACATACACAAAAAGACATAATAACACTTTATGAAAATACTAGAACACTTTATGAAAAACATTCTATTACTTTAGTTTACTCTAGTGGGCACAATCGAAACTAAATCACAGTCCCCTATCCAATACTGTCCTCTATCAGCTGATACATAAACTATGTGCACGTCCAGTCTCGCGCCACCATCTGTCACTATCCAGCTCTGAGACACATCTCCCACTTAACCGCCTCCAAGGAAGGGTAGGTATACGGCACTATGCCTCAACCTTACTCCACGAAATCATTCAGTGCACTACTTGCTCCACCGCAACCATGCTTATCACATTCTTGAGCCACATTATTGTTTCTTGGTGGCAATGGCAGCCCAATTAAGAAAAAATACATTGCCCTGAGTAAGCATAAGTGTACATGGTACGTTTACAGTTCCAATACTAGGTGAACAGAAGGAATGTTTGAATAATTCGTTCTTTACACCCTTACTGTCTCTCACTCACCCACTCAGGCATCATGTTCTGTAAACTCCTTCATGAAGCCTGTAAACTCCAGCATGAAGCCTTCAGGAATGTAGAATGAATAACTTACACATTAACAGGGAGAAGCAACCACTGCTAGGTACTTCTGTAAAGTATGGTAACAACAAATTATGACTATTGCTGACTTAATGAAACTATAATTAGGGTATTTATGTCTAGATAACTTTATGTATTTATGTTAGGAGAAAAACAGATGTTATGGGACAGGGGGTGGGGTGGGGGTAGGGGGGAGGGAGGAAGGCCACTGGTTTTTTTTTTTTTTTTTTTTTTTTTTTTTTTTTTTTTTTTTTTTTTTTTTTTTTTTTTGCAGCTATTTTTACATAATACTTCAAGAAAAGCATTTATGCAGTTTTACACAGACCACCACCAACTGTCTATATACTGGCAAAGTAAGGATGTACCTAGTACAAATATTAGAGTTATGTGGAATTTACATTCAAGTACTGTGATAAATTCTAGGAGGAGTGGCTTATGAAGTATTCTTTTAGGTTGTATTTAAATATTTAGGGATTTCCAATCTCCTGCACTTTGTTTTCTCATTGCTTAAAGGTCATTGTAATTATTTGTTTCTGTCCCAATATAAGCCTCTTTGCATTGTATTCAACACTACTTTCATGTATTTAAAGAAAATGAACAAGAACATGTCATTCTGGAATATCGAGTTAACTTCATCTCTTTTATTGTATGTCAGCTAGCTCCTATTATCATTTCATTTAGGGCATTAAGTAGTGATGCAGCTCATCTACAATAACTAGTTGCACACACAATGAGATGCATCTGCTTTTCACCAGTGTTTTGCAAATGAAGCACCTATCTCACAAAAAGCTTTGTAATGGTTAATTCTACATGTAATATGCATAAAATCTTTCTTATAGTATGCCTGTGTCATCAGACATTACATACCCCTTGAACTGTCATTCATCCAACACCATGCTGTGCTCTTTGTAGACGTCTTCACTTGTGATTGCCATTTTGGAACACCATGTTGATGGCCTTTGAGAGAAGTACAGTGCTATTTCAGTTCAACTATCTGTTTCTTAACTGCTGAGAAGGCTTTATAAACATTTGCCAATTATATTAGGATACACTCTACTGTCAAATTGAGGAATATTATGATTGAATAGTATTCTAGTTTTTCCACTCAGAAAATCACACACAGTAGAATTGCTTTCGAAAACAATACAAACAAAACTGCTGTGCAGAGTAAACAGGCAAGTCACTTACACTTTTGAGCAACATGAAACTACATACCAAAAACAAAATTTCATGTATATCAATGCAATTTATTTACCAGTGTGAGAACTTTTCAGTTTGCCATTATTTTTTATTATATATATTATATTATTATATATATTGTATGATACAGTTTTAAATAATATTTATGTAAAAATTTCAGTTACCTCAGTCATCATGCCAACTGGTACACTTAGCTTGATGTGTAGAAAATATTCCACTGTTGACTTTCTTTCATAAATAATATTCCTTGTTTTAAGAATGAAAACAATTGTTTTACTATAATTTCACAAGGACAGACTGCAGCATACCAAATAGAATAGGTACTGAAATTGGACAACTACATAGCATAAGAGGAAAATTGCTCAACTTTTGGAAAAAATTCTTGTTCAGAGGTAAAACGAGGGTACGCACGCGCGCGCGTGCGCGCGCGTGCGCGCGCGCGCACACACACACACACACACACACACACACACACACACACACAGACAGAAGCAAAATATATTTTTAATTCTATTTGTCCTCATTTTCTGTTAGCACAACTGAAGATCTCAAACAGGATATATCTGTCAAAAATGTAAACAATGTTTGAATTCCTGATTATCTACCATGCTCCTCCACTAATTCTAAAACTTAAGTTCTCATTAATATTACTACTTGTACTGTTTCGTAATTATGTTTCCTGAAGCACTCGTTATTCAGTTTTGCTCGAGTAATCTAGATCGTTCTTGAAACATTCTGATTATCTTTACACACTTTTGTAATGTTTATCAGTGTCATTTGTGTACTACACTTTTCTTAACTTGTATTTTCTAAATTTTATTAAAATTTAATATCGCGCATGAGAGATTCGTCCATGATGTCAAGATTTACACAGAAAAATTTAACTTTTGTTCTAAAAATACAGTTCATAATTGCCCTTAAACAAGATTATATTGTAAAAAAAAGTTAAAATGTATTAAATGTATTGTTTGCAGGCTCCAGATCATTATTAAAAATTTGGCATGCATTCTGTCACTAAATGAAGCTTTTCCTGACTGGATTGCTTATGCTGTAGGCTGTTCATGTTGCACAGGTCCAGTACAAAACTACAGGTGATGGATAAACTATGAAAAGTTAATGTGTTTACTAGTAAGTCACAACTATTACAAATAATGTTCTTGTAGCATTGTTAAAAACTATATGTTAACACTGTTTTTCAGCAGTGAAGAACAAAAATTTTGCTTCGGTTTTGCATCCACCACAGCTTGTATTTCTAGGGCTTTCTGTACGATATCAGTTGCAGGAGAAACTGTGAAAAGTTGATGTGTTTTTAATCATTGATACTCAATGCAAAGAATGTTTTTATGGCATTGTAGAAAAGTATATGATGACACTATTGTTGAACAATGTTGATGAGAATTTTGATTTAGTTTTGCATTCAAAACTAAGCCCTGGTGTAGAAATGTGCTGGAAAGTGGAATGCGGTCTGAAAAATCTGTGGATAATCTTGGTGTAAATGGGCTATATATACCAACAGTTTCAGTAGTGTTGGTCTCTCAGATACAAAGAATGCCAGTGAACAGGAAGGGAGTTACTGTTTATTTTATAATTAAATGGGCCCCCTCTCCTCAGTGAAGTACCAGGATATGGTTTTGCTAGTTTATATTTATTGTACTGAGGTTCTGTGTGTGTGATGGATGTAACACTTCAAAAGTCTGTTGTCAAGTGTTCTCAGTACCAAATGTCCTTGATGAAATACTGATCTCAGAGTTTGATTGAAACTTAATATTTTATATTTACTGAGTGATAAGATTCTAGTTTTAGCAAGTGTTTGGTGTTGTAGATACTTCCTGAATCCACAGATGCTTGTAAAGCATAGTACATTTTATGCTGTCATGTTGTTCTAGCCATAATACACATAAAATAAAAATCCAAAAATGCTTTGAAAAGCTTTTAATCATACTTCATTGAAGTTAGTAGCCTGAGGTGGATCAGAATGTAAAAACAAGTATCAGTGCTTCACAGTAGTAACGTTTATTTCTCATTTAATTTCCAACATTAGTTTTATTGCTATATGGAAGCATGATGAGGGAGCCATGCTGTTTATGTAATTTGTTATTGGAAAATCTGTACTGTACTTATAATTTATTTTTGGAAAGCAGCAGCAGAATGATTTTCTTGATGAGGTTCCAGAATGATTACTAAACCTTTAAGACTATTGGCAGTATGAAAGCTGTGACATTGAGGATGTAATAGAACCAGAATGAACATTTCTCTAGTCAGCAGAGTTTCTGCTACAATGAAACTTCTTGGTAGATAAAAATTATGTTCTGAGGATGACTTGAACTGTGAGCTTCTACCTATCTGAGAAATGTACTTATCAGCTACACTATCCAGGGAGACTTACTAGTCTGTGTCATGGCTTTTACATGCTTTTCTACTCATTTGGTGTGAGTATTGCTTGTGAAATGCAATTGTACTTGGTTGAATTCTGGTCTGTCAGGAAGTTTCATTATCAGAATTGAAAGGGCTATTCAGTATTTGCTAGTAATTAACAATTGTTATTATTTGTGCCCAGTAGAGGCTATGTTACTGCAAGACAGAACCACTGTAATTTGAAACTTGACGTTAGGAATGAATTCATCTGGAGAAGCCCCGCATAGTAATGGGATATCAACCTGACTGTCACCCGCCATTCGACCAGACAGTTGTGAATCGTATTCTGGAGTGCCATTTCTTTTCATAGCAGGATCCCTTTGGTTGTCATCTGCAGCATTCTTACAGCACAGTGCTCCGCTTTGTTACCCTTTGTGGCAAGCCATCCTGGACTAACATTTCAGCAAGATAATGCCTGCCTGCACACTGCGAGGATTTCTACTACTTGACAGACCCTACCTTTGCTAGCAAGGTCTCCGTATCTCTCCCCAACTGAGAATGGTCGGTGCATTATGGGCAAGGCCTTCTAGCCAGCTCATGATTTTGACTATGTAACGCGCTGACTGGACAGAATTTGACCCGATATCCCTGAGGAGGATATCCTACGATCCTGTCAATCAACGCCAAGACGAATAACTGCTGCATAAGAGCCAGAGGTGGATCAACGCGTTATTGACTTGCTCAGTTTGTGTATCTCTTTCTCTTGAATAAATCATCCATTTTTTCTGAAATTATACTCCTTTGTTTGTCTGTACATGTACATCACATTTACCGATTTCTCTCCCATTCGAATAATTCCTTTGTGGTGGATCGTTTTTTTTCTCCTTAGAGTGTATACGTAAAGGAGAAAAATAAATACTGAAAAGCATACATGGTAGTGGATGCGAGATTACACAAAATTAAAAATGTCTATACACTTAAATCCTTAGGCATCACTTTTACAACAAATGGAGTAGGTACACAAGACATAACAAAAATTTGGCAAGCAAAAAGGGTAGTTGGTCAGCTTAACACCTTCTTATCTAGTGACAAAATAACAAAGAAAAGAGAAGTGATCGCCATAACCGTTTATACATTAATCCCATTATGAGACAAGACGGTCAGTGGCTTCAAGGGAAAATGTCTGCCACTATTGTATCCAGGCGCTCTTCGTTCGAAGGAAATGGATGGCCACGAATGCCTTTCTTCAGAGCTAAAAAGATACGGAAATCGCATGGGGAGAGATCGGGACTGTATGGAGGATGTGTAAGGGCTTCCCAGCGAAGCTTCTGCAACGTACTCGAAACAACCTTGGCAACACGTTGGATACAATCATGGTTCCATAGGAAATTGCAAACAGTTTTCCATGATGGCACAGACCGTCTCATCTTACTTTGCAGTTCTTTTATTAACAGTTATGGCGATTTATTTTGAAATAATAAACAGATTATTCGGTTTATTCTATCCAAACCAATGGGCTGGTTACAACCAAACCTGGTACACATTTCACTTACCGTCTGGAAAGAGTGCTGTAGGGGTAAGAACCACCTACCTGTCAAACGGTTGGGGGTGAAAAAAAAGTGTATCCCACGACAGGCGAATACCTAGACTTTATTCATCCAGTATTTGAGAACGAAAGCACTTAAGAGACTTGCAACAAACTGTCACGTAATTTCAAATCTTTGCGAAACTTTTTCTCGCTGACAACCCCCACAAAATGACGATAAGAGAAAAGTTTGTTCGCTGTTCATGTAGTAAAACTGTTGCATCAGGAATAACGTTTTAATTTATTACTTCGTTACTGATAACCGTATTCGCGACAAATTTTGCTGACAGTCTTCACATATACCACTAAATGAACCCCCAAAAGTACATACATCATTATACGCGTAGTTCAGGAGATGATATGTCATTAACACTGAGATGCGTGAAAAACTGCTGCATCATGTATGACGTTCAAATTTTGAAAGTAAGTCGTTGTCAACCGACGTGAGTAAAAACATTAAGAGATTTTGGTCGTATGTAAAATCAGTAAGTGGGTCAAAATCATCTATGCATTCTCTCAGCGACCATAGCGGCACCGAAACGAAAGATAACAGAGAAGTCCGAGATACTGAATTCGGAAAGGCGTCAGGACCATATGAGATACCTATAAGATTCTATAAAGATTATGCGAAAGAACTTGTTTCCCTTCTAGCAGTAGTTTACCGTAGAACGCTTGAGCAACGAAAGGTACCTAAAGACTGGAAAAAGTGCAGGTCATTCCCGTTTTTAAGAATGGCCGTAAGATATATCTACACAATTACAGACCTATATCGTTTACGTCAATCTGTTGAAGAATTGTAGAATATGTTTTGTGCTCACGAATTATGACGTTTTTGAAAAATGAACATCTCCTCTATAAAAATCAACATGGATTCCGCAAACAGTGATCCTGCGAACCCCCACTCGTTCTGTTCCTCCATGAGATCCATAGCGCACTGGACAACGGCGCTCATGTTGATGCCGTGTTCCTTGATTTCAGTAAGGCATTTCACATCATCCCGTATTGCCCTTTAATGAAAAAAGTACGAGCTTACGGAGTATCAGAGCAAACTTGCGATTGGACTCGTGACTTTCTTGCAGATAGAACTCAAGACGTCTCTTTTAACGGAACTAAATCGACAGATGTACAGGTAATATCCGAAGTACCACAGGGAAGTGTGATAAGACCGTTGCTGTTTACAGTATATGTAAATGATCTAGTGGAAAGCGTCGGATGCTCTTTAAGACTACTCTCAGATGATGCAGTTGTCTATACCAAAGTGGCACCGCCAGAAGATAGTAAGAATTTGCAGAACGACCTGCAGAGAATTGATGAATTGTGCAGGCTCTTTCTGTTGACCCTGAACGTAAATAAATGTAATAAGTTGCGCATACGTATGAAAAGAAATCCACTACTGTACAGCTACACCATTGATGGCAAACAGCTGGAAACAGCGCCTGTCGTAAAATATCTAGGCGTAACTATCAACAGCGACCTTAAGTGGAATGACCATATAAAACAGACAGAGCGAAAAGCAGACAGCACACTCAGATTCATCGTAAGAATCGTAAGGAAATGTAACTGATCCACGAAAGAAGTGGCTTATAAGGCGCTTGTTCTCCCGATTCTTGAGTACTGTTCATCTATCTGGGATCCCTGTCAGGTAGGACAGAGGAGACAGAGAAGATCCAACGAAGAGCGGTGCGTTTCGTCACAGGATTGTTTAGCTGGCGAGAGAGCGTTACGGAGATGCTAAACATCCTCCACTGGCAGACGTTACAAGAGAGACGTTGTGCATCACGGAGAGATTTACTACTGAAATTTCGAGACAACACTTTTCAGGAGGAGTCGGACAACATATTACATCCCCCCACATACATCTCCCGTATTGACCACGAGGATAAAATTCTTCCCACGCACTATTCGCGAGTGGAACAGGGTTGGAGGGATCAGAGAGTGGTACCGAAAGTACCCTCCGCCACACACCATTAGGTGGCTTGCGGAGTATGATGTAGATGTTAATTTATTACTTCTTTACTACTAACTTTATTTGCAACACATTTCGCAGGCAGTATCCAAATATGCTGATGAATATGCATACGTAATGGTGTCATAAACGCTGAGCTGCACATGAAATTTTAATTTATTGCTTCTTTGTTACTGACCCTAATCGCAACACATTTCGCAGACAGGATCTGCATAAATCACGGGATGTATCTGCAAAATTACCTCATTGTATGATGCCTAGTTCAGGTGATATGATGTCATAAATATTGAACTGCGTGAAAATGAAGTTGCAGGGCGAAATTCACTCGGGATACAGGTGAAATATGTGTTCAAATATGAGTGAAATATGTTAAATATGACAACTGCGTACATAGACAAAGCAGAGGATAAAAGGCTCTTCCTAAACACCTGGGTCGATTTCTACCTAACTTGGTGTGGTGAGTGTCGTACTGGGAAGAGAGAGGGACAGGGGGAAATGGACTTACTGAGAGGTGTAGGAGAAAATTGACATAGATTAGGAGGGGATGGACGAGGTGGACAGTGAGAGGGTTAGAGAGAAATGGATAGAGTTAGGTAAGAGGAGCAGATGGACAGAGAGAGTGGGGAGGAGGAGATGGACAAATGGAAGACGTGGAGGAGATAGAGAGGGGGGACGAGGAGATAGAGGTGGAGGAGGAGATAGACAGGGAGAGGGGGAGAAAGAGATAAAAGAGAAGAAGGAGGAGGAGATGGAAGATAGAGAGGGGGAGGAGGAGATGGACAGAGAGGGAGTGGGTAGGAGGTGACAGACAGAGGGAGGGAGACGAAAAGGGTAAGGAGTAGGAGGAGCTGGACAGAGAGACAGAGGAGATGGAGATGGTTTTAGAAGGGATGAGGAGGAGATGAACAGGGGGAGGAGGAAGTAAGAGGGAGAGGATGAAATGAACAGAGGGGGAAGGAGCAGATGGACAGAGAGAAGGGAGAGGAACAGATGGACCGAGAGAGTGGGGAGGGACTAATAGAAGATTGGAGTAAGTACACACTGGGGCAATATATATATATAAAAGGATTTTTCATGTATAAAGTAAAGGTAATGAGATATTATCTCAATATTTCAAACAAAAATTGTACATATGGAGTCAAAGAGGCAAAATAGCAAATGGATAGATTCGAGGGAGCCATTACACCAATGTTTGCGTAAACGATACATTCAGTGACAATAGGTTCGAATTCTTACGAACACTTGCACATGTTGCCATTCTTACCATAGTTTTCCCTGCCGATGCGATAGAAGTAACGCTCAGGGTTTCGATTTCTGCGTTAGCTAGCCACCTGCAGATCTTAGCTGTGATGAAACCAAATTGCTCTCGGCAGTTGGGAAGTGTAGTATTCTGCCAGCACCTGCTATCGAGCAAGTTGACCTTTTGGAGGCTCACGAAATTTCGTCAACAGCTGATGGCCGTAATAGCCAGTCGTGGGACCGGATGCTGGCCTGGTTTCGCTTTTTTGTTTACTGATAACCGCCGAAGGCAGTGTCGAGCGCCCGCATGTGGTTTACCTGCAGGTTACGTTCTTAATTGGACCACCATGCGCCTGCGCCGTCCGGTCCTGAAGCTTTGGCACTAAGTAAGTGTGGCGCATGGCTTGGAGGGTGAGCTGCAGCATCGAAAACCTTGTCCAGCGCATGAATGCCCTACCGATTTCGCCAAATCGGTTAAAATTGATTTCAGAGGGGCTCTTCAATTATTTCATTACATACATAATCCACAAGCCACCATACGGCGCATGGCTAGTTATTCTCTTTCCTGTTCCACTCACTAGTGAAGCGAGGAGAAAACAACAATCTGAATACTTCGTTAAGAGCTCTGATTTCTCTTATCTTGTCTCTGCTGCCCTTTGGCGAAATTTACGTTGTTGGCAGTAGGATCTTTCTGGAGCGGTTTCCTAAACTTTTTCAATTGTGTTTCGCCAGAAGAATGTCTCATTCCCTCTAGGGATTGCCATTTGAGCTCACGGAGCATTTCCGTTATACTTGCGTGGCTATAAACCTACGGTAACCAGAAGTCGAACGGTACTCGAAAACGGGTCGCACAGGTGTTCTGTATGTGGTACTCTTTATAGATGAGATACACTTTCCTAGAACTCTACCAATAAACCTAAGTAAACCATTTGTTTTCCGTTCAGCCTATATTACGTGCTCATTCCATTTCATGTCGCTTTGCAACGTAACGCCTTGATATATGTGACATGACTGTATCAAGCACATCACTAATAATGTATTCTAACATTAGAGGATTGTTTTTCCTATTCTTTTGCATTAAGTTACATTTTTCCATATATAAAACAAGGTGCCATTGACCAGAACAAATATAAAATCTGTCCAGGTAGTCTTGTATTCCCATACAGTCACTCAACACGACACATTCACGTACACTGCAGTGTCTGCAGCAAACATTCACAGACTTATGCTGACCGTCTCCGTCAGATCGTTTAGATGTATTCTGTCGCACTTCTCTGGCGTGCCCTTATGGTACCTTCACCTCTGATGAAGACTCCTGTCGTGTCATAACATAGGAGAACGCTTAGCTGCGACCGTAAAAATGGCTTGTATATAGATGTTTCTAGTGTGAAAGTATCAGCCATCAGCCCAGAGTATGCCCGATTGCTTTTCTCAATCGGAATCTTCGGGGAGGCTCCCTAAAGAGTGCTCTTGAAGATTTGTCAGAATTCTACAGAATGAACTAGCTTGAAACAAACCCATGAAAGACACAAGTGTGTACTTCCCATCTGAGAAATAGGGAAACCACTGCATGAATTTCAATGCAAGTCTGCACCAGGAACAACCTACTGAGAAGACTGGTCGGATCACAGTGGGACGGTCACGCTGAAACCATCCGAAGTTCTGCAATGGCGTTATGATACTCTGCTGCAGAGTATGGCCGTCCTCTTTCGTACAAGACAACGCATTACAAACGGTAGATATTACCCTAAACGACAGATGCAGAATTACAACAGGCTGCTCGAAGTCAGCTCCAGTCGAAAGGCTCTATCATCTTGCAGGAATTGCATCGCCTTCTGTTCGAAGATGAATAGCAGCAAAAGGAAAAGAACGAAATTGGAGCAGGAAAAAACGCATTCCATGCATGGGCAACAACCGTAACCACAACTACTAATGTCAAGGAAAAGCTTCGTCAGGACATCGGAGAAACTAACAACGACTGATGAAGAAGTCAGGCTGCAGCTATGGAGGGCTGAAACATCCCACTCTCCTGGTTCGAAAAGATTTTCCTACGCTTTACGCCCTGGTCATGATGAGAACTGGCCAGTCTGGAAGTCCTTGAATAGGCTGAAGAAAACAAAACCCAGTGTGACTGCGGGGAAGAACAGACTGTTCAACATATGCTTCAGTGTCGACTGTGTCCAACCACCTGCACAAAAGATGATCTTCACCAGGCAACGGAAAATGCACTGGAAGTGGCCAAATTTTGGGTAAAGATTATATAAACTTTGCTGATCTGTCAACAATCGCATACACTTTGTTTTATGTATACTTCTGACATGAGAATAATAGTAATAACATGGGATAGGGGGAAGACAGGGTTACAGGTCAGTCTACAATTGTCGAGCGGTTAGGAGCAAATGCAGAAAGACTCCCGGTAATGGTAGGATGATTGCGTGGATCAGCACCAAAAACTGTCACAAGGCACCTACGAGAGGTGCGGATTCTGGTATTCGATATGGCGCTCGCAGTAGGAAACTCGAGGAACTCAGGGATCTGAATAATACTACTTACTTGCTTTTAGACTCGTACACTGAAAGCTAATTCTAAACATTAGAAACAGCAATGGTTGCAACTGGTTGCACAACAGAAGTCAGTTTTTGAGTCCGTGGGGTGAGAGCTAACAGAAACTAACTAGCAGCCCTGTAAAGTACAAACTTTGAGAGCAGCACTCCAAGTGGAAAAACGGGACTTGACGGAATTTACCCGAGGATGATGGCGAGCGACATAGAGTTGGCGTCTCAGAGGACTGACTGAGAACTCCCTGGGGAAAAAGAAAAAAAAAATGGCTTTTTAAAGGATTGTCGTGGCGGACTATTTCTCCCTATCTATAGTGGGCCCACCAATCCACCGACACTTTATAGTCGTCGGCCAATCTGTCGTGGGGTAGTGCACCTCCCTGATGCCCCTGGCCAACCGCGTCTAGGTCCCTTCCCTCCTCCTACCCTGTAGTTGGGTATGTTTCTGGCCTTTACATTAACAAACTCCAACTTTGGCAGCACTAGCGCTTCGCTGAAAGCTACACGTCACTACCGTTCCTACGATGGCTAGTAACAATAGCGTTTTACGTCACCTGGCCCCGTCCTGAGGCCCCTCGTGAGTGGGGACCGCCGTTGCAGCAGTTTAACCACTTCCCATCTCAGTCTAACCTGTGTAAACCCACTTCTATGCTGCAATGGTTTTGACAGAAGAGGGAGAAGTAGGTGGAGCGGTAATAGGTTTCCCCGCTCTACTAAAGCCCTCCATTTACGTATCGCTCTGCAAACAGCGCAATGGTCACAAAACGTCAGATGGCTTTTTGTTAGAGTAGATCATATAATCTTAGTGGTATGGAATCTGTTTACGGAGTTAGTAAGTTTTTCACACTGGACAGTGAGGCAGGCTGTGAAACTGTTCGAGGAGTACTTTGGTATTGCAGAAAACGTATCTACCGGATAAGATTCATGGACAAACAAAGCAACATTTGACAGAAGAGGATGCTGTAATAGCATGGGTTACTACACTTTTATAGATGAAGGGGCATCACAAGAAGAAAATGTTAGTGCCATGGCAGTGAAGGGTGAAACAATGTAATTAAGAGCGGATTTCGGGAAGCAGCGGTTCATCTTATCAGCCATCACTTCCAAGAGAACGAATGAAGTTTCCAGAAGGATATCTGTCTGATGCGTACAAGATATGGACAAAACAACCAAAGGAAAAAATGGAAATGTTGATCCTCCTTGTCTCTGCCGCCCTGGTTTAGCAATTGATACGAGACCGTGCCTGAAAATTACAACAATGTTGGTACAGAAAAGGACAAAAAGATAGCAAGACTTAGTTACAAAACTTTGAAAACAGGTTAAAACACTGTCATTCATCAAACGTAAGATTTCTGCAAGATATGACAAATCGTGAATTAGGTGAGTAAAGAGACAGGAAAACGCAGTAATAGGCCTACATGATTGTACATTGAGACATTGGGGACTGAAAATTAAGAAGAAAATTGACCTTCACAAGTCACTGCAGTTCAAAGCTTCCAGCTCGTGTGGACAAAGAAATTTAAATGTAGTAATAAAATTATTCCATGAAGTTTCGGGATTGCAGCCGAATAGGGTTGACTTCTTGTGTGGCAAGAAGCCGACGTTATGTAGCTGCAGTCCCGAAACTTCATGAATATTTTCCCCTGGGAAAATTTCAGGAATCACAAGATTAAAATTGTCTGTCACAAAATAACCCACAAAGTTAGCAAGAGGTTGATTGAAGGGAAAGCCAATATTCAACTAAAAGTTATCGTTTCTCGAGAGAAATCAAGTCTTTTATTGAGGAAAAATGTCTGTCTCCATATAAAGTAATTAATGCCGACCAATCAAAATCTGATAAAGAGTTACGATCTGAACGGACTCAAGCAGTGAAGAGAAGCAAACATGTCTTTGGCGCGGTTGGATCCATAGCGGCAGCCACACATTCTTATATGATAATTCCTGGGATTGTGATGTATGATACACTGCTACCCCATTGGTATGCCCTTGTAACGGAGCCTACCGGAAATTTTCCTGCAGTTATGAATACAAATTTACCGAAAATCGAGTCGTTTGCTAGGGATTTAAAAGTATTCGTAGACCAAGTAATATGGTCAGATATGCAGAAGAAAAAATTAAAGCCCTTCTTTTAGATGACTCCTCGACAGCCAATATAAATGACGAAATATAACTCATCAGTTCCTAAAGGCGGTGAATTCATCAAGAAGCTAATTCCAGGAAAGTGCGCAGGCATTGTGCAACCTGCCGATGTTTCCTTCTTTGTCCATACGAAACATTTGTGAAGTTTATTACAGATACAATTATGGTATCTTCTGACAATGATATTAACATATGGCATAGAGATCACTTCTTGGGCCTTCAATGGTTTGTGTATTCCGAGTTCTCGGCGGCATGACTCTCCATCTTCATCAAATTTGCCCTTTTTTCAATGTGGCTAGGTCAAGGACCTTCCTGGTGTGCTTCAAACATTCTTGGAGTATTGCTTCGAAGAAGGACTAACGGAAGAGTGTTTCGAGAAGAGCTGTGACCAACCTGCTTTCATCAAATGTGGACACTGTGAGAACTGTCTATGCACTGACCATGCTGTTATTGCTGACTTGCGTATAATAATAATAATAATAGTAATAATAGTAATAATAATAATAATAATTCCCCGTGGAGGCCCGGGAAAAGAATAGGCCTCCGATATGTTCTGCCAGTCGTAAAAGGCGACGAAAAGAACAAACCACTAATAGAGCTAACCCCCCTTTTAGTGTGATTAGTTGGTTCAGGACAGAACTAAAGAAGCCTCGGACAAGCGCCGTTATGGTCGGGGACGACGCTTGAACCCTATGCCCGCCCACAATGGTAACGACACTGCTAGCCAACTGGAAAATGATTTAAATCCAAATAGAGGTGTTTTGCAGGATATGCTTCCTGCAACCACCCTAGAAGGAAAACAAAGACAGAGGATGAGATGGTCAGATGAAGTTAATCGACACCTCATGTTCTGTTATTACCAAGCAACAAATCTAGGAACCAACACAACTGGATACAGATTACAAGTATACACAACATTTATTACCAGATACCCAGAATTAAAATTTTTAACAGAACAACGACTAGCTGATCAGATCCGTGTAATAATAAAAAATAACAGGATACCCCAGTCAGAATTAGAAAACATCAAACAACAAGTACAACAAATACTGGAACAAAATAATGTGCAATCAGAAGAAGAAGAAAATACAGTAATGGACTCAAACATCCCAGAGCAAACAAAGAAAGAACAACACGCACCAATTAAACAATCAGAGGAAAACGAAATCTTAAGACAGCCACCAGAACAAGCACAAATAGAACACGAAGTGACACAGATGTTAGATATAGAAGAAAAATTTCAGCTAACATGTATAGAATACAAAGACACAAATACAGACATTAGACCATTCTTGCACAGACCACCAAATAACCCACAAGTCGAAACAACAATAAAAACTATCAACACAATCATACACAACAAATTAAATGAAAACACAACTATGGAAGAGTTACAACTACTGGTTTATATAAGAGCACTCACTACACTAAATATACACACTAGGCAGAGATCAGAACCAACCAACACACAGAAGAAACCCACAAAACCAGCATGACAACACAGGCTACAGATCAAAATAGAAAAACTGAGAAAAGACATCGGACAGCTAACACAATTTATAAGAAATGAAATCTCGGAAAAAAAACGAAAAAGCTTAGGTAAAATCTCACAAGAAGCAACAGAGTAATCAGACGAAAAGAAGCAGAAATTACAAGCATTAGCCAAACGACTCAGAAGATACAAAGAAAGTGAAAATAGAAGGAAACAAAACCAAACATTCAACACAAACCAAAAGAAATTTTACCAGACAATAGATAACACACACATTGAAATAAACAATCCACCAAACATAACAGACATGGAACACTTCTGGAGCAACATATGGTCAAACCTGTTACAACATAACAGGCATGCACGATGGATACAAGCAGAAACAGACACATACAAGATGATACCACAAATGCCTGAAGTGATAATTTTGCAACATGAAGTCACCCAAGCAATTAATTCTACTCACAATTGGAAAGCCCCTGGAAATGATAAAATAGCAAATTTCTGGTTAAAGAAGTTCACCTCAACACATTCACATCTAACTAAATTATTTAACAGTTACATTGCAGACCCAAACACATTCCCTGATACACTTACACACGGAATAACATATCTGAAACCTAAAGATCAAGCAGACACAGCGAACCCAGCTAAATATCGCCCCATAACATGCCTACCAACAATATACAAAATATTAACTTCAGTCATTAAACAGAAATTAATGACACATACAACACAGAACAAAATTATAAATGAAGAACAAAAAGGATGTTGCAAAGGAGCACGAGGATGTAAAGAGCAACTGATAATAGATGCAGAGGTGACATATCAAGCTAAAACTAAACAAAGGTCGCTACACTACGCATACATTGATTACCAAAAAGCTTTTGATAGTGTACCCCACTCATGGTTACTACAAATATTGGAAATATACAAAGTAGATCCTAAATTGATACAGTTCCTAAACATAGTAATGAAAAATTGGAAAACCACACTTAATACCCAAACAAATTCAAATAATATCACATCACAGCCAACACAGATTAAGCGTGGAATATACCAAGGAGACTCATTAAGTCCTTTCTGGTTCTGCCTTGCTCTGAACCCACTATCCAACATGCTAAATAATACAAATTATGGATACAATATTACTGGAACATACCCACACAAAATCACACATTTGCTATACATGGATGATCTAAAACTACTGGCAGCAACAAATCAACAACTCAACCAATTACTAAAGATAACAGAAGGATTCAGCAATGATATAAGTATGGCTTTTGGAACAGACAAATGTAAGAAAAATAGCATAGTCAAGGGAAAACACACTAAACAAGAAGATTACATATTGGATAACCACAGCGACTGCATAGAAGCGATGGAAAAAACGGATGCCTATAAATATCTAGGATACAGACAAAAAATAGGAATAGATAATACAAATATTAAAGAAGAACTAAAAGAAAAATATAGACAAAGACTAACAAAAATACTGAAAACAGAATTGACAGCAAGAAACAAGACAAAAGCTATAAATACTTATGCCATTCCAATATTGACCTACTCATTTGGAGTAGTGAAATGGAGTAACACAGACCTAGAAGCACTCAATACACTTACACGTTCACAATGCCACAAATATAGAATACATCACATACATTCAGCAACAGAAAGATTCACATTAAGCAGAAAGGAAGGAGGAAGGGGATTTATCGACATAAAAAACCTACATTATGGACAGGTAGACAATTTAAGAAAATTCTTTCTAGAACGAGCAGAAACTAGCCAAATACACAAGGCAATCACTCATATAAATACATCGGCTACACCATTGCAATTTCATAACCACTTCTACAACCCTTTAGATCACATAACATCAACAGATACGAAGAAAGTAAATTGGAAAAAGAAAACACTTCATGGCAAGCACCCGTATCATCTAACACAGCCACACATCGATCAAGACGCATCCAACACATGGCTAAGAAAAGGCAATATACACAGTGAGACAGAAGGATTCATGATTGCAATACAGGATCAAACAATAAACACCAGGTATTACAGCAAGCATATTATTAAAGATCCCAATACCACAACGGATAAATGCAGACTTTGTAAACAACAAATAGAAACAGTAGATCACATCACAAGCGGATGTACAATACTAGCAAATACAGAATACCCCAGAAGACATGACAATGTCGCAAAAATAATACATCAACAGCTTGCTTTACAACATAAACTTTTAAAACAACACGTTCCTACATGCGAGTATACACCACAAAATGTACTGGAGAATGATGAATACAAATTATACTGGAACAGAACCATTATAACAGATAAAACAACACCACATAACAAACCTGACATCATACTCACCAATAAAAAGAAGAAATTAACACAACTAATCGAAATATCCATACCCAATACAACAAATATACAAAAGAAAACAGGAGAAAAAATTGAAAAATACATCCAACTGGCTGAGGAAGTCAAAGACATGTGGCATCAGGATAAAGTTGACATCATACCAATTATACTATCAACTACAGGAGTCATACCACACAATATCCACCAGTACATCAATGCAATACAGCTACATCCAAACATATATATACAAATCCGTAATTATTTATACATGTTCAATTACCCGAAAGTTCCTAAATGCAATATAACACATACCGTACAGTTAAAAGGAAGTGACGCTTGATCAAGGTCCGCGTCACTCCATTTTTAACTGGACTTAACGTCTGAGAAAGTGAAGGAAATAATAATAATAATAATTTTATTGTCATTTGGCCATTACAGCAATAGACAACGTCATATACATACTAAAATACAATTAATAGTTTCAAAGAAACAACAGGTTTGTTGTTAACATTATAGTATTATATTACAGTTGATAAATTCTCTTATATCATAGAATGGGTGGAGGACTAGCCAGTCATGAATTGTTTGTTTGAATAATTGTTCAGGTAATTCTTGAACAGATTGAGGAAGATTATTAAATAATTTGTACTACATGATTTCATAGCTGTTGAGTGACTTTGACAATCTGTGGTAAGGAATATAGAGGCACCTATTCCTTCTTGTATTGTGGCTATGTACATTTTCTCTGGTTTTTGTTTCTGGTAATTTCTTCTTTGTACGAATTAGAACATAGTATATGTACAAGTTTATAACAGTCACGATTTTCTGTTCACAGAACAATGGTTTACAGTGTGCCTTATATGCAGAATCAGTAATCATCCTAATAGCTTTTCTTTGCAGTATTAATATGTCATGTACAGAGCTAGAGTTCCCCCACACAATAATTCCATATGTTATTATACTTTGAAAGAATGAAAAATAGGATGTTCTAACATATTTTTCAGGAACACAATCCATAAGTCGCCTTAACAGGTAAATAACTCTTGACAACTTACCACTAATATATTGTATATGTTGACCCCAAGATAATTTATCATCTATGTATACCCCAAAAAATTTGACATAACTTGGATCATCTGACAGAAGCTTGTCTCTAAGACTACAAACCGTCTGCTGTGTTTTGTTTTCATTCAGCAGGAATCCATTTGCCTTGAACCAATAGGATGCTTGGTCAATTGTCTTTGCTGCACAAGTTTTAAGGCTATTGAAATCATCACTAGCATGAATAAATGTTGTATCATCTGCATACAACACAGTGGTGGACTTGATAAATGACGGCAGATCATTTATCATTATCAGGAACAAAAAGGGGCCCAGCACAGATCCCTGCGGAACACCTACCTTGACTTGTTCTATACTCGACATTTCTTTCCCTACACAAACAACTTGATAACAATTCTGAAGATATGATTTTATTAATTTAAGGCTGTTATATCTAATGCCATATAATTCCAGTTTTTCTAGGAGTGGCTTATGCTTTACACAGTCAAAAGCTTTGCTTAGATCACAAAATGTGAGTTGAGCATAGCCCTTATCCTCAAACATTTGATGTAAGTATTTGACTACAAAGTCTATAGCATCCACAGTAGACAACTTTTTCCTAAAACCATATTGAGATTCACTAATTATTCCTAATTCTTCAAAATAAACCGATAGCTGTTGGTAAATTACACATTCCAGTCTTTTAGAAAAAGCTGGGACTATGGAGATTGGTCTGTAACTGGAAGGTGAGTCTATATCTCCATTTTTATATATTGGAACTACCCTAGCCACTTTGAATTTTTCAGGAAAATATCCATCAGATATGCATTTATTTATACAGAATGTTAACGGCTACACAATATAGTCTATTACTTTCTTTACTAAATTACAGGATATGTCATATATATCTACACTGTCTGAAGATTTCAACCGTTTTACAATGCTTAGGACATGACTAGGCAAGACCTCGGAGAACATAAACGTACCTGTGTCTGTTGGTGATCTGCAAACATTTTTAGAAAGTAACTCTGATGAACCGATATCAGGTTTGATTACAGTAGTTCCTACATCTGCAACAGATTTAATAAAGAAATCATTGAATTTTTGGGGACTTCTGCACTACTGACCATTAAAATTGCTACACCAAGAAGAAATGCAGATGATAGACGTGTATTCATTGGACAAGTATATTATACTAGAACTGACATGTGATTGCATTTTCACACAATTTGGGAGCATAGATCTTGAGAAATCAGTACCCAGAACAACGACCTCTGGCCGTAATAACGTCATTGATACGACTGGGCATTGAGTCAAACAGAGCTTGGATGACGTGTACAGGTGCAGCTGCCCATGCAACTTCAACACGATACCACAGTTCATCAAGAGTATTGACTGGCGTATTGTGACGACCCAGATGCACGACCACCATTGACCAGACGTTTTCAGGTAGTGGAAGATCTGGAGAATGTGCTGGCCAGGGCAGCAGTCGAACGTTTTCTGTATCCATAAAGGCCCGTACAGGAACTGCAACACGTGGTCGTGCATTATCCTGCTGAAATGTAGGGTCTCTCAGGGATCGAATGAAGGGTAGAGCCACGGGTCGTAACAAATCTGAAATGTAACGTCCACTGTTCAAAGTGCCGTCAATGCGAACAAGAGGTGACCGAGAATGTAACCAATGGCACCCCATACCATCACGCCGATTGATATGCTAGTATGGCGATGACGAATACACGCTTCCAATGTGCGTTCACCGCGATATCGCCAAACTCGGATGCGACCATCATGATGCTGTAAACAGAACCCGGATTCATCCCAAAAAATGTTTTGCCATTCGTGCACGTTGTCTTGCAAACGTCCCCGTCTGTTGACTCAGGGATCGAGACGTGGCTGCACGATCCACTACAGCCATGTGGATAAGATGCCTGTCATCTCGACTGCTAGTGATACGAGGCCGTTGGGATCCAGCACGGCGTTCCGTATTACCCTCCTGAACCCACCGATTCCATATTCTGCTAATAGTCATTGGATCTCGACCAATGCGAGCAGCAATGTCGCGATACGATAGACCGCAATTGCGATAGGCTACAATCCGACCTTTATCAAAGTCGGAAACGTGATGGTACGCATTTCTCCTCCTTACACGAGGCATCACAACAACGTTTCACCAGGCAACGCCGGTCAACTGCTGTATGTGTATGAGAAATCGGTTGGAAACTTTCCTCATGTCAATTCGTTGTAGGTGTCGCCACCGCCGCCAAACATGTGTGAATGCTCTGAAAAGCTAATTTTTTGCATATCACAGCATCTTCTTCCTGTCGGTTAAATTTCGCGTCTGTAGCACGTCATCTTCATGGTGTAGCAGTTTTAATGGCCAGTAGTGTATTTATTTTTTTGCTTCTTACATCTTTAGCAACACCATTTATTAATTTCCATGCAGCTTTGCACATATTTGTGGAATTATCAATAGTACTGAAATTATGTGCTGTTTTGGCTTCTACGATGGCTTTTTTATACCCATTCCTGCGTTTTATATTGGCTAATCTGGCATGTTCTGTTTTCTGACTGCTACATATATTGAGCAACACCATAACTTGGTTTTTCTTATGTGATGATTGTTTAGTGAACCATGAATTTTGTCTGTTTGTAGCCTCTCTACTTCGACCATCGTCAGTTATTTTGCTCCCTAAATAGCAAAACTCCTTTACTACTTTAAGTGTCTCATTTCCTAATCTAATCCCCTCAGCATCACCCAATTTAATTTGACTACATTCCATTATCCTCGTCTTGCTTTTGTTGATGTTCATCTTATATCCACCTTCCAAGACACTGTCCATTCCGTTCAACTGCTCTTCCAAGTCCTTTACTGTCTCTGACAGAATTACAATGTCATCGGCGAACCTCAAAGTTTTTACTTCTTCTCCATGAATTTTAATACCTACTCCGAGTTTTTCTTTTGTTTCCTTTACTGCTTGCTCAATATACAGATTGAATAACATCGGGGAGAGGCTACAACCCTGTCTCATTCCCTTCCCAACCACTGCTTCCCTTTCATGCCTCTCGACTCTTATAACTGCCATCTGGTTTCTGTACAAATTGTAAATAGCCTTTCGCTCCCTGTATTTTACCCCTGCCACCTTCAGAATTTGAATCCATTACATAATAAACGATAAATTCTTTTACATAAAACCAGTACAATTTCCTTCTTAACTTTGAATGCCATGGACAGTAGCCTTGCACCAATGCGCTTTCTGATAAATAAATAAAGAACGAAAGTGACTATTATGCACTAAACTTTACAACAAATATACTGTTACCTAATGATTCAATAAGGTGTCATGCTGTCATCGTTCAATGTGTTTTGTGTGTAGGAAATGATGATCTGATGCTTAACTGAAAATACTGATAGTTTAAATTGATATATCTTTTAAACAAATAAATTTACAGAGCTGATATTTACAACATTTGTTACTTTAATGATGCGCTTTTGTATGAAATGTCGATCGTTAAGATCGACGAAAGCGTTCAGATTTTAGCATTTAGTTCTATGTTACAAATCTTGATAACTACACTTAAACAGTAAATCCTAAACTATTATAGATATGATCAATATCCAAGTTTTTTAGGACCACCATGAAAATTCAAGAAAGATGGTAGATTAAAATTACTGTGGCTTCATTCCCTGAATTACTACAGAAATAAATAGTTTTCATAAATGTTTCCCGTTATGACCGACCTTAGGTCCGCCATATTTAACACTGCTGGGCCTCCCTGGGCAAAAACAGCTCCTACTGGGTTTCCATATGTTGTAGGTTCTCATATGTCTCACTCACATACTATAGTGCTTAGGCCTGATCAGCCTGGTCTCATCCAGCACAATAACTGCCTGCGAATTTCCACATCTCGTGCCGAATCTGCGCTCTTTGTGGCACACGGTCTTGGACGACAGGATTCGTTTCACAATTCTTGGAAGGCTGTCTCTTTTGGCCATATGCTTAAATGAGAGCGAAATGCTCGTTAACTCAGAAGGTCCTTCGTGCGCTCTTAGATCATGCCGTAGTAATGGTCGAGGCAAGCTATCAAAGGCTTTCTCTGGATCGATAAATAGCTGCAACTGTTTTTGTTTCTTGCTGTCGATCTATCATTATTACACCGTATATCCCATTCGTTGTGCTTTTGTCTAATTTGAAACGATGTTGATTTTCAGTTATTGTTAATAGTTCGAGAATACGCTCATATATTATAACCAGGGCAACCAACCAAGAACAAGAAGCCTTCTGGCACCCGAAGGAGCGAAAGGAAAAAACAGTGACAAACAACAATTGAGCAGAGACTAGGAAAAGCTACTAAAACCGATCAGTCAAATGAATTCTGCTCTCTTTTTGCCTTCTAGTGATAGTCAACATAAACAGATTAAATCCACTTCTGCTAAACAGGACTCAACTTCTCGATTCATTGGCATTCGAAGTACTGGTTAAAATCGCTTTTCAAATCAATCTTTTTCTGCGGATCGGTGAGAACGCCCGATGGCAGGCGATATTGGTGGCAAGAATGACAGAGATATATCGCTCGTATGTCGGGCCTTTAATGGACTCGTCGTCGGGGGGACTACTTGCTCTGTCAGCCCACGGGCTACACAGATGCGTAAGAGGCCATATGCGAAATTATGCTTATTGATAGAAATTATCACCGAAATGAAACGCAGCATTAACCAGTAACGCCTATAGTGTTGTCTCTACTGTGCACAATATTGTTTGATATCCAAATTTGGCAGCAACCTTTACCTATCTACTGCTGTAGAAATGTGAAGCCAACAAACGCTGTTTGATCTGTTCTGGAATTGAGGATACGAATTAATTTCACAAAAATACGATAAATTTAACTATTTGTCACCAGAAGCACCAATTTCGTATCGCATGTTAACAGACAGATTGAGTCAAAAGACAAATCAGTTTAAAGAGAAAAATAGATCTTAAAGCATGAAATCCATTTACAATGTGTAAGAAATTCTTATGGAGATTTATTATTTCGTGTAATACTTGCAAGGAAAGCGAGTGTTTCAATACACCATGTCGACATAGTCAGATGGTTGAACATTATCAATACAAGTTTATACAGAAGCAGACTTGGCATGGGAATTTCATAGGAGAGTGGAGAACTTGTAGGAGTCCGATTTTCCTATACTTGCAAGATTTCTAAAATTCGGAGTCCTCCAAGACAAACTACTTCAAACAACGAGTGACAAACAGTTTGGATGACTAGTTTGCAAAATAAAATTCCCCTGGATATAACTACCTTGTTAAGAGATCTGCATATTTATACATATTTGCCTGTTGGGCGTCATCAGCAAGGTGCAACCAATTTTACGCCTGTGTTTTGAGTGTCACAGACTGGCTGATTTCTCATGTTCGTTGATGACTTGCCTTCTGACTGCTATCATTGCGCCGTCCACTTACTGTATTTCACGTGTTTCCTAAGCTTTGCTGACTAGGGACAGACACATCTGCGCTGCTCTCTAATCGTCTCCTCTCAAACTGATGCTAAGCAACGGCGTGGGCCGTAGCCGGGATTCCTGTATGTTTAAAAGTTGCGGCACCTCTCGATCTGTTGTTTATTCTAAGAGGACACCTGGAATATAATCACTGCACAATTATGGAAAATAACAAACGATAACAAGACGTAAGAGAGATGATATCGAGCTACCCTGACATATGCATAACCGTTCTGACTTATCTAGCAGAACCTAAAGCTGTTGCAAAAGGAAGCGTTCTTTTTCGAAACTAAAATATTTAAAAATAGCTTCTGGGCTTGGGGTTGTAATGGGACTGGTCAATGATACACTTTTGTCTTTAATGTACAGCTCCTTACATTCAATAAGGTCATTACCGAATCACTAACATTCTTTACACAATACGAAATTTTGATTTTTATTTATTTTTAAACGGATAGTCTAATATTATTTTGATCATATTCGAACATAAACAAGCCAACAAAAAAAACTATTTCAGACTAGAAACTGAAATACTAAAAAAAATGTTGAACATATTTTTGCAATTCCGAAAAACCACGGTATTTAATATTAATACAGTATTATTATTATTTCTATGACAATTTGATATTCATTTAAAAATATTTATAATGTTTATTATCAGATAATACTAAATTTACCTTCCCTTCTATAGATCGGTGTTTAGCAATATGATTTAATGATCAGTACTTCGAGGGCCGGCAGCCATCTTACAAATCTACATGGCTACTCTGTAAATCACACTTAAATGTGTAGCGAAGGGTTCAGCGAACCACCTTCAAAATATTTCTCTATTATCCCAATCTCGAACAGTGCGCAGAAAAAACGAACACCTATATCTTTCCGTACGAGTTTTGATTTCACTTATTTTATTATGATGATCATTTCTTCCGATACAGGTCGGCGTCAATAAAATATTTTCGCATTCGGAGGAGAAAGTAGGTGTTTGAAATTTCCGGAGAACGAAAAACGCCTTTTTTTTTTTTAAAAAAAAAGAGGTCTACCCTATGTTCTGTATCATGTCGGTGATACTCACTCCCTTATTTAGCGATAATACAAAACGTACAAAACGTGCTGCGCTTTTTTGAACTTTCTCAATGTACTTCGTTAATTCTATCTGGTAATGATTCCAGACCATGCAGTAGTACTCCAAAAGAGGACGGACAAGTGTAGTGTAGGCAGTCTCTT
The DNA here is from genome assembly GCF_021461395.2 of Schistocerca americana. Classification (NCBI taxonomy): domain Eukaryota; kingdom Metazoa; phylum Arthropoda; class Insecta; order Orthoptera; family Acrididae; genus Schistocerca; species Schistocerca americana. The sequence goes on along the minus strand of NC_060124.1, from coordinate 90,655,206 downwards.
TAGTAGATGTACTACACTTTTTAATTGTTCTGTCAATAAAACGCAGTCTTTGATTCACCTTCCCTACAATATTTTCTATGTGTTATTTCCAATTTAAGTTGTTCATTATTGTAATTTCTAGGTATTTAGTTGAATTTACGGTCTAGATTTGGCTGATTTATCATGTAAACTAAGTTTAACAGACTCCGTTTAGCACTCATCTGGATAACCTCACACTTTTCATCATTTAGGGTCAGTTGCGAATTTTCGCAGCATACAGATATCTTTTCTGAATGGTTTTCCAATTTGTTTTGATCTTCTGATGACTTTGCTAGACGATAAACGACAGCATCACCTGCAAACAACCTAAGACAGCAGCTCAAATTGTCTCCTAAATCGTTTGTATGCGTAAGGAACAACAGAGGGCCTATAAAACTATCTTGGGGAACGCCAGAAATGACTTCCATTTTAGCCGACGACTTGTTTGCAACTCGTGGTCTAGTGGCTAGCGTTGCTGCCTCTGGATCAAGGGGTCCTGGGTTCGATTCCCGGCCGGGTTGGGGATTTTATCTGTCCAGGGACTGGGTGTTTGTGTTGTCCTCATCATTTCAACATTATCATCATCATTCGTGGCAGTGACTAGATTGGACTGTGAAAAAAAATGGGACTTTGTACAGACGCTGATGACCGCGCAGTTGAGCACCCCACAAAACAAACATCATCACTCGATGACTTTCCATAAATTACTATGAACTGTGTGACCTCACTGACAGGAAATCACCAGTCCAGTCTTATAACTGAGAAGATATTCCATTAGCACGCAATTTTACTACCAGCTGCCTGTGTGGTACAGTGTCAAAAACGTTCTGGAAATCTAAGAATGAGGAATCAATTTCAAATCCCTTCCCAATAGCAGTCAACATTTCGTGAGAGTAAAAAGCTAGCTGTGTTTCACAGGAACTATTTTTTCTAAATCCATGTTGACTGTGTGTCAATAGACTGTTATCTTCGAAATAATTCATAATGTTCGAACACAATATATGTTCCAAATCGTGTAATTTAGTGGATTACTCCCACTACCTCTCTTGAATATTGGTGTGACCTATACGGATCTTTCGTCGAGCGAGCGGTTGAACATGATTGTTAACTAAGGAACTATTTCATCAGCATACTCTGAAAGGAACCTAATTGGTATACAGTCTAGACGGAAGGATTTGCTTTTATTAAGTTATTGAAGTTGCTTCACTAATCAAAGAATATCTATTTCCAGTCACTCATATTGGCAGCTGTTTTTGATTCGAATTCTGGAATATTTATTTCGTCTTCTTTGGTGAAGGAATTTCGGAAGGCTGTGTTTAGTAACCCTGCTTCGGCAGCAGTGCCGTCTGTAGTATTTCCATTGCTATCGCTCTGAGAAGGCATTGATTGTGTCTTGTGCCTAGCATATTTTACATTCGACCTGAATTTCTTTAGATTTTCTGCTAGGTTTCGAGACAAAGTTTCCTTTTGGAAATTATTGTAACATCTCGCATTGAAGTCCGCGCTAAATTTCGAGCTTCTGTAAAAGATCGCCTATCTTGGAGATTGTGCGTTCGTTTAAATTTAGCATGCTGTTTTCGTTGTTTCTACAACAGTGTTCTGACTTGTTTTGTGTACCAAGGCGCACATCCCAAAGAGCCCCATTCACAAGATGGTTGGAATACGCCTAATATAACGTCATGTAAAAATATAACAGACTGACGTTCATGGTACTTTTTATATCTTTTCACATTTGTTCTGTTAAACTCCTTATAAACGGGAGAAATGCACACTTTTTTCAGTCATTTTTCAGTCACTTGGTAGTGTTCGCAGGATGAAAGGCTCGACATATTTGAATGCAGAAAAGGGAGATAATCTTGTAACGTACTCACTGTACCACTTGACCCGTATACCTCGTGGTTAGTATACCGTCGTGGTTAGTGCGTTATTCGGTTTTAAAGACTTCAGCTACCTCTCGACACCGGGACGTTTACATGTGTGGCGTCCACTCGCATGTTCGTGTCTCACATTGGCACAGTGTCACGAACTTAGTACGTGATTTAGAAGCAGGATTTAAAATTTCGGGTATGCTTGCGTCGTTGCCTGTTTGGGCACCAACCTAGATCCACGAGTGACTGAATAGATTATTTTGATTATCTAAGCGATTTTATATTTATCAGAATTTCCTCTCTTTGTTTGAAATGTCTTTTGTTGATGACTGCAGTAGCGTTTTACGACTTGTTCATGACAAGTAGGTGTTGTGGGAACTGTTAACAGTCCAAGGAAAAAGGCTTTCGTGTTTCTGACTAGTACCTGGAAACTGAACACTTGTTATCGAAGCAAGGAAAATGTCCTGAAAAGAACAGGACACAGATAATGCTAAGTGCTCTTGCAAAAACTGTTAAGAAGCTAAATTTATCTTGTTCGTTTTGGTCGTGCTTGAAAGCGGTGAAAGCGTTCGAACAGGAGCGAATTCTTGAAGGAGCACCAGACACCCACAGCTAGTTCTCAAGTTCCAGGACATTCAGATTGAGAGTGCGCACGCTGGTGTATTAATAAATCTTTTCCTAGAGCCTAATTATTTGTCACAAATAAAAATTGTTTTCAGCCATCAAAAACATCTGGCATGTCCTACTAGTTTCTGCTTATTATTGTTATTGTCGACTTCAGTCCGAACTTGTCTGATTAAGCTTTCACCGATAATAAGGAACCTTTCCATCGTTTTTGTGATCTATTACTGCTAGATCGACGGTGTAATCAGATCCATAATTGAATTTGTCACTCAATGGATCGCATTATGAAGAAAGAAAGGCCCTCATAAGTGAATTCTGGTGTCGGTTCCTACAAGATCATTAATGAATGATATCTGGGGTATGTTATCTGTCTACTGAATTCATAGTATTGCTCCAGATTAACCCCAATTGTATTTACTCTTTGCAAACACACACACAAGAAAAAAGCACACATTAACGAGATTAATAAAATACAGAACTAAAAGGAAATACAAGCCGTGAACATCGAGACAACTTAACTGAGTTTTATATCTGCTTGGCATGCCCACAAGGAACGGATAATCCAAGAGTGACAGACATCTCAGTAGGTTGTCCCCTGAAACGCATAATCGAGTTCGGTGCATAATGATTGCTCCGATAGTGCTATGAAACAAGGTACTGGTTCCACATGTAACAGTCAGGACCCATTCGGTTATGGATAATCCCTCTGTTACAAGAGGAAACATCAAGCGGTTTTGTCTAAACATGTTTAAAAGAAACGAATCGAAAACACCTAGCCATTCTCTTCTCGTGACGGCCAACGCAGCAAGCTATTCTCAACGGAATCGACGGCTCAGACCGATAAGACTTGAATCTACTACGGCCTGCTGGCAGCAACAGCCCATCAGTTATGGAGTGATGAGCTGATTGTTGCATGCAACTGTGTGCCTCTTGTTCACGTCTTCCGATCGAGTGTTTTCCTCTGCATCCCCTGACCAAGTCTCCCCAAAATTTTACATTCGTCTCCCCTACAGAGACTCCCGCAATAGTCCGTACGAACTTTACTCCTCCAATGTGAAGGCTCGCCCAAATATTGTCCAGTGAAATTTGAGAAACGAAGCTTCAGCATCCCACGTAGCAGACACAGTGACGGAAAAAAATCACAGTACCAAAAAATAATTAATGTAGTATATCAAGTTCCGGGAGTACATTTGTCTAGGTAACACATTTAAATGATTAACATTGCAAGAACACAGGTTAACGTAAGCGCGAAATAAGCCATTGCAAATATGAAATGCTGGTAAATTAATAAGCCGTGTAACCGCCAGGGTGTTGCATGCAAGCGTACAAACGTGCTTGCATTGTGTTGTACAGATGACGGATGTCAATTTGTGGGATGGAGTTCCGTGCCCGTTATACTTGGTCGGTCAATACAGGCACGGTTAATGCTGTTTGTGGATGACGCTGGAGTTGTCGTTCGATGTTGTCCCATATTTGTTCGACTGGAGACAGATCTGGCGATAGAGCAAGTCAAGGCAAGATGTCGACACTCTGTAGAGCGTGTTGCATTATAACAGCTACATCTACATATATTACTCCGCTAGTCACCAAGTGGTGCGTGGCGGAGAGTACAATTCGAGCCAAAGTCATATTCCCTCCCCCCCTCCCCCCCCCCCTCTGTTCCACTCGCGGATCGCACTAGGAAAAAACGATTGTCTGAACGCCTCAGTACGAGCTCTAATTTCCATTATCTTTGAATGGTGATCATTGCGCGATTTGAAAGTTGGTGACAATAATATATGCTCTACATCCTCGGCGAAGATCGGATTTCGGAATTTAGTGAGCAGCCCCTTTCGTTTAGGGCGTCGTCTATCTGTAAGTGTATCCCACTTCAAACTTACTATGAGATTTGTAACGCTCTCGCGATGGCTAAATGAACCAGTCACTAATCTTGCCGCTCTCCTTTGGACCTTTTCAATCTCTTGAATGAGACCCAACTGGTAAGGGTCCCATACAAAAGAACAATACTCTAAGACTGGACGCACTAACGTATTGTAAGCAATTTCCTCTGTTGAAGGACTGCATCGCTTCAGGATTCTACCAATAAACCTCAGTCTAGAGTTCGCCTTGCCCGTTACTTGTGTAATCTGATCATTCCATTTGAGGTCATTTCGAATAGTCACACCCAGATACTTGACGGATGTCACCGCATCCAAAGACTGGGCATTTATTTTGTACTCGTAGATTAATGGGGATTTTCGGATGTTATACGCATTACGTTACACTTACTGATATCCAGAGATAACTGCCAGTCATTACAACACGCATATATTTTCTGCAAATCCTCATTGATTTGTTCACAGCTTTCGTGTGATACTACTTTCCTGTAGGCTACAGCATCATCGGCAAAAAGTCTAATGCCGCTGTCAATACCATCAACCAGATCGTTTATGTAAATCGTAAAAAGCAGCGGACCTATTACGCTGCCCTGGGGCACGCCTGAAGTTACGCTTGTTTCTGCGCGGTGTGCGGGCGATCATCATTCTGTTGGAAAAGACCCCCTGGTATGCTATCCATGAATGGCAGCACGACCGGCTGAATCACCACATTGACGTACAAGTTTGCAGTCAGGGTGCGTGGGATAGCCATGGGAGTGCTCCTGCTATCATACGAAATCACACCCTAGACCATAACTGCAAATGTAGGTCAAGTGTGTCTAGCATGCAGACAGGTTGTTTGCAGGCCCTCAACTGTCCCCCTTCTAACCAACATACGACCACCACTGGCAATGATGGAGTCAGGGATTTTCACCTGCCTTTAGATGACTGCGTGTTTGTGCTGTCCTCATCATTATCATTCATGACAAGTGGCGAGATTGGACTGAGCAAAGGTTGGGAATTTGCACGGGCGCTGATAACCGCGCAGTTGAGCATCCTGCAAACCAAACATCATCATCATCGCTGGCAGTGAGGCAGAACCAGCTTTCATCAGAAAACGCAACTGCCTTCCAATGAGCTCTCGCTTGACATCGCTTAAAAAAAAGTCGCAAATGGCGATGGTTTGGGGTCGATGGAATGCACGCCACAGGGCTTCTGGCTTGGAGCTGTCATTGAAGTAACCGATTTGTAACGGCTCGTTGCGTCGCTGTAAATGTGACTGTGAAGAATATAATGGGGAGAGCCTGTCAAAATAGCAGAGACATTAAAAGCCAACTCTTAGAAATTTGGCAAAGGGAATGGGATTCATCTGAGAGAGCTAGGCGAGTATATGATTTCTTACCTTCCATTCGAGAAAGACTTAAAATGAAGTGTTTTCAACGAACAAAAGGGATAGTGCATTTCCTAACTGGTCACGGAACCTATCCGTTGTATCTGCATAGGATGGGGAAAAGCCCAGAGCCAGCTTGTGATTGTGGGGCAGAGATGGGAATCCTGGAACGTATAGTCTTTGGGTGTCCTAACAACGCACAAGTTGCGTAAGGAGAGGCAAACCATTGGAGGAAAAGACGTTTATGGTGCTTTTGGTGTTGATGAGAAATGTAAAATTTAGTGTGATCTAACAAAAGATTTCGATCGACGCTCAGCAAGCTTATCAAAGAGAAATGCTGCAGCGTAACGAAAGATAGGAGAGGAAAGTCGTGTGTGCTGAGAGGCACACATTGTCAGTAATTGAAATGAGTCAAAGTACGATTATGTTTTCCATCGATGAGGGCAGGCCAGTCTCTGGCGAGACCGCTCCTCCTCGGAATGGTTTTAATTACCAGACTGTCTATGAAGGTTACAGAGGCAAAGATGTAAGCGATGGAAGACTTCCCCACATAGTGAAATCTAGGGATAGAATGGAGTCGACAGGAACGGACCTTAGTTGATGGTTTGCCTCCTCTTGACCTTCCGACTTAACCTAACTTGAGTGAATTAGTGTTTGGGCCTGCTCTTGATGGTGGGTTAGCTCAAGTGAGCACCTGTAGACTAATAATTAAATTGTTAATGTTTTGTTATTGGATATTAAAATTATTTGTTATTGGGCTGGCAGTAGTGTGTGCTAGGTGCTAAACCCCGTCTACTTCCACGTAGTTAGGGTTGGGTACTGGTCCCTTAAAGGAGCTTGCTAAGAGATGGCAAATGTTGTATAACAGAGAAAGATTGTAAAGTAGAACTGCTGTATACATTCTAATGAACTAAAAAGTAGATATGCTTAGTCGTAATACAGTTGAGAGTCTGTTCATCGTTTTCTAGAAAACAGACCAGTAGTATTTTGTTAGACGAAAAAAAAAAAGATGTCAATGTGGGGTCAACTGCTGCTTAAATTGGTGCTGCAGATGTAGAGCCATGCACCAGAGCCATACGCTGAACGAGGTGATCTTCCCCCTCGGTAGTGCTTTGTTGCCGTCTGGAGCCCGGTCTTTTGCGACCGTACATTCTTGTGTGTGCCAGTATTAGTGTAAGTGGTCACATTCGTGCCAAGTCTTTTTGCAGTATCGCAGCGGCTCGTAGCTCTATCACACGACATCGTGCAAACTCAGTGAGATGTTGATAATGGCGTCTTTGTCGCCTTAAATGTATTCTTGACCGACTTCAACTCATCACGGCCAGTCTCAAAGGTAACTAACGCTCACGGCTAATCGCCGCCACTCGTATGCGACTGGCACGAAATTTCAATAGACATCATGTTTCAGATGTAGAAAGACGCCCACCAACTTTCTTTTATGTCACACATTTCCTCCTTGCTGTTGCGATATTTTTTCCGTCAGTGTATATTTTTCAGCCACCCAATGAGGTGCTTTCCACCGCCGTGAGAGAGAAATTTGTTGTTAACGTAGTTTACGTCCGGATGGTGTCGTTCCTGCCCTACAAAAGAGGAGATAAACACTAACAGCCGGCCGCGGTGGCCGAGCAGTTCTAGGCACTTCAGTCCGGAACCGCGCGACTGCTGCGGTCGCAGGATCGAATCCTGCCTTGGGCGTGGATGTGTGTGATGTCCTTAGGTTAGTTAGGTTTAAGTAGTTCTGAGTTCTAGGGAACTGATGATCTCAGATGTTAAGTACCATAATGCTCAGAGCCATTTGAACCATTTGAACACTAACAATAACCGATACAAAGCCTTCCAACGTCAAGACAACGAGATTGCTTCATTTTGCCAGGATGGCTTCCCACAGTTGTCTCGAAAGGCCTGTCAGAGAAAACACATCACCAAGAGTTTCTTTTTAACGAGAACAGCGGTTGATATGACAATTTATTTCGCATCAGGCTGACTCACAACATTGTTCCCAAACCGATCCTTTGAGTGCAGTGCCGGATGAAGTTCTCAATTCTAAGGACTTGGAGCTGTACGCGAGCTCCTGGCGCCACAGTGACCAAGTGGTGTGGCTGACGCATCCTAGCTCTGATGAGTGGTCGGGGCATTGTCTTCTTCTAAGGTCGACCTCCTGTCACAAATCGTCCCATCCCTATGGACATGCCTGCCGCCCACAAACGGCTTTCGAGGCTGCCTTTTCCATGATCCATTAATTTTTTTTCTGCGGAGATGTATGAGGGAAGTCAAAAAGCAAATGGACTTTTGAGAAAAGGAATATTTATTCTAATGATAGAAAACTGAAACATACATTATTCTTCTAAATAATCTCCCTGCGCTTCGACGCACTTTGTCAAACGTATCACGAGTGTTTTGATTCCGTTGGAAAAAAAGTTTTCTGGTTATACCTGTAACCAATGTTGCACCACATCAATGACTTCTTCATCGGTTGCTAATCTTCTTCCCCTGAGCCCTTACTTCAAATGTCCAAACGTGTGGAAATACGCTCGGAGTCAGGTCTGGACTGTATGGCGGGTATTCCAGAAATTCGAATACCAACTCCTTTATTGTTTCTTTCGGCCGTCCATTTCGCAGAATATGGGCGAGCGTTGTCTTGCTGCAGGATGACACCTTTCCACAATTTTCCGCCACGTTTGGATCTGATCGCAGGTTTCAATTTAGTTCGCAACACATCACTATAGTTCTCACTATTCACAGTTTCGCTTCTTTGGGTGAAATGAACGGCTACAACATCTTACATGTCCCAGAATAGTGTTAGCATAATCTTAGCAGCTGGTGGTTGAAGTTTACATTTCTTAACTTCTGGTGATGATGAGTGTTTTCAAACCATGCTCGCAGCTTCACTTTTCGGTTCATGATGATGCACCCATGTTTCGTCTACTGTAACTATTTGCCGCAAAAATCCATTTCTCTCGCGATGATAACGAGTCAAATGTTTACGAGAGATGTCCATCCTTTGCGCCTTATCCAGCGCTGACAACTCTTTCGTTACCCATCTTGCACACACTTTCTGAAAGATGGAATACACTGGACCATGAATGATATGTAAAGTACTCGCGATTTCGTCTGTGGCGATTCGTCTGTTTTCCATCACCATACCATCAGTAACTTCCAAATTATCCTCAGTTGTTGACGTCGATGGCGTGCCTGATCTTTCTCGTCACACAGAGAAGTTCTTTCCTGTGTGAAGCGCTCTACCTATTCGTAGATCTTAATTCGCGATGAACAGCTGCCGCCATACAGCGTTTGCATTAGACGAATAGTTTCTATACATCGGCTGGATCACCACATAGAGTTCCATAAGTCGGAACAACTATAATGAAACATGGAACTATCACCTTGCGAAAACAGAAAGCGAATCACTGCCCTCCTTGGTGCAAATAGACAATGGAGTTCTCATGTTTCACAGTCTACTACAGTAGAACGACTAACACAGGAATAAGAGTGACACATTATGTAGAATTCTTGCATGCAACCATTCTACTGTCCTGGATACTAGCGTGTTACCAAGCCCTAAGGCGAGAAATTGCAAAAGTCTCTTTGCATTTGGACTAATCTCGTACATCCCATTAAATAAAGAAACGTGCAACTATATAATTAGATAAAAAAATTAAATGAAGCAGATGTCAGTGGCATGGTCCTTGAAGTTCTTATCATTATGCATGATACTAACAAACAGATTTCTATACATCGGCTGGATCACCACATAGAGTTCCATAAGTCGGAACAACTATAATGAAACATGGAACTATCAGCCCTATACTAGTGTCTTCATCTCTGTATATGAACTACAACCTACATTATTTTGGAACCTAAGCCTTAGACTTCCTCTAATATTTTACCTTCCCTCACTTGCATCCGTTACCAAATTAGCAATTAATTGATGTCTCAGGTTGTATCCTATCAGCCTACGCTTTCTTTTTGTCAATTTCTGTCATAAAGCTCATTTCTCTCCGATTCAATTTGGTGCCACTTCATTATTTCTCTGATCTACCCATCTAATATTCAACGTTCTTCTGCAGTTCCACATTCCAAAAGTATCTCATGTCTTTCTGTCTGTAGTGTTTATTGTTCACTTTTCACTTCCATGCTAGGCTACACTTAAGAAATTTATAATCTATGTTAACAAATTTTTATTTTTCAGACTGTTTGTCTTGCTAGTGGCAGTCTCTGTTTTATAATGGGCGATCAAAAAGTTTCTGTTGAGGACTTTGCTGCAGCTTATGTGCAACTTAGCACGACTTCGATGCGCATATACACTGAAGAGCCAAAGAAACTGGTACACCTGCCTAATAAACGTAGGGCCCCGAGAGCACGCAGAAGTGCCTTGACACGACGTGGTACGGATTCGACTAATGTCTAAAGTAGTGTTGGAGCGAATTGACACCATGAATCCTGCAGGGCTGTCCATAAATCCGTAAGAGTACGAGGGGTGGAGACCTCTGCTGAACAGCACGTTGCAAGGCATCCCAGATATGCTCAATAATGTTCATGTGTGGTGAGTCTGGTAGCCAGTGGAAGTGCTTAAACTCAAAAGACTGTTCCTGGAGCAACTCTGTAGCAATTCTGGACGTGTGGGATGTCGCATTGTTCTGCTAGAATTGCCCAAGTCCATTGGAATGCACAAAGGAGATGAATGGATGCAGGTGATCAGACAGAATGCTTACGTACGTGTCACCTGTGAGGGATCCAATACCACTCCAGCTACACACGCCCCATACCATTACAGAGCCTGCATCAGATTGAAGAGTCCCCTGCTGACATGCAAGTCCATGTATTCATGAGGTTGTCTCCATACCCGTACAATTCCATCCGCTCGATACAATTTGATACGAGTGTCGTCCGACCAGACAACATGTTTCCAGTGATCAACAGTCTAATGTCGGTGATGGGCCCAGATGAGGCGTAAAGCTTTGTGTCGTGCAGTCATCAAGGGTAAACGAGTGGACCTTCGGCTCCGAAAGCCCTTATCGATGATGTTTCATTGATGGTTCGCATGCTGACACTTGTTGATGGCCCAGCATTGAAATCTTCAGCAATTTGTGGAAGAGTTGTCCTTCTGTCACGTTGAACGATTCTCTTCAGTCGTCTTTGTTTCCGTTATTGCCGGATCTTCTTCCGGCCGCAGCGATGTCGGAGATTTGATGTCTTACCGGACTCCCGATACTCACGGTAAACTAGTGAAATGGTCATAAGGGGAAAAACCCCACTTCATCGCTACCTAGGAGATGCTGTGTCCCATCGCTCGTGCGCCGACTACAACACCACGTTCAAACTTACTTAAATCTTGATAACCTGTCATTGTAGCAGCAGTAAACAATCTAACAACCCTTGTTTCCTTATATTCTGCCTATTTACCTATCTCTGCATTTGAATACGCATGCCTATACTAGTTTCTTTGGCGCTTCAGTGTATAAGAACTGACATGTACGCAAGGGATTAGTGTGCCATTCGTGTCTTTCTGACGAACATGCGGTAAACGCCGAAACGTGAAGTATGGCGACGTTATTGCCAAATGTGTCCAGACTGCACCAATGTAGGCCGGCCGGTGTGGCCGTGCGGTTAAAGGCGCTTCAGTCTGGAACCGCGTGACCGTTTCGGTCGCAGGTTCGAATCCTGCCTCGGGCGTGGATGTGTGTGATGTCCTTAGGTTAGTTAGGTTTAATTAGTTCTAAGTTCTAGGCGACTGATGACCTCAGAAGTTAAGTCGCATAGTGCTCAGAGCCATTTGAACCATTTTTTTGCACCAATGTACTACTGTTTTTTTCTTTGCTGCCGAAGGATAAACACTGATTCACATTCATCAGAGAATGAAGACCGTCTGTGGGACAGCATGTCTGTCGCAAACCACCGTAGTGGAGTGATGCACCAAGTTCTTTGCTGGTTGCGATTCGGCGCAAGACTTCGGTCCATCTGTGAGGCCGGCCTCATTCATTATGCCGACTCAAGGGGGAGAGACATGTGCAACCAGCACATAGTTCTGATCTCTTCCGAAGCGATTATCACGCGTTTGATCCCTAAAAGGCCATCAAGGTTCGACGATTCTTATCGGACGAAGATGCGCAGCAGGCAGTTACAGACTTCTTCAAGCGGCACGACACGGTGTTTTACCAAACGGGTATCTTCAACCTGGTGCTTCGGTGGCATGATTGCCTCGATGCTCATGCCAATTTTGTCTGGCATACCGATTCTGGAGTGTGTAGTCTTCGAGCAGAAACTTTTTGATTGCTCTTTATGTACAGCGACGATGCTCACTTTCATTCGGATGGGTTCGTCAATATGCAAAATTGGCGATTTGGGGGACTGAGAATCCACATTTCGCGATCGAGAAGTATCTTCGCCCTCAACGGGTGACTGTGTGGTGTGCAATGTCTAGGAATAATCGGTGCGATATTCCTTGATGGCACAGTGAGTACCGAATGGTACTTGAAGGTTCTGGTTGATGGTCTCATCCCCGTTATAAAAAGTGACCCTGATTTCAACAAGATGTGGTTCATGCAAGACGGAGCTCGACCTCATCGAAGCAGGAGAGTGCTTCGGGGACCGCATTCTGACTCAGGGGTACCCTTAGGCCACTGGCATGGGCCTCGATTGGCCGCCATATTCTTCGGATCTAAACACATGCGACTCCTTTTTGTGGGGCTGTATTAAAGACAAGGTGTACAGCAATAACGCAAAAACCATTTCTGAGCTGAAATCAACCATTCAGGAGGTGAACGACAGCATCCATGTTCCGACACTTCAGCGGGTCATGCAGAGTTTCGCTATTTGTTTGCGCCACATCATCGCCAGTGGTGGCAGGCATATCGAACATGTCATAGCCTAAATCCGAATATCTGTTGTGGCGTTTACATGTTGAATAAAATGTGTGTAGGCCGTAGCTTGTAACTAATTTTCATCTTTTTGCCCCATATAGTTCAACAATTGTTACCAGAATGAGACTTTCACTCTGCAGCGGAGTATGCGCTGATATGAAACTTCCTGGCAGATTAAAACTGTGTGCCGGACCGAGACTCGATCTCGGGACCTTTACCTTTCGCGGGCAAGTGCTCCACTACCTGAAATACCCAAGCACGACACACGCCCCGTCCTCACAGCTTCAATTCTGCCAGTATCTCGTCTCCTACCTTCCAAACTTCACAGAAGCTCTCCTGCGAACCTTGTAGAACTAGCACTCCTGGAAGAAACGATATTGCAGAGACATTGCTTAGCCATAGCCTGAGGGATGTTTCCAGAATGAGATTTTCACTCTGCAGCGGATATGAAACTTCCTGGCAGATTAAAACTGTGTGCCGTACCGAGACTCGAACTCGGACCTTTACCTTTCGCGGGCAAGTGCTCTACAGGTTTGGAAGGTAGGAGGCAAGCTACTGGTAGAAATGAAGCTGTGGGGACGGCTCGTGAGTCGTGCTTGGGTAGCTCAGATGGCAGAGCACTTGCCTGCGAAAGGCAAAGGTCCCGAGTTCGAGTCTCGGTCCGGCACACAGTTTTAATCTGCCAGGAAGTTTCAATAATTGTTAATTTGTATATCCTCTACTTCGCCCATTATTACTTCTTTTCTCCCCAAATGGCAACACTCACCTACTCCTTTAGTGTCTTATTTCGAAATGTTATTTCCTCAGCATCATCTGATTTAAATCGACTAGATTCCATAACTCTTTTTTTGCTTTTGTTGATGTAAATCTTGTAACCTCTTTTCAAGTCAATAATCGTTCTGTTCACCTTATCTCCCAGGTCCTTTGCCATCACTGACAGATATAGCGTCATCGGCGAACCTCAGAAATTATATTTTTTCTTCCTGAAATTTAAACCCTTTTTCAAATTTCATCTTGATTTCCTTTACTGCTTGCTCAATTTACAGATCGAATAACATGTTGGATTTGCTACAACCCTGTCTCACCTCCTGCCTGCCGTTCACAATCTTCCAGTCATAGGATTTAGGTCCAGCTTTTACACTTACAGGCACATCTATGATCTGAGAAACCGCTATGAAGTGAATGACAGAGGATACTTACCACTGCAGCACATGTTAGGACTTTTTCCCGTTCCATTCGTGTATGGAGCGCGGGAATAGTGATTGGTAAAATGCTTATGTGCACGCTGTAATTAATCTGCGGCATATAATGGATCGGCACTTATGTCCCAGATATCCGCATGATTTGTTTTATTCTTGCTGTGACTCAGTGGTATTGTATACGTATGATACTATGTTTCTTCGTTTTGTGAAGTAAACAGTTTCACGTTTCTGTTCATTTATAGCAAGTTGCCAACGGTTCCACCACTTCAAAATGGTATCAAGGTCTGACTGAATATCTGTGCGGCTTTCTACATCTACATCTACAACGCCTCTCCGCAGTCCACCGTATGGTGCGTGGTGGAGGATACCCCGTACCACTATTATAATCCGTTCATCATAAGAATAAACCAGATGTAAACATTGCACTATGTATTCTTCCGCGTTTGCTGGAACCTCATTGGATTTCCGTTTCACGTGTCCGCAGCTCGTGGTCGTGCGGTAGCGTTCTCGCTTCCTACGCCCGGGTTCCCGGGTTCGATTCCCGGCGGGGTCAGGGATTTTCTCTGCCTCGTGATGACTGGGTGTTGTGTGATGTCCTTAGGTTAGTTAGGTTTAAGTAGTTCTAAGTTCTAGGGGACTGATGATCATAGATGTTAAGTCCCATAGTGCTCAGAGCCATTTGAACCGTTTCACGTATGACTGCAGCCAAGCTGTCCGGAGTACTGTTAAGTACGATAAGAAGGGTACGTTTTGTGCTGTGCGTAGTACTGTTAAGTACGATAAGAAGGGTACGTTTTGTGCTGTGCATAGTACTGTTAAGTACGATAAGAAGGGTACGTTTTGTGCTGTGCGTTACGCGCACATCGACTTAGCGATAATACGGAACAACAGCTTCACCGGCGGATTTATCTTAGACAGCACTGACCGGTCAGTTGGAACAGATAGCCTGCAGTGACGTGGCTAGCTACAGTTCACACGTAAAAAAGAGACGAGCAGAGGACCATTACAACTTCTAACGTCATTTAATTTTTAAGCAGAATGAATCAATACACTGCAAATCTCCCACAATACGCTTCTTAGACGATTAGATGAAAAACTACAACACGTTAACTGTTTTAGCTAACATACTGTTGTAATTGAAAACAAGAATGATGAAAATTGCTGACTTAACCACAGGGCAATTTTTCTGCATAAGCTGTGTGCAACGTAAGAGAGTATTGAAGAATTCACCGTATAGTTAAATATTGAAACCACTGAAGATATTACGTACAGTCAGTCGTCTGGTAATCTCTTAGCCCCTTCTTTATCCGATTCCGAGAAATACATTTCAGTTCTGGAAGTGTCACCTGGTACGTTGAAAGAGCCTATCAACAACAGAATCCACGAAGCCAACCAGCCGCAGCATTTTCTCTTCTTCTTTTATGACGAGCCGTTCTATATCCCGCCAGCGTTCGGCAGTGACGTGTGAAAAAGCTGAGTGTGTTAGTTCCAGTGCGTCTGGCAGCTTAACAGTCTTGTTACTTCTCGGGCCAAATCACGCAGCTTGGCTCCAGATCAGTTCCGTTGAGTCATATTGTAATGGTACAGTACCAAATGTAAAAATGCAGCATTTGTATGATGTGCTCGATGCTGCGAAAACGATTGTTTTTTATTTTTCTACGATACTTACCTACATCTGTGGTACAAAACGATGGACATAGTCCAAATAAAGAGGATATGGGTTTTCATTTTTGCCTTAAAAATTAAATTGTTATGTTTTCTTAATTGAAACATCTGAGGTCATCAGTCCCCTAGAACTTGGAACTACTTAAACCTAACTAACCTAAGGACGTCACACACATCCATGCCCGAGGCAGGATTCGAACCTGCGACCGTAGCAGTTGCGCGGTTCCGGCCTGAAGCGCCTAGAACCACTCGGTCACAAGGTCCAGCCTTTGTTTATGTTGTTGTTATTATTATTACTTTTTTCTTTAGGTCTGACGGTATTTTATCTGTCTCTTAGTTGGTGCATATCAAGCAGAACATATTATGTCAAATCAAACTAATTTAAGTCACTGTTTGGTCATCCAAAGACTTTAATAATTATGAGAGAATGTCGTGTGCAGGTCCTTTGTGTCAACTTCGGTCTTTCACTCCATTGAGCAACCGAGCTTTCGTCTTTTCTTCATTCAGTCACGAATCGAAACAAGTTTCTTATTTTTTTCTTATGCAGCGATTCCATACAACTCGTGAGACGTGCAGCTGCCAAAACTTTCATTTCAGACGGGACTCAGGGACCCACAAAACGACGAAAGTGTATACTGGTGTCGCCGTGTCTACAGTCATACATGAAACCACTTGCGTGCAACTCATTCAACAAAACGAGTGGCGCAACCCAGTGTCGTCGTGTAGACTAGGCTTAAGCAAGCTGAAATGTTGCTACAACAAACAACTTACTATAGGGAGAATTTTAATGGGTAGAGTAACACGAGTGTGATGAGACTTCAGTATTTTATGAGGTTAAGCACTTCACAGGGTTGCACTGTTCACATTCTGTATAATATTCCTTGAGGCCACACACAAATGCAGTCACTGCAGTACACCAAATATCCGTTCGTGGCAGTATAATTAATCAAATAGTGTCATACATGCGGCGCAGGGGATGCACGCGGGTATCAGCGTGTGTTTCTCTCGATTCGATTCACCTTCATACATTTTGCGAACCCCTGTACTATTCCGTGATGTGTACATGCGAATGCGCATCACTAAACACCGTTTAATACAAAAAATGGTTCAAATGGCTCTAAGCACTATGGGACTTATCTGAGGTCATCAGTCCCCTAGATTTAGAACTACTTAAACCTAACTAACTTAAGGACATCACACACATCCATGCCCGAGGCAGGATTCGAACCTGCGACCGTTGCAGCAGCGCTATTCCGGACCGAAGCGCCTAGAACCGCTCGGACACAGCGGCCGGCATATACAAAATTAACATCTTTTCACGACCCATTTCCTCCCTTAGCTCTGTCATGTGAGCCAGCCCATCTTTCACTCCACTACTTACCGACTTCCCGTTGCTCTTGGCGCAAACCATTTCCAATAGCGCGCCAAACAAAAGGGAGCCAAGTACGCTGATCCAATTGTCACGGGTAACATTTATTCCACATTTCCTACAAACGGGCCGGCCGAAGTGGCCGAGTGGTTCTAGGCGCTACAGTCTGGAACTGCGCGACCGCTACGGTCGCAGGTTCGAATCCTGCCTCGGGCATGGATGTGTGTGATGTCCTTAGGTTAGTTAGTTTTAAGTAGTTCTAAGTTCTAGGGGACTGATGACCTCAGAAGTTAAGTCCCATAGTGCTCAGAGCCATTTGAACCATTTTTTCCCTACAAATGTGATGTCATTTTGTCGTCACACACAGTGTCGACAACCGCAGGAACTGCTGTCGACTTCCGTTATCGTTCGATGCGGACTTCTCTCGCACAGGTAACAATTCAAAAGACTTTGCGGATACATGACGTCACTTTGACGTCGCATGCATTATCGAAGATTTGTAAGAACACGTCTTTCTTGGTACGATTCATTATAATTATTATTATAATTAAACGTCATATGTCACAATACAGAATCTAAAATTTCGCAACGTAATCAAAGAATGGCTCAAAAGGCTCTGAGCACTATGGGACTTAACATCTGAGATCATCAGTCCCCTAGAACTTAGAACTACTTAAACCTAACTAACCTAAGAACATTACACATCCATGCCCGAGACAGGATTCGAGCCTGTGAACGTAGCGGTCGCGCGGTTCCAGACTGAAGGGCCTAGAACCGGTCGGCCACAACGGCCGGCGCAACGTAATCATGGTGTGGAATTGCGAAGCAGAAGCTTGCTGGTTCGCGCCACATCTAAATTTAGTTTTGCCCTTTATAAAAGATTCTGTGGCATCCTTATCAGCTTAACAGAAGTGTGTTGTGTAATATTCGATCTTACGTACATATAAGAGTGTTCTCTCAGGAGTGTGTTGTCTTGTCAGTAATTTACAAATGAAGCATGATACACGCAACGACGAGTGAAACAAACCACCACCGAATAAAAAGCATACAAAAGACTGACACATTTGCAAAAAAATTAAAATGTAACTTAGTTTCAGCTATCTGCACTGAGGTCACCAAAGTCGTGGGATGGCGATATGCACTTATAAAGGTGGCGGTAGTATCGCGTACACCAGGGCCGTGCATTAGCGGTGCTGTCATTTGTACTCAGGTGAAAAGGCATCCAACGTGGTTATTGCCATATGACGGGTACTGGCAGACCTTGAAAGCGGAATCTTAGTTGGAGCTAGACGCGTGGGATATCCCATTTCGGAAATTTTAGGGAATTGAATATTCCGAGATCCACAGTGTCAAGTGTGTGCCGAGAATGCCAAATTTCAGGCACTACCTCTTACCACGGATATCACAGTGGCGACGGCATTCAATTAACGACCGGGAGCAGCGGCGTTTGGGTAGAGTTTTTACTGTTAACAGACAAGCAACACTGCGTGAAATAATCGCAGAAATCAATGTCAGACGTACGACGAACGTAACCGGTAGGATAGTGCGGCTAAATTTGGAGTTAATGGGTTACCGCAGCAGACGTCCGACTCGAGTGCCTTTGCTGACAGCACGATATCGCCTATAGCGGCTCTCCAGGGCTCGTGACCGAATCGGTTGGACTCTGGACGATTGGAAACCATGGCCTGATGAGATGATTCCCGATTTCCTTTGATAAGAGATGATGGTAGGTTTCGAGTGTTGCACGGACCCTATGAGGCCCTGGACCCAAGCTGTCATCAGGGCACTGTGCTAACTGGTGGTGGCTCTATTATGATGTGGGCTGTGTTTACAGGCAATGGACGGGGTTCTCTAGTCCAACTGAATCATTGACTGGAGTTGGTGACGTTCAGCCACATTTTACACCATTTGTAGCTATTCATGGAATGCATGTTTTCAAACAACGATGTCATGTGCCTGAGCCACTGGTGTTCGCGACGGGTTTGAAGAACATTCTGGACAATTCGAGCGAATGACCTGACGACCCTGTCGTGAATGCTATCGAACATTTATGGGACATAATTGAGAGGTCAGTTTGTGCACAACATCCTGAAGCGGCAACACTTTCGCAATTGTGGACAGTTGTAGAGGCAGCAGGCGATTTCCAACGACTTGTTGAGTCCATGCTGCGTCGAGTTGCCGCATTACGCCGGCCAGAAGGAGGTCCGACACGGTATCCCATGATTTCTTTCACTTCAGTCTGAAGAGAATAAAGGGAAATTTCCGAGCAAGTTCTTTTAGCACATTTCTTTGTCAGACGAGAATGTCTTCGATTAAAGTGCGTATTTAACTACCACTATGATGGTTTTAGTTATTTTGTTGCAACCAATTGTACCAATACGGACGCGGTTTTCGAGAACTCCTCAATGTGCTGATGTTTTGAAATAGCGTGTATTCATACACTACTGGTCATTAAAATTGCTACGCCTCGAAGATGACGTGCTACAGACGCGAAATTTAACCGACAGGATGAAGATGATGTGATATGCAAATGATTAGCCTTTCAGAGCATTCACGCAAGGTTGGCGCCGGTGGCGACACCTACAACGTGCTGACATGAGGAAAGTTTCCAACCGATTTCTCATTCACAAACAGCAGTTGCCTGGTGAAACGTTGTTTGATGCCTCGTGTAAGGAGGAGAAATGCGTACCATCACATTTCAGACTTTGATAAGGATCGGATTGTAGCCTATCGCGATTGCGGTTTATCGTATCGCGACATTGATGCTCGCTTTGGTCGAGATCCAATGACTGTTAGCAGAATATGGAATCGGTGGGTTCAAGAGGGTAATACGGAACGCCGTGCTGGATCCCAACGGCCTCGTATCACTAGCAGTCGAGATGACATGCTTCTTATCTGCATGGCTGCATCGTGCAGCCACGTCTCGATCCCTGAGTCAACCGATGGGGACATTTGCAAGACAACAACAATCTGCATGAACAGTTCGACGGCGTTTGCAGCAGCATGGACTATTAGCTCGGAGACCATGTCTGCGGTTACCCTTCGCGCTGCATCACAGACAGGAGCGCCTGCGATGGTGTACTCAACGACGAACGTGGGTGCATGAATGGCAAAACGTCATTTTTTCGAATGAATCTAGGTTCTGTTTACAGCATCATGATGGTCGCATCCGTGTTTGGAAAAATCGCGGTGAACGCACATTGGAAGCGTGTATTCGTCATTGCCATACTGGCGTATCACCCGGCGTGATGGTATGGGGTTCCATTGGTTACACGTCTCGGTCACCTTTTGTTCGCATTGACAGCACTTTGAACAGTGGGCGTTACATTTCAGATGTGTTACGACCCGTGGCTCTACCCTTCATTCGATCCCTGCGAAATCCTACATTTCAGCAGGATAATGCACTACCGCATGTTGCAGGTCCGGTACGGGCCTTTCTGGATACAGAAAATGTTCGACTGCTGCCCTGTCCAGCACATTCTCCAGATCTCTCACCAACTGAAAACGTGTCACTACTCTTGATGAACTGTGGTAACGTGTTGAAGCTGCAAGGGCAGCTGTACCTGTACACGCCATCCAAGCTCTGTTCGACTCAATGCCCAGGCGTATCAAGGCCGTTATTACGGCCAGAGGCGGTTGTTCTGGGTACTGATTTCTCAGGATCTATGCACCCCAATTCCGTGAAAATATAATCACATGTCAGTTCTAGTATAATATATTTGTCCAATGAAGACCCGTTTATCATCTGCATTTCTTCTTGGTGTAGCAATTTTCATGGCCAGTAGTGTAGAACGTAAGTTAAATGAGCTGCCACTTTATTTCGTCAGCTAGAATGGCTGTCCATCCTTTTCAATTACAGACCGACTCCTGTAACTAGTTTTCAACGTTTCTAAAAATAAACTTACGTTGTTGAGACACTTTAATGAACAATGTTGAATATATACATAAGTGTATTCAATGCCGGCCGGTTTCAGCTGCTGCTTGCTTGTAAATCAACGTGTATCAAATTCGCGTTGATGAAGGCGTATAGGGAGAAATAGTTAGCACAACTTTTTCAATAAGTTTGTGAATTAATTCTTGCAAACATTTTAATCTCTCCCTTGTGCAGTGCACAATCCTCATGAATCAGAACTTCACACATTTGTAAACAACGTCACATCGAGCTTAACCTATACAGCAGTAAAGAAAAAGCGCAACCTCCAATTCTCTCTAAGTGAAGCGAATTTTGCTGTTTTGAACGTAATGATCGCTTTGCATGTTGTGAACGTTGCGATCAATAAGTCGATAGACAGTTCTTTCCGTCTTCGATTTGCTTCGATACAGCATCAAAATACGTCACGTCTGCACGAAATCTTGTGACATGCGTGATACTCGACTGTCGATCACAGAGACAATTGGCGACTTACAAATATCCGTGACATGTTTTTACTTTCTTTCAGACTGATCCTGAATTAACACATCAATCTATTTTGCGAGGCAGAATGCTACTTCGGTTTACAGAGATATTTTCGGGGGTCTGGGGATAAGCAACTCCCTCCTCTGCTTGATCTTGAATCCAGGAACAAATGGTGTGCACTGGGCACTAGATCAGGTCTACATGGTGGGTTTGTGTCCCTTTTCTGCATCAGGTCTTCAGGACTGGCAGGTGGTCGCAAATTTGACCCTCTTTCAAGAACATTAATACGGCCATCTTCAAGCTGTCTAACCTGTTCTCTTACCATTCCACCATTTATTGTGTTTCACCACGAACTTTATTAATTTTCAGATGAATTTCGACTGCTTTCATGTCTTTTATCTAGGAAAACAGCGCATTGCGTGTGTTTCAGACTTGGTGGGACTTTCGATGAAGTGAGACATTCTTTGGTGAGACAACACATTATGAGCGCCTGCTTAGTAGCGTGTTGGAACGCAATAAGCCGGTTGCACACACGCATCTAATGAGGCGCCACAACTTGTGTCTTGGTGTAATGGCATCATAAGCTACCGTTCGCAGTTGCACAGCTTTCAGTATGGCGTCAATTGAAATCATATGGGCGGGTATGAATGTTATGTGCAGATTATGACCTTAGAGCTGTGACAACAATTAAACACAAAGAACACGAAGTCTAAATGTTGGTTCCAAAAATAGATTTCGCACTGGAAAAAATCAGGGAAATCAAACACGTTTCTAAAAGAAATAAAGCCCAGAGACGAAAATGGTGTCTGTAATAGCAAACTAACCAACAGCTGGCATGTAAATATCATCGACAGATATGCCACTCTTCCAAGATTTTAGAATCTTATTATATTCGTTGGTATAGACATTTTGAATAACTAATTTTTAGTTTAACAGCTGCCACATCACATTCTGGAACTATTTCTTGCGTATAATCCACGATTTATACAATGCTTCGTCTCACAAATTACGATGTTTATCCGACACGCTTTTGTGGTCACATATATTAAGTTTCTCTATTCATTCAAAAATCTTTTAAGACTGTGGGATACGTCATAGGCTTGCACACACACACACACACACACACACACTCTGCTGCAGAAAATCAAACATAGGTTGCTGTTCTTTTAATTCTAGAAGCTGAGGAAGTGTACCTGCCGACCACTGTTTTCACTTGTTTGTACATACATAAAAAAAAAACGCTGAAATCGAATGGCGTACGGCAGCAACTACACCACGATAATTGCGACAGAATGCTCGTGTTTCGATGTACTGCCACCAGGGAGCGGTGGCGGTAGGAAAGTGGTGCAACAAAGTACAACCTAGCTTAACCTTTTTTTATGTCACAAAATACTGGGAGTTCACACATGTAACTACTATGCAACTAGAGTATGCCACTAGCTTTGGCGACACTTTTGTTGCGTGTGTGAAGCCGTCTATACAGCAGCAACTGTGTGTGGCATGGATTTGACGCATCGGTGGTAGGTTTCTGGAGGTATGTGGTACCTGATGTATATGCAGGTTGCAGTAGTTATGCAGAGATGAAGGGGCCTGCACGGGATAGAGTGGCGTGGGTAATTGCAGGAAACTAATCTTCGGGCTAAAGACAACAACAGCAACATAGTGGCATTATTGCACATAATGTGAGCACATAACTCGTCTCTTAAGTTTATTTTTTTCTTCCAACTTCGTTTCTTCATCAGACTCCTGAGAGATAACGTAGAAGGACAAAGAGCAGTAACCTTAATGGGCAATAAAACAGATCTGCGCGGTCCATCTATCAGTTAGAAAATGAGATCTTACTTGGGGCACGGAATGTTTAGCGACTTCATCATGCTGACGGAGTAAACCCAAGCGAATAGCCAAATGAACCCCTTCCAATAACAACGGCAGCTTATTACACTTTTTTTGTAATTAGCTATCAATGAAGTGCATAGCAGAATACCCCTTAAGAATTATACCATGCAAATGTATTGACATCTGGTTGGCAATGGCCAAATACCTAAAACAAAATAAAGGAAAAAAAGTAAATGTCTTATTACACGAGACGTCTATATACATGATCCTTGTAAGTAATCTGGTAGATACGATAAGACAACACACACATTTAATAATTTGTCGGTGATATAGTTTCAAGGTTTTGCATACAATCGTTGTAGCTAGACCAAAGAAGTTCTTCGTAGGTTTTTAAAGAAGAAGAATAAATTGAGACGACATGATTTTGGTCAAGTGAAAGTAATTAGAAAATATTCAGCAGCAATATGGGTACTTGCGGTTCAAGAGACCATAATGCGTGAAGAAGTTTTTATTCAGTAGTCGATAGGAAATGATTGCTACTAATGTTCAAAAAATGTCTTTTCAATGGAATGTCCGTTTTCGCCACACTGTCTTCGTATGCGATTTTTTTTTTTTTTTGGTCATCTCATATGATACTGCCTTCATAATTTAAATGCAGATAAATGCCACAAATGCCCCTAAAAAGGAGAAAGAACCCTTTAGCATTCACTCAACAAGATTACATGTGAACTTCTGGAGTACGTCACGTAGTTCACAGGCGAAGTGTGTTTTTCGAAGAAAGTATCGTTTTCAAATATGGCCGCTACAGCGATGCTGTTGGCAATCCATAGCCAAGCGGTGTTCGTAATATAAAGCAGCCAACACCAAAAGAATTGTGTGACTTGTAAAATGAGCGATTTTTGAGTTGATACTTGAATGACATTAGTTAACAGAGAAAACACATACAACTGTTTGTGAGGAAATGAGGCAAAAAAATTAAGAACTCATAAATGCGATTAATTTTGTACATAGCATATACAACATTACTTGCACGTTTTTAAGCAAAAGTTTTGACGTCTTTGGAAAACTGTTAGGAATATCTGTGGCTGTTTCAAATGTAGTCTACAGTAGTTGTTTAGTAAAACATTCACACATATCCAAATAATATTTTCATACAATACGTAATACTGAGGCATGCACATCACAGTCGGTTGTATTCACACAGATTTTTTAAAATTGAAACTTCTTTTGCAAGGACTTCCACTTTCAAATGGTTATCAATAACAATAAACACTAAGTAATGGGTTGCACAATAGAGCGATACACACAAAAATGAAACATTCTTGTTTCACTACTTTCGCTCAGTTCTTCTGTAAAGATGTCACATTAACATCATCTTTCAGCTTATAAATGCTGTTATATGAAATTCTTTTGAAATACTCATTATGGATGGCTGCACAAATATTGGTGCTACCCTGCAATACCGCTGCTCCAGCAACCTTTCTCTTCTGGTCCCTTCTGCATGGTCTTCCAGTTGAAAATAGGTAGGCTGGACAGATCGGAAAAACGCTTGGCACGGAATTTGAATCATGCCGTGCTTTTGAAAGTGGATCAGTTCTGTCGATACTTCCCAGATAATGTAGCTAGCTTTGAAACGCTTGGTACACCACTCAGAAATGAGCAGTGAACTACAATATTTGTAATATATTCTAGCCAAGTGATCCGGTAAATAATAATGTACCACAACCTAAAGCACTCATTACCAGATTACATTCAATACAAAACTTATCAGTGATTAAATTAGTAATTGTGAGATTCTGTCTTGAGATTTAATGGAGCCATTTGTGTCTCATTGTATCGTATTTAGGAATCCTGAATACATGTATCTTGCCTCCCGCTGTGTAATATCCATTAGCTTTTCGCGCGCGACAATTCATAATCGTAATGAAGATGGAACTGCATAAACGTACATTATGTTGCGTTAAACTCACACAAACACAACTCTGAAACACTCAATATGACTTCACTGTACTTAAATAACGATCTCGTAACAAACTCATGGCCAACAAGTTTTTATACCCAACACATTGTTGATACAACACAAGACAGCTGTTGACATTCGCCGCTTCTCGCTGACATCACAACTTCCAATGTTCGCAGTTGTTTGAGATTTGATTAGATGCACTTTCCGATTAAGTTAATCCATAGTGAAGAGATCCTCTGGGATGTGGAACATGCCAGAAAACAAGAATGTACAATAATATTTACAAAATAAGGACAGATATGCTAATGTATCTTCCACAGATCCCAAATGAAACTGCCCTTGTGCATGTGGAATCGGTAAAAAATATCTTAAGCATATTTACATTTAAAAGAATATAAAACTTTCACCAAATATTAAATGGCCAATACAGTTACGATCGTATGATAACTCTTAGGCTTTTGTAGTCACGCATCATCAAATAAAAAAATTAAATTAAAAAAAATTACAGCACTTATTTACAGTGATCGCATTACTGCACGAAATTTGTACAGAAGTCAAATTGTATGCAATATTCATATTATGTGATATTAATAATATACATGTAACAATCCGTTCCCCTGAGAAATTCATCAGTGGAGTAGAAGGAACTGCCGCCAATAAATCCTATAAACTCTTCTCAAGCTGAATTTTATTATTAGTTAAACTTTTTATGACCGCTGGCATGTTATTGCAAAAGTGTATTGCCGAATAGTGGACACCTTTCTGAACCAAAGTAAGTGACTATAAGTCTTTGAAAAAGTTATTCTTATTTCTAGTATTGATTCCACGACCAGAGCTGTTGATATGAAAAAAAGATATATATTTTAATGGCACATTTCATTAAAGAATAAATATATTTGGAAGCAGCAGTTATTATCCCTAGTTCCTTAAACAGCCCTCTACAGGACTTTTTGACTATATACCGCAAGTAATTCGTATTGCGCGTTTTTGGGCTCTAAATTTTAGCTTGGCTTGATGAATTATGGAAGATTTTTATTTTTATATCATCTATGTCTGACACATTTGCATAGCAATTGTTTAGTGT
This sequence comes from Schistocerca americana, assembly GCF_021461395.2. Classification (NCBI taxonomy): domain Eukaryota; kingdom Metazoa; phylum Arthropoda; class Insecta; order Orthoptera; family Acrididae; genus Schistocerca; species Schistocerca americana. The sequence goes on along the minus strand of NC_060124.1, from coordinate 90,629,075 downwards.
TTCAGCAGTTCTGTGGTATGCTCCTCCCACTTAAATTTATTACTAAGCCGTAATTCCAAGAATTGCTTGTCGTGGTGTTTAGGCATATACAGGCGGGAACCTTTCACAAGTTCTGAAATGAATATATTATGTTTTCCCAAGGTTTGGTGCTAGAGAATTGGCTAAGAATGATTTATTGAAGTCCATTAAAATTTCATTTGCTAATCTTTCTAAGGCTATACTTGATTTACCATCTGGTAATGTTACTGATGAAGAGATACAGGGTGGTCCATTGATCGTACCAGGCCAAATATCTCACGAAATAAGCGTCAAACGAAAAAACTACAAAGACGGAAACTTGTCTAGCTTGAAGGGGGAAATCAGATGGCGCTATGGTTGGCCCGCTACATGGCGCTGCCATGGGTCAAACGGATATCAACTGCGGTTTTTTAAACATGTACCCCCATTTTTATTACATATTCGTGTAGTACGTAAAGAAATATGAATGTTTTGGTTGGACCACCATAAATCTCTTTGAACTTATTACTGTATTCAAGCCTTAGTGCCCTATACAATTTTTATTCCTCACACTTCCCCCCATTACCAAATTGGCAATTCGTCGACGCCTCAGGAAGTATCCTATCAACCGATTCCTTCTTTCAGTCAAGCTGTGCGTAAATTTCTTTTTTCCCACTTAATACAGTAACCCTTCATTAGTTATCCGATCTACCCGTCTAGTCTTCAGAATTCTCCAGTAGCACCTTATTTCAAGAGCTTCCATTCTCTTCTTGTCTGAACTGCATATCGCCCACGTTGCGAACGAGGCTACACACCAGACAAATACCTTCAGAGATGACTTCTGTACACTTAAATTCGTATTAGATGTTAGCACACTTTCCTTTCTCAGAAACGTTTTTCTTTTTATTTACAGTCTTCATTTTATATCTTCCCTAGTTCGGCCATCCTTAGCTATTTTGCTTCCCAAATAACATAACTCATCTATGTACCAGGTAATTTTCATCTTCTTTCTGAATTTTAATTTCTTTTCCAGATATCTCCTTGGTTTCCTTCACGGCTTGCACATTGTATACAATGGAAGCATCAGGGGTAGGCTACGTGCGTCTCTCACTCAAAAAGCACTATGGGACTTAACATCTGAGGTCGTCAGTGTCCTAGAATGAGAATTACTTAAACCTAACTAACCTAAGGACATCACACACATCCATGCCCGAGGCAGGATTCGAACCTGCGACCGTAGCAGCAGCGCGGTTCCGGACTGAAGCGCCTAGAACCGCTCGGTCACAGAGGCTGGCGTCTCTCACTTCATTCCCAACAATAGCGTCCCTTCTTGTCCTTCGACCCTTATAAGTACATTCCGGTTTCTGCCTAATAGAGCAAAATCGCTAAACGTATTCTAACAATGTTGTAACATTTATGTGATGTACAGACGGTAGCAGAGCCAGGATGGGGAAGGTGTAGGCACATTTATTTGGTCCAAGCCATGTTGACACAAATTCATTATTTAACAATAATTGGGTATACATCAAAGTTAATACAATTAACAGTTTAAAAGGAAATTTTAGCAATAATTTTTTTAAAAACATTCTCTAGAAGAACATGCAGCTCTACTCTGAAACATTACATAAAGGTACTGTTAGTAAAAAGTATATTATATCGTACAATAGTGCAACATGTACAAATATTAACAATTACACCAGAAAAATATTGAACTTGTGATTTGTACTACATGTAAATCAAACCTTTAAAAAATCCAATTTGGTAAGAGTGCAACAAATTCCCTACTGCCTGCTAAAAACAAAATGTGGCAATGATAGTCAGCTTTTTTTTATTTCACTTAAGCTTACGTAAACCCTACACAAATGTCAATGTCATGTGACATCAGTTCACTTTCGTGACAGATACACAAAATTTCTAAATTATTTTATATCAGTTAAATAAGCTACAAGACAGAAATAACATTAACGACTGCTGACATGAGTAAACACTGTCAAGTTTTCAATTTCACGACGGTTGTGTTATCTAGCAAATTTTCATTTAAATACTCCCCTCCCCCCCCCCCCCCCCCCCCACGCGTTCCACAATCAATTCAATCAGTCTCGGGAAGGAACACAACTTAGTACAGAAATATGGCAATATCAAGAAATAGATGGGTTTATCCCAAGCAATATTAGTAGAATTAGGAAATTTGCAATTTAAACGCACCAAGTTTAACAAAGACTAATGTAATAATAAGTTGGACAGAACTTTCATAAAATGATCGATGGTAGTGGCTCCCGTGCCATACACTATGGAACAAATTAAGAATTATTCGCAGTAGACACCTGGCATATGATGATATTCTGAATTATTCCAAATCACAAAATGTTGGTTACAAGTACCAACCCCATAATAAAGTAATGGTCATGAAATATAATAAAAGTATATGAAAATTTCGGCCTTAGCCAGGTCACGAGAACCACACCAATGCAGTTCCCTGTTACACTCGAGTGCTAGGCCCAACAAACAACAGCTGGTCATTGAGAACTACGCTAAGCAAGCGAGCATTTCGTCCTCCCCACGTGATCGCAAACAGCCACACTCATCGCAGTCCTTAATCGGCAGGTACCAGTTGACTCCCCGCCGCTTCCGTCCTGTCACCACCAAGTCCCGACCGAGCCGTCCTCCCAAAACTGTTGCTCCGCGCACCAGCGCCAACAGCGCCCAGCGATCACGCCCCCTATCGCTGCGGCGAAAACAACTGAAATAATCTCGCGGGTAAATCAAAAATGCTCAGCCGTGACACGGCTCAATTTATTAAAATTTAATTTATAATTTTGCAGAATATTTTTGCGACATTGCATGCGTAAAATGGTTCAGTTTATTCGCTTTTGGCAAATTTTAATTTTTAGGGGGTTGCTTTCAGAAAGCTGTAGCTCTACAGAGAATTACGATTGGTCACATTTAAATAAAAACTTCTCCGATTCGTATGTGTCCCTATAACGTCGAATTTCCTATAAGGTTGTACGAGGGGGTGCTGGAAAGTAATGCCTTCTAATTTTTTATTTGAAAATTCTGAAAGATTTTTGAATTAAACGAACTTTATTAACATCCTGAATCTTTATTCTCCTTGTCTACGTATTTATTTCCCAACATAGTCACTCTGGCGACGAACAAATTTCTCCTAACGGGAAACTAGTTTGTTAATACCGTCACTGTATTATGTTCCACTTTGTTTATGGAGCCACGACCTCATCTCTGTCTGCACTGCATTATCACTATCAAAGTGATGTCCTTTTTTTACCTTAATACGCTGATCTACAGCCGAGAGAAGAGTTAAACAGCACAATGGTAAGATACCAAACAATAAAATAGGTGATAAAACGGTGACTTTGTTAATAACAGTCAAATGGAGGAAAGTTGCGAAATTTAGAATATAAAAACACGCTGGTGACGATGCGGATGAAGACACACAGTAAGTAGACAGGAACAATTAAAAGCCACGGCGACAGTCGGGTGTCTGTTCGCACGATATAAAAAAACACAACTAGCGACAGTATGGTGGCTGTTCGCAACACTGACAGGGGACGCACAACACTGAACATTCACTGAAAACAGCACTATAGGCGACACGGCGTTAGGTGGGGGTGGGGGGGGGAGGACCTGGACCGATGAGGGGGAAAAAAAGGGGTTAGGAGTGGGAAAGAAAAAGGGGAGAGCCGATGGAGGAAGAGGACATAGGAAAAGGGGGGGGGGCAGAGCAGACACAAGAAGGAGTGGGGAAGGCAGTGGAGGGGAAAGCAAAAGGACTTGGGGGAGAAGGAGTCGAAGAGGGGAGAGGTGGGGAAGAACAGGATAGAAGTGGGGGGGAGAGGGAGCCCAGGAAAAGGACAGAGGGAGGGAGGGGGAGGGAGGTAAGGATCAGAGTTGACAGGATGGATAAATGGAGCGAGAGGGGGAGTTGGTGGAAGCAACCTCAGGAAAGGAGATGAATGGTGAAAAGGTGGAGGGTAGGGGGGATACAATGGTGAAGGTGTCGCAGTGGGTGGGGATTGGAGAGGAGAGGAGCAAGGGGGATCAAGGCAGTGGGAGATGTAGAGGATGTGGATACGTTTTAGGAAAAGGAACAGATGGGGGAAAGGAATCAGGTCATAGAGGATCCGCGTGGGGGATGGGAGGCATATATGGAAGGTGAGGCACAGTGCATGGTGCTCGAGGATCTGGAGGGACTTATAGAATTTGGGGGGACGGATATCCAGGCAGGACTGACATAACAGAGGATGGGAGAATTAAGGATTTGTAGGTGTGGAGGTTGGTAGTGGAGTTCACCCTCCATGTCCAGCCAGAGAGGAGTTTAAGGAGTTGGAGTCAGTTGTGGGCACTGGATTGGATAGAGCAGTGATGAGGGATCCAGGTGGTGTGATGGTCTATGCTCGGGCCAAGGTAGGTGAGGGTGGGGAGAGGTGGACAGGATGGGCGCAGATGGTAAGGGGAAAATCAACGAGCGGGAAGGAGCGAGTGATACGACCTATGATGATTGCCTGGGTCTTGGAAGGATTGATTTCCAGGAGCCGCTGGTTATGCCATGCGGCAAAAAGGTTAAGCTTATTCTGGAGAAGGCATTGGGACCGATGAAGGGTAGGAGTGAGGGCAAGAAAAGCGGTGTGATCAGCATATTGCAGGAGGTGTACTGGAGGGGGTGGTGGTGGGTGGGGCATATCTGCCGTGTACAGGAGGTGCAGGAGAGGGGAGAGGGGAGAGCCCTGGGGCACACCCGCAGATGGGTAGAAATGTAGGAATCGGTGTTATGGATGGTAACATAGGAGGGGCGGCGGGAGAGGAAGGAGGCAATCAGATGGACATAGTTGATAGGAAGGGCGCATCATAAGCTGCGACATCGTCGAAGGTCTTGAGTTTGAACAGGAGACCAGGATGCCGTACACACTCATAGGCCTTTTCAAAGGTGAGGGAGACAAAAATGGCGGAGCGATGGGAGTTAAGCTGGAGGGAAAGGAGATGAGTGAGGCGTAGGAGTTGGTCATCAGCAGAGAAGGAAGATCGAAAGCCACATTGGGTGTTGGGGAGGAGGTGGTGTCAGTGGAGGTGGTGATGGATGCGCTGGGTAAGGATGGATTCCAAGAGCTTGCTGAACACTGAGGTGAGACGTATAGGGCGATAGGAAGAGGCATCAGATGGAGGCTTGTTGGGTTTGGAGAACATCAGGATATGGGAGATTTTCCACGGGTCGGGGTAGAAGCCGGTGGCAAGGATTACGTTGTAGAGGGTGGCAAGGACTGCAAGGAAGGAGGGAGGGCAGTGTTTGAGATGGCGGTAGGTAACGCGGTCGTGGTTGGGAGCAGTGTTGCGTTTAGTGTGGAGTGTGAGGCTGATGTCCTGTGTAGTGATGGGAGTGTTAAGGTGAGATGGCGTTGTATGGCCCAAGTACTGGAATCTAGGAGCAAGGGGAGGAACAGAGGTATCTGTACGTTCGATGACGTTGGGGAAGAGGGAATAATCAAATTGCGGATCATCGGTAATGGAAAAGACATTGGATAGGTGGGAGGCAAAGTGGTTGGCCTTACTGAGGTTGACAGGAAAGGGATGGACATCAAGGAGGAGAGGGTACCGCAGGGTAGGGCGGTTCCCAGTAAAGAGGTGGAAAGTAGAGCAATACTTTGAAGAGTTTATTGGGAGTGTGGCGTTGAGTTGTGCGCATGTCTGTCACCAGGCATGGCGTTTCTTCGCAGTAAGCATGTTGCAGATGTGTCGTTGCAATTGCCGGTGGCAGGTGAGTGTGTCCCGGTCACGAGTGCGGAGAAAAGATCGGTAGAGGCAGCGGGATTCACGAAGGAGAAGGACGGCCTGTGGGGGCAGGGCTGGGCGGTGAGGGTGGATGGCTTTGGTAGGGATATGGATGGCTACGGCGTCAGACAAGGTCTGGAGGAGGAAGGCAGCGGTTCGGGAGACGTCTTCAGGAGATTGGAGGGTAAGGTCGTGGCGTTCGACCTGGGTTGTATGGAGTCCCGGTAGGCAGCCAGTTGGCGCGGCAGTAATCGTGGACAAGTTTAGGTGGAATGTCAGGGCGAGGAGCGGGACGGGGAGATGACGTCCTCGAATGTGTTCTTTAAGGTTTGGAAACAGATGGAAATCGGATGGGAGCAAGTCAGGGTTGTATGGAGGATGCTCGAGGACAGTGAACCTAAGGCGTTGGATTGTTGCAGACGGCGTGGTGCTCGTGTGATTTGGCATTCCCATGCCAAAGGAGAGCGTGCTCCATGTGTGGACAGTCAGAAACACGATTACAGCACGCTGTTTCTCGTGCACCGTCATGCCACCGAGTTACACGCTACAATTAGGAGCCCTCTAGCGGCCGAGGGTTGCAAATTGCGCCAGCGCAGCGGGAAAGTCGACAGAGTAATATGCTTGGCAGATAATACCCGAGCCGATATCGTGAACAGAATAAAAATGAAATTTGGAGGCATTATTTTTCAGCTCGCGCTCGTATAGTAATGAACAGCGAAAATTTACATAGGTAAAAATAAGCAATAATATAAACAAAAACGTTTCTGTTATCGTGCTTCCGCAAGCAGGCCGTTTGCAAGATGACTGCGACTGCACGGTTACCAGCCACTATTCACCACAGTATGAAATATTGTCCTAGTTAGTGCTAAAATATTTGAAACGTGTAATTTTTGATTCAGTCTCCATCTATTGGGATTCAAATTTCACCAACAAGCCATGGTTGGGAAATCTGACAGATGCAGAACAGGGTCCCAAACACATTTTCCCGCTGATGTACTTCGACATCTCTTGCTCTACTATGGTCCAGTATGGACCAGCAGAGGCTGTATCTTGGTCTCGAAGACCATGTGACACCATTCCTCTGGATTTTTCTGTCTGGTGTCATCTCAGAAGTGAAGTGTACAGCACTCCCGTTGATACGGTCGGAGGGTCGGAGCAACGAAATTTAGTCTTGCCAAGATTGTTAGATGACCGGGGGATTCAAAAAATCTGTAACTCACTGCAGAGATGAGACCACTATTGAATCAAAATGTGAAAAGGACACGTGGAAGACCTCCTTCAACAGGTAGGTGTGTACAGTCAATTGTGACATACAACTTGCTGAAGTAGTATTCTACGAAGCGTGTTCAGAAAGTAATGAGAATTATGCAATTTCGCTTGTTGTACTAGATTGATTCGCGCGATTGTTTTTCTTTTTGTGTTTGTAAACATGTCAGATAAGTATCTGCACCGTGTTAGCCATATCAGTCAGTGTGCTGTCACCTGTCAAAAAAGGTTACATGTGTTGTGGTAGTATCGGCGATTATACTGGACAACAGATTTTTCGAACTCTCAGTGTACTATCCTGCGGTCGGCAGGAAAGAACTAACAGTAAATTTGAACACACTTTATTACAATTAAAGAAAAGATGCCTTCTTTGCATACACAAAGCAGAAAAAAACCACTACTCTGTGGTGCCAAAACGGATAAGGAAACACGACAGTGGAGGAAAATACTGACCAAAACTACTCTGCAAAATACAACGTGCTACTAAAAGACTACGGTGAGTGAATACAAGGCTAGGGCCGGCGTAAGTAATGGCCGGAGCTGTTCCTGGTTAGCCGGCTGGTGTGGCCGAGCGGTTCTAGGCGCTGCAGTCTGGAACCACGCGACCGTTACTGTCGTAGATTCGAATCCTGCCTCGGGCATGGATGTGTGTGATGTCCTTAGGTTGGTTAGGTTTAAGTAGTTCTAAGTTGTAAGGGACTGATGACCTCACATGTTAAGTCCCATAGTGCTCAGAGCCATTTGAACCATTTGTTCCTGGTTGGTAAACACTGCCGGCCTGACCGTCTAGGCGTACTTATAAAGCCAGGTCGGCGGAGTGCCACATCAGTCATATGAGTTCCGATTGGTGGAACACTGTCACATGTTGTCTAGGTAAGTAGTTCCCTGTTTATTTGGAAAATCTGTTATTATTTCAGTCCGCTGGCGATGTTTCTCTCCGCGATCCTGTAAGGGGGTCGGCAACCCATCTTGCGAGTCGGTTCTGCGGGCCCTTTAACAATAAGGGGCCGCTACGACACTCAGTTGCATGATATTTATTTACTGATTCTTTTACTGATTTTTCCTGTTCCAGTTTTTTTCGGTTATAGTAAATACTTACAAGGGAGATGGGACAAATATAAGATTGCAGATGGATGCTGGAGGATTAAAGAAGATCTCCCTGAAGTGTTTCGCAAACATAAGAGCTTGAAACGAATTTTGGTCTCTCTCTAAACTTATAGGTGAAGTGGTGTGCTAAGTGATAGTGTAAAAGTCTCAAATTAATGAAAGCTGGAAGGGGTCTTTTCTTTGATATTTAACAGAGAAAAAGAAATTTGTTCATGGGCATATAATATCTCAGGTCTTCTCTACGTATTACATTGTACAGTCCAGATGACTTGCGTTTATTTGTAGACAATTCAAAACACAGTCTGAAGTGTGTTGTACTACATAATGGAAATGTCTGTGCACATGTTCCAATTGTTCATATATGTATTTACGAGAGGAGCCTAATGACATAGAGACTACGATTAACCGGTTAATTTGCTGCTGGGTTAACAGAGAGGATGTACAAAGTATCCCTGCTTTCTTTGCTTGTGGGACAGCCGAGCAGGTGACAGACACTGGAACCAGAGGGAGTGGGCCATACGTGAGACTCTGCAATCCAGTATGCCAATTGTTGTGAATGATTCAATTGTTAGTCTAGAGAAAACATCTTCCCCTTTACTACACATCATACAGGGTTTCATTAAACGGTTAGTTAAAGCGTTAGATAGAGCAGGGAATGCTTCCAACATGTGGTCAGCACTCTTCCTGCTTTGTCTCTTGAGAAGATCAAGACAGTAGTGTTTAGTGGACGCCAAGTTCAGGCACTTCTACGTGATAATGAATTTATCACAAAGATGGATACCAAAAGAAAGACTGCATGGCTGTCACTCGTGGCAGTAGTGGAAAACTTCCATGGTAATAAAAATGCTGCTAACTTTGGAAGTTTTGTAGGTTAAACTTGAAATTTAAAACCGTCTTGATCGCAATTTTTTTATTGGAGTGAGTGACCGGTTTCGACTCTTCAATAGAGTCATCTTCAGACTCCAGAGCGGTGGATTTACACTGCCAGACGAGTTCCGTCGACCCTCGCAAGAGCGTCGAGGGTCGACGGAACTCGTCTGGCAGTGTAAATCCACCGCTCTGGAGTCTGAAGATGACTCTATTGAAGAGTTGAAGAGTCGAAACCGGTCACTCACTCCAATAAAAAAATTGCGATCAAGACGGTTTTAAATTTCAAGTTTAACAAATTTTAAGATCGCTAACTATATTTTCAAAAAATTCAAAAATTTTAGTTTCATAGGTGATACGTCGTCAGCATTTCATGACCTGGGGTGTAATATGAGTGTCAAACACCATTTCCTATAGATCAACTTGATAAATTCCCTGGCAACTTAAGCGATGATATCGTGTAAAATGTGAAAGAACTGGTTATGAATGATCATCGAATCAGAATAAGAGATGTCGCTGATTATGCTGGTATGTTGATTGGCTCTGGCCACCACATTTTCTCGTATGTTTTTGGAGCAAAAAGGGTGATAGCAAATTTTCTAATAAAACTTTAAAAACTTGAACATAAACGGTGACGAAAGAAAGTTGCTCGGGAGTTGCAAGATGAAGGAAGGAAGTTTAGAGTTTAACGTCCCGTCGACTACTTGATCATTAGGAAGGGAGCACAGGCTGGAATTTGAGCAGGAAACTGGCCGTGCCTTTTACAAAGGAACCATCCCAGAATTTGCCTCAAGCGATTTAACGAAATTACAGAAAAGCTAAATCTGGATGGCCGGACGGGGATCTCAACTGTCCGCCTCCCGTGGGCGAGTCCGGTGTCCAACTCCTTCCACTCCGCCGACGAATTTCTTAACAGAACCGATTCATTCGAATCTGAAGGGTGACACACACAATAAAGAGAGATAAAACAAAACAATATTAAAATTCCGTGCCAAACTCCAAAAACAGCGAGTACACCGCGTTACGTGAAATAAAAAGTCATTTGTTCAACCGAAATGACACAATGTACATGTAATATGTGTGTTCAGTACCCACAGAATGCGAAAGAAGAAGGATCAGTCACAACAAAACGTGAATAACAATAAATATATACACAAAACATACTGTCACAGCAAAATCACGTTTTTAAAAATCACAGGATGTATTAAGTCGCGGATAAAATTCACATTTACATCGTTGCTTTGCAGATGAAAGCTATCGGTGCAGGACACCACACAGATGGTCCTGCAAAACCATATAATGTAAACTCCTGATAAGAACAAAACCGAACAAAAATTGTCTTTAGGCCTAATTTTGTAAGATCACCTACAACCTAAAATTGTTTAATTTTTACAGTTTTTCATTAAACAAAACCCACTGATGATGGCGCAGAGTTGCCGAAACATGCTTGGGTACCAAGAAAAAACAGTGGTTTGCCTAAAAGGCGGAGCTTATATCCAATAATTTTAACTGCAAACACGGAAAAAAATGCAAGAGCTGCAAATCCAGAAGATGAATATTTGAAGAATGGTACACTGAGATCTGCTTGTGCTAAGAATACTTGTAATGATTACTTGGAGTGTCGATTGGCTACAAAGTTATACCCAGCAGTGTCGAACATAACCATGAAAAACCAACGAGCCAAGAGTTGAACCGAAGTTGAGCAACTTACGAAAAAGGAAAAGCACTCGAAGATATTTCGTGCAGGCTGGATGAGTTGATGCGTCAAGGCTGATGAAGAACGGTGGTATCGAAACTCTCACATAGGAAGACGAGAGCTTCATTCGATGCAAAATACATCTTGCTCAATGAACATTCCACCTAAACTTTCCCCGTAGCGAAAACGAAACGCTCGACAATATAAAGCTCCTCACACTGAAGACGAGTCGTGACGAACAGTTTTTGATGACGAACGACGATGTTAACTTCTTTATATTTTCAATACCTACAAATTTGAAAGTACTGAGTGAGCCGTCGCAAATATATGTGAATGGTACGTTTAAGAATTATCCACGATATTTCGCACAATCATTCACCTTTCATGGTCTGATAGAAAGTGTCTACGTGCCATTTGTATTCGTCGTCCTGGCTGATAAACGGCCGTGTTCATAAAATACAGTGTTACAGCATGTTGCGCAAAATTCTCATGGCCACGACATTCAACCTGTAGAGGTTTTTATCGTTTTTAAAAGTGGCATTAACGAAGCAATGAACAGCACTGGATCAAATTCAAGTATCCGTGGCTGTTGGTTTCACCTTGCTCAGTCTCGGTGGTGGAGGATACAGGAGCTAGGCCTGTCGAAAACGCTGCTCCCAGCACGCCAGAGAATAAATTCTTCGGTGTGCCTTTCTTGAATCTAGGTGAGGTGATGCATTGTTTCACTGATGATTTAGAGGCAATTATCCCTGAAGCCTTGTTTCATCTAGCTGTCTGGGCCGAACACTCGCCCACCTGCAACCGTACCACCGACGGTTGTGAAGCTCTCTGTTCTAAACTGAAGGATCCGTTTTATTCTGTCCACCCTTCTGTCTACAGTCTTGCGGAATTCTGCTTGATGTGCAAGCAGACGCATACGTGAAAATCAGGAGTGCGAACAGTGCCAAGCGACGAAAACAAAACTGTTGAGAAGGAAGCTTTTTAACGGGAGGAAATGGAAGACTTGAGGAAAGGAGTCATCGATTGTTTCTGTTTTGTTAACAGATCTTATAATTAAATTTTCCCGGAAACATATAAGTCTCGTCGCTATCTAAGATAATGAGGGAATCTGAAGAAGTGAACTAAATTTGTGCCACGGCAGAGACTCGACCCCAGGTCTTCCTGTTTAGTAGACAGAGATGCTAACCATTACGCCACTGGGGCACTGTAGTCAGCATTGTATGTACGGAGAAAATAAGCTAAAGACATGAGGTTGTGTTGGGGAGGGCATTCACTTGGGTAGTTCGTGCAGCAATGTTGACTATAGCGCTACGGTGGTGTAATGATTAGCATTTCTGTCTAGTAAGCAAGAAGATCCGGGTACGAGTCACGGCTGTGATACAAATCTTAGTTCATTTCTACAGCTTCCATCATTTATTAAAAGAGTTAGCTTCAGGTAAGTTTTTGTCCCAAGAACTGAAGAAGAAACCAGCCGACTTATTTTTGACGATGTAATGATTTCCAATGATGTGTTTGTTGATTGTTATTTTAGTTATAATTTCGGTCGCGGATATGGGAGACCATCAGCCAGTCTCCTCGTGATGTCTCCCTGGCAATGGTAACTGGCTGACTAATTCTCTGCCGGCATTTCGCAAGTCCCAAGTTTACCCCTTCCCGCAGTTCACATGATTAAGAGACGGCTGTCCGCAGTTCACAAGCTGTGGACCGGAGAACTGCATTCAGTAAGTGATTTAAGCAGCAATGTTGACTATAGCGCTACGGTGGTGTAATGATTAGCATTTCTGTCTAGTAAGCAAGAAGATCCGGGTACGAGTCACGGCTGTGATACAAATCTTAGTTCATTTCTACAGCTTCCATCATTTATTAAAAGAGTTAGCTTCAGGTAAGTTTTTGTCCCAAGAACTGAAGAAGAAACCAGCCGACTTATTTTTGACGATGTAATGATTTCCAATGATGTGTTTGTTGATTGTTATTTTAGTTATAATTTCGGTCGCGGATATGGGAGACCATCAGCCAGTCTCCTCGTGATGTCTCCCTGGCAATGGTAACTGGCTGACTAATTCTCTGCCGGCATTTCGCAAGTCCCAAGTTTACCCCTTCCCGCAGTTCACATGATTAAGAGACGGCTGTCCGCAGTTCACAAGCTGTGGACCGGAGAACTGCATTCAGTAAGTGATTTAAGCTGCTCCGCTGGTTTTGGTTCTATTATCTTCTTCTGTTACTTCCGGCGGTGTCAGCTTTCGCTATTAGGACCGATGTCCACTGTACATCGTGAGTAGTACATTTCTTTCAGACTTGCTCGAGGTGCTTGCTTATGGCGAGGATCTCACTGAGAGCTCGTGGTGAGTTCTAGAATTTCGATGAGTTCTAGAATTTCACCACAATAATGTTACGGCGTGCCTGCGGATAAAGGGGTGCGCGACCGCAGCGCCACGGACCGTGCCCCCACCACAGACGCCAGTGGGGACGGGGTACCTTAGCGTATCGTAGCTGGCGGCGTGAAGCCAGTGCGCCACGGGACTGGCGCCAGTCGCTACACATGCCGGCCGTCCGCCGATTGCTCGCCGCGCTGCTGGCGCTCGCAGGTAAACTGTTTGACTGATTGGTTTTTATTCGCCACCTCAGTTACTGAATGTGTGTATGCATGTATGTGTGGTTGCGAAGGCCGTATCAAGACAAAACAAAAGAGCTACGTTGTGAGGGAACATTTGAGTGATGGAGGGGCGAGGGGTGATTCCTGTTTGCACGAATATTCTGTCTTGTTTAGCGCTACTTCTAATTAATTCTATTTTCTGTTATGGAAGCCGTGTTATATCCATGTTTATTATCTTAATGGCAATGTAAGTTATCAGTACATGTAGATTGCCGGCCTGTGTGGCCGAGCGGTACTAGGCGCTTCAGTCTGGAACCGCGCGACCGCTACGGTCGCAGGTTCGACTCCCGCCTCGGGCATGGATGTGTGTGATGTCCTTAAGTTGGTTATGTTTAAGTAGTTCTAAGTTCTAGGGGACTGGTGACCTCAGATGTTAAGTCCCATAGTGCTCAGAGCCATTTGATTTAGTACATGTAGATTACTCAATAAATTACTGTTATGGGAAAAAAGCGGTAAAGCGTGTGCCTGGAAACCGAGAGGTCGCGGGTTGGAATCTTGGCCGGACCACGGATTTTTCAGTCTTCGTTTTAATATAGCGTTCACTTGTTAATGATGTGAGGGACTGCCAGAAACGACACGTGACACGTGGTTCGGACTCCCCATTAGACTGTAGTTCCCCTTCGCCCGTTTGGAGAACTGGGGTATGTTGGGGACACGCAAGTCGACGAAGAGGCGTCCAACAGAAGACTCGCATTAGGCCACTGAGCCACAAAATTGTTATTATCACCTCTTTAAAATGACACAAGTATTTTGAACTTATCGTAACTCTGAGTAATCTTAATTTATTGTCTAAAAATTTCTGACACACGTTTGTCGCAACTTGTTGGCTGAAAAAACCCGCTTTTCAAACTTTTAATTAATTCCACAGATTATATGTCAAATGTTACATCCTGTGCAAAGAAACGTCATGGTTTTTAGAACCAAAATTAGGGTACAAATCACCATTGTTGGCTCTCTCAATCCGATTCTCTGTACAACCATGAAGAGATTTCTTCCATAACTCAGTGTCAGACAGAGCTCTGAAAAATAAGTTTGATGTCTATAACGTCCAGATGACGGTAGTCTCTGGTTGTATTTCGTGGTTTCTCTGATCCTTGGTATCTAACGTATTTGCACCAAATGTATCGCCGCACTGGGCATAATCCATGTAAAGAGCCAAGATATGTATTGTGTTCTAAATTTATAATCATATGATGCTCTTGTTATGTACAGCAAAGGAAAAATATTATAGGGTGACACAGAAAAACGGAAACTTTTCAAACACCCAGTTAAAATAGAAAAAAATTCAATAGAAAACTTTCACTGAGAGCAATTGAACCACCACAACTTGCATTTTAAGAGACAGTAATCCAAATTATTGGTGTTTGAGGATTACATCCTGTAGAACTTCTTGACCATATTCTGAGTCCGAATATAATAGATTTTCTAGAGATCGAAAAGCTTATGTTCAAGAACCAGCACGGTTTCTGAAAGCATCGCTCATGCGAATCCCATTTTGCTCTTTTCTCATAAGTATACTGCGATCTATAGATGAACAGCAACAGACAGATTACATACTCGTATTTCTAGATTTCTGGAAAGCATTTGACATGGTGTTCCACTGGAGACTGTTAACGAAGGTACGAGCATACGGATTAGGTTCCCAGATATGTAAGTGGCTCGAAGACTTCTTAAGTAATAGAATCCAGCACATTATCCTCGACGGCGAGAGTTCATCAGAGACAAGGTTATTGGCAGGAGTGCCGCAGGGAAATGTGATAGGATTGCTATTATTTTCTGTATACATAAATGATCTGGCGGACGGGATGAGCAGCAATCTACAGTTGTTTAGTCCAAATGGTTCAAATGGCGCTAAGAACTATGGGACTTTACACTTGAAGTCATCAGCCCCGTAGACTTAGAACTACGAGGCCTGTTCAGAAAGTAAGCTCCGATTGATTGCCAGATTGAAACCACAGTGAACATCAGAAATGTTTTGCTTGTAACAATTAGCTACACCTTTCAGCTACTTCTCTACGTAGTCGCCGTTCTGACTTAGACTTTTGTCATAGCGTTGTACCAACTTTTCAATAGCCTCATCATAGAAGGCAGCCGCCAGTGCTTTCCGCCAATTCTCCACGCTGGCCTACACCTCGTTGTCTGTGTCAAAATGTTGTCTTCAAAGACAGCGAGCGGTTCATGTGACCAGAGATGAAACTCAGGGGGAGACAATTGCGGACTGTATTGTGGGTAATCTCACATTTCCATTTGAAAACGATGCAGGAGCATCTTCATTGCCCCTGCAGAATGCGGCTGAGAATTGTCTTGAAGAAGAAACAGCACGACAGTTATGTAATGTTAGCTGCGTAGCTTCAGGCGAAATTTCTCACCAGGCCCTCGTACTTGGCGGCAGACACTATTTTCTAGACATCTTTACGCACTCACTGCGAGCTCAGGAAAGAGAAGAGCGACGTGATGCTAACTGGGGTTATACTAGAGACACTACCCAACACATCTTTGCAAAGCTTTATCGGATTTTCATAGTCGTTTCCATTTCGCGACCGATCGGAGCTTACTTTCTGAACGCCCCTCGTACTTAAACCTAACTAACGTAAGGACAACACACACATCCATGTCCGAAGCAGGATTCGAACCTGCGACCGTAGCAGGTGCGCGGTTCCGGACTGAAGCGCCTAGAACCTCTCGGCCACAGCTGCCGGAAGCTGTTTCGTGATGGCGATGTGGTATGAGGGAAGGAGTCGTCTGTAAACGACTGTAGGAGGATACTTAGACCGAATTTCTGGTTGGTAAGATGAATGGCACCATGACAGTTGGTGGAGTTTTTGCTAGGGCAGAATTTCCCAAACTGCGTGTTTCACGGAAAGTGAACAAGTGCTCTGCAAAAAATAATTAATACAATTTTTTCGACGTTTTGACAAAATTATTTTTTAAAATTTTATTGTGATTATTGTGTTATTATTTATGATTTACAATTGAAGTAATCACTGAATAACACAGGTTTTCCTCATTTTTAAAAATTTTAGTAACCTTCAAACTAAGACAAGGTATTCCATGAAAGTGTATCAAAATTCTCAAAGAGGTCCGCCTGAGGAAAAGTTCGGGAATCACTGTCCTAGGGGTTCACTGGAAGATGGACTGCAAAGTTCGAACTAACATAATAAGGCTAAAAATGAACAGTAACATAACTGCTATACGGAAACACGCTTACCTTAGGATGAATGTTTGTATGAAAAATCCGTTCTCCGCTCCTTAAGAGCAGAGACTCTGTCAATGAAGCATTCACTGGAGCCTACGATGCTGTGTACGAAATCTCTCCCGATAGAGAGCACTGCATCTGTCGTTAGCCGTGGTACCTCGTAGAAAAATTATATTCTCTACAGAGCAGAGAAAGATCGCTTTGCATCATACGCTGTCACCGTTGCCGGTTTGATAAAGATCGGTTTTTGGACTTTCATTTTATCCCTAAAAGGCTTCTGCAAATTATTTTGGAACGCAAATTGCAGAAGCAGAACAGCACCTGTGAGAGTTACAAACTCGCTCCTCGTGTAGAGTATCTGAAGTTTTGTTCTCAGTCACGCGGAGTGGCGGCGTGGTTTGAGGCGCCATGTCACGGATTGCGCTGCCCCTCCCATCGGGGGTTCGAATCTTCCCTCGGGCATGGGTGTGTGTGTGTTGTTCTTAGCTTAAAGTAGTGTATAAGTCTAGGGACCGATGACCTCAGCAGTTTGGTCGCATAGGAATTCACACACATTTGAACGTTTTTCTGTTCTCAGCTTATTTACATCAGCGAAGGGATATGTAAGACCTCTGCGACAAACTTTGTGGAAATTGACTTATAAACGAAGTAAATTTTTCAGAAATAAATAAGCTTGCACGACGAGATACCCTGTGAAGTCAAAGTGTTCAACAACCAGAGCCATTATTGTATCACACACTACTTTTTCTAACAACAGGTTTTGGAATTCGTTTCCATGTCTATCTTCGCAGAACCCAGCAGTTTTCGGCATATATAAATCATGTCAGTAATGCTGTCTCGTATACGCTGTACGGCATTTTTGAAATGTTCTCCCCTCTGTTGTTCGGTCAATGGCCAACCGCGCATTTTTGGTATTAGCTGTACAATATCTCAACGTGTGGCATAATATTAGAAAATGTAGACAACCAAAATTTACTTCGGGCGCAGCCTCTTTTTTGAGTAATTTTTGCAGTTTGTCGAGATTTAAGCTGAATGTACTCCAGCCATTCTAAAAGATGCTATCTATTTTCGTACACAACAAGCTCAGTTCTCAGTTAAAAATTCCATTTTGTTTTGCGAATTACGGGGACTTTACTGTTCATTATGTCAATTAGCTCGCTGTTCGCTGTGAAGAACTGTGAAAAAAAGGAAGCAAGAACCTCACAAAGGTCAGCAAAAGCCAAAAAACTCTAAAGTCCATACTCAAGAATCGTTCTTTGGGCTGAAATCCGCTTACATGTACGAGCATAACAACGAATAAATAGATATGTCTAAGATGCTCTCTCAGAAGAGTCTGTACATCTGGACGACGACTCATGATGTATAGTACGTTTCTTTAAGCCATTGTGGTAACGTTTTTGTATCATGTTCATGACGACTGAGGAACGTTTAAAACCTTTCTACAAATTTTCCCTTGGACGAAACGTACCTGTAAACATGGCAAACTGCGAAATTGTTGAAATATCGTTTATGTTATCGACGATAACTGATACAAAATCAGTGGCAGCAATTTATTTTCTTGCTCGGTAATGATAAACCTGCAGTGTACACGAAATGCATGCTCAAAAGTACGATAAAATTTCATACAGTCCACAGTTTTAGAGTAAACGTAACAATATTTGTAGATCTGATCATTATGTCTTTCAGTTGACTGCCTATAACCAACATCCAGTTTTGGTCTAATATCCTGTTTCCCTAAAAGATTGTGCTCTAGCTGTGCAGTTACATGTGATGTGGACCGCTCATGTTTCTTTTATTTTCCGTGTTTAATGTACGAGATCGTCAACGTCTCTTAGCCTCCAAGTCTTTTCGCACCCAGCATGTTCTCTCTGTCTGTCTGTCTCTTTTTCAAACAAAAAACACGGAAACAATACAATTTGTTTCTGATATTACAGTCACATACTCAATCTACTCTCCTGTAAATGTGTTGGCTGAAATTTATTTCAGCTTCTTTACTTGTCATTTTAGTTATCTTGAATAACTTGATTTCCGGCGTCAGGCTCCCTAAGTCCTTAATATGGAGGATATCTTGAAGCGACCGGGAAAAAAAATTATTTTTCCTAAACCTCAGCGTTGAATTATCACACATTTTGACTTCTTCCTGTATGCTCTCACATCTTCAAATTCACAACTGCATATCGAATCTTCCTGCGTGACAAATAGTAAAAGCTAGTCACAGTATTGGTAACTTAAAAGCAACAAATAAGAAATTGGCTCTGAGCACTATGGGACTTAACATCCGAGGTCATCAGTCCCCTAGAACTTAGAACTAATTAAACCTAACTAACCTAAGGACATCACACACATCCATGCCCGAGGCAGGATTCGAACCTGCGACCGTTGCGGTCACGCGGTTCCAGACTGAAGCGCCTAGAACCGCACGGCCACACTGGCCGGCCAACAAATAAGAGAAAACTTCCGCCTATCGTTGCTGACCAGGCTCTTGTTGTTATTGCAGTCCCATAAATATAACAGCTCGCAGATATCAATGACACAACAGATATTATAAGTTAGAGAATATTGTTGATATGACTATGTTGGTTCATAAGTTCATAGCGTTTTCGTTTTGCTTGTGGGTATTCCGGTTGCAATGGGTTTATTTATCGTTTGTCAGTTTTTATTTGTGGTTCACTGTTGCTATTTGAGTTTACATACCGCCCTTTTGTCATTTGGAGTTAGTAAGTGGAGCTGTGGACGCTAGAAACTGGAGCGCCAAGTGGAGAAATCGGAACATTTCCGACACATTCTTCTGTTTGAGTTCAGCAGTGGGGTGACAGCAGCGCCGTGTATGGGGATAATGCCATTGGACAGAGTACGGAAAGAAAATGGTTTTCTCGTTTTAAGGAGGATCGTTTTGACATTAGTGACTCTATACGTTCAGGAAGACATTTGGGGTTTCACGAAAATCGTTTGAACACATTAATTCACAATGATCCACGTAACTGTACTCGAGAACTGGAAGATGTGATGAACTGTGGTTATTCCAGCATCGTGCGACATTTTCATGCAGTGAGGAAGGTCCAAAGACCGGGTATGTGGGTATCGCATACTCTATGCCAAAACCACTCGAGCGTATGGATATCACATGCTCTAAGCAAGTGGCCGTATGTGCTTCTCTGCTTGCTCATCAACTGGGTCGTGAACAACATCGACCATTCCTATCTAGCTATCCATTATCGGTACTGGTGGTGAGAAATGGTGTCTTTAGGCTAACATAAGGAAAGAAAGAGGAATGGTTGAGCTCAAAGAAAGCAGCAACTATCCGTACGAAGACTGATTGCATCCATAAAAGATAATGTTATGCATCACATCTACATCCACGTCTACACCTACGTGATTACTCTGCTATTCACAATAAAGTGCCTGGCAGAGGGTTCAATGAACCACCTTGAAGCCGGCCGCGGTGGCCGAGCGGTTCTATGCGCTTCCGTCCGGAAGCGCGTGACTGCTACGGTCGCAGGTTCGAATCCTTCCTCGGGCATGGATGTGTGTGATGTCCTTAGGTTAGTTAGGTTTAAGTAGTTCTGTTCTAGGGGACTGATGACCTTCGATGTTAAGTCTCATAGCGCTCAGAGCCATTTAAACCATTTTGAACCACCTTCTAGCCGTATCTCTACCGTTCCACTCTCGAACGGCGCTCGGGAGAAACGAGCACTTAAATTTTTCTGTGCGAGCCCGGATTTCTCTTATTTTATTGTGATGATCATTTCTTCCTATGTAGGTGGGTGCCAACAGAATGTTCCAGCAATCGTCGGAGAAAACTGGTGATTGAAATTTCATGAGAAGATCCCGTCGCAACGAAAAACGCCTTTGTTTTTATGATTGTCACTCCAATTCACGAATCATGTCTGTGGCACTATCTCCCCTACTTCGCGATAATACAAAACGAGTTGCCCTTCTTTGTACATTTTCGATGTCATCCGTCAGTCCCATCTGATGCGGATCCCACACCGCACAGCAATACTCCAGAATAGTGCTGACAAGCGTGGTGTAAGCAGTCTCTTTAGTAGACCTGTCGCACCTTCTAAGTGTTCTGCCAATGAATCGGAGTCTGGTTGGCTCTACTCACAACATTATCTGTGTGATCGTTCCAATTTAGGATATTTGTAATAGTAACCTCTAAGTATTTAGTTGAATTTACAGCCTTGAAATTGTTGTGACTTATCGCGTAATCTAAATTAGCGAATTTCTTTTAGTACTGATGTGAATAGCATCACACTTTTCTTTACTCAGGGTCAATTGCCACTTTTCGTACCAGACAGATATCTTATCTAAATCATTTGGCAATTCGTTTTGGTCATCTAATGACTTTACAAAATTGTAAATCACAGCATCATCTGCAAACAATCTAAGACGGCTGCTTAGATTGTCTCCTATGTCGTTAACATAGATCAGGAACAATAGAGGGCCTATAACACTTCCTTGGGGAAAGCCGGATATTATTTCTGTTTTACGTGATGACTCTCCGTCTATTACTGCGAACTGTGACCTTAGGAAACCACGAATCCAGTCGCACAACTGAGGCGATATTCCATAGGCATGCAGTTTGGTTAGAAGACACTTGTGGGGAACGGTGTCATAAGCGTTCTGGAAATCTAAAAATATGGAATCAATCTGACATTCCGTGTCGATAGCACTCATTACTTCTTGAGTATAAAGAGCTAGTCGTGTTTCGCAAGAACCATATTTTCTGAATCCGTGCTGACTACGTGTCAATAAATCGTTTTCTTCGAGGTACTTCATAATGTTTGAAGTTCGCCCCCGGTAGCTGAGAGGTCAGCGCGACAGAATGTCAATCCTAAGGGCCGGGGTTCGATTCCCGGCTGGGTCGGACATTTTCTCCGCTCAGGGACTGGGTGTTGTGCTGTCCTACTCATCATCGTTTCATCCCCATCAACGCGCAAGTCGCCGAAGTGACGTCAAATCGAAAGACTTGCACCCGGCGAACGGTCTACCCGACGGGAAGCCCTACTCACACGACATTTACAGTTTTATAATGCTCGAATACAGTATAAGTTCCAAAACCCTACTACAAATCGACATTACTGATATGGGAATGTAATTCAACGGATTACTCCTACTTCCCTTTTTGGGTATTGGTGTGACTTGAGCAATTTTCCAGTCTTCAGGTACGGATCTTTCTGTTATTTAATTGTTAAATATGAAGCTATTGTATCAGGTGGTACAGCGACGGTGTGGTGTGCTACAAATTGCTTCCCCGAGGTCTAATGATCACTGCTGACATTTGTTGTCAACAACTGACACGTCTAGAAGACAGTCCAAGAACAACGACCAGGAAGACTGCGTGACGTGATGCTACTCCACGCCAACGCCCACCCGCAATCTGGTGGACTGACAAAAAAAAAACACTATACAGGAGCTAGGTTGGGAGGTCATTCCCCACCCACTTAATTGACTCGATCTTGCGCCTTCAGATTTTTCCCTTTTTCGCTCTCTATCGAAAACTTTCAAGGAACTCCCTTTCCGCATGAAAATGCGCTCCGAACATAACTCGACGAGTTCTTCGCCTCAAAACCATTTGATATCTACAGTCACGAAATCGAAAACTTACCCCAGCTTTGGCAGACTGCTGTAAATAATGAAGAGAATACACTACTGGCCATTAAAATTGCTACACCATGAGGATGACGTGCTACAGACGCGAAATTTAACCAACAGGAAGAAGATGCTGTGAAATGCAAATGATTAGCTTTTCAGAGCATTCACACAAGGTTGGCGCCGGTAGCGACACCTACAACGTGCTGACATGAGAAAAGTTTCCAAACGATTTCTCATACACAAACAACAGTTGACCGGCGTTGTCTGGTGAAGCGTTCTTGTGATGCCTCGTGTAAGGAGGAGAAATGCGTGCCATCACATTTAAGACTTTGATAAAGGTCGGATTGTAGTCTCTGTTAGCAGAATATGGAATCGGTGGGTTCAGGAGGGTAATACGGAACGCCGTGCTGGATCCCAACGGCCTCGTATCGTTAGCAGTCCAGATGACAGGCACCTTATCCGCATGGCTGTAACGGATCGTGCAGCCACGTCTCGATAACTGAGTTAACAGATCGGGACGTTTGCAAGACAACAACCATCTGCACGAACAGTTCGACGGCGTTTGCAGCAGCATGGGCTGTTAGCTCGGAGACCATGGCTGCGGTTACCTTTCACGCTGCATCACAGACAGGAGCGCCTGCGATGGTGTACTCGGTGACGAACCTGGGTGCACGAACGGCAAAACGTCATTTTTTCGCATGAATCCATGTTATATTTACAGCATCACGATGGTCGCATCCGTGTTTGGCGACATCGCAGTGAACGCACATTGGAAGCGTGTATTCGTCATCGCCATACTCGCGTTATCACCCGGCGTGATGGTATGGGGTGCCATTGGTTACACGTCTCGGTCACCTCTTGTTCGCATTGACGGCACTTTGAAGAGTGGACGTTATATTTCAGATGCGTTACGACCCGTGTCTCTATCCTTCATTCGATCCCTGCGAAACCCTACATTTCAGCAGGATAATGCAGCCGGCCTTTCTGGATACATAAAATGTTCGACTGCTGCCCTGGCCAGCACATTCTCCAGATCTCTCACCAACTGAAAACGTCTGGTCAATGGTGGCCGAGCAACTGGCTCGTCACAATACGCCAGTCACTAATCTTGATGAACTGTGCTATAGTATTGAAGCTGCATGGGCAGCTGTAGCTGTACACGCCATCCAAGCTCTGTTTGACTCAATGCCCAGGCGTATGAAGGCCGTTATTACGACCAGAGGTGGTTGTTCTGGGTACCGATTTCTCAGGATCTATGCACCCAAATTGCGTGAAAATGTAATCACATATCAGTTCTAGTACAATATATTTGTCCAGTGAACACCCGTTTATCATCTGCATTTCTTCTTGGTGTAGCAATTTTAATAGCCAGTAGTGTATATTATCGATGAATCAAGTCTCTGTTATTTGTATCTGTCATGTTTATTAAACTTATGGGAAAACGCCACGAACTTACGCATCAGCCCAGTAGTTTCAAAATCTGCCATTTATGTGTCATGTTGTCGGAACGGCTGAGGAGGAGGAACCGTGCTTTGGTGAGGCTGTACAGCAGGAGGGAAAGCGGAGACTGCGTCGAATGCACGCCGGACCGTTGCTCCAATGCTGAGGATAGCAGACACCCCCTACCCCCGTTCCTTTCTCCGCCCACGGCGGACGAACTCTGGGGCTGGAATGCGGGGTTCGAGGGTGCAGAGCTGGATGTTACGCCCAGGTGTAATCGGGCGCGTTAGAGCCGACCGCCGTTTTGAAACATGACTGTAGACGTCGGCGGAGAGTTTCATACGTACACGGACGGAAAAAGTCAGCACCAAGAAGGAGTTGTGGGAGATAAATGGAAGTTGATAGGCGTGTTTTTTGGATGAAAGATGTGTATTCACATATCATGGCAGTCGCATAAGAGTGCCACTGGTAGCGGTCCTATGAGGATGCAAACCAGGTTTGTTTTAAAAGCGCGCTTAACGATAGCTAGCGTTACTTACCTTTTGAGATCGGAAGTTCTGAGATGATTTTAGTCCTGAAAGCCTTCAAGACGACGGAGGCGCCATTATCATCAGCTCATTGAGCTCGAATGAGGTCTTGCAACAGGTCTAGGAGAAGCTGGATATTCGTTCTGCGATACTGCAAAAAGACTTGCAGGAATGTAGCCATTGTACAGGGAATAGGCAAAATAATGTGTACACCTGTATTTAATTGGGAATTACAATTAAATGGATACCCCTAGCTGCATACAGACGTTGATATAAGTCAACGGCGACAGTTGAAAATGTGTGCCCTTTTTCGCACTGTTGACCATGTTTCTCCTTTTTTGTGGTGTACTATCGTTCTTTTGCCACTCGAGATAACTATTTCTTCGGACACTGCTTTTAACGACGTAAATATTGCAACACGTAATGGACACTGCTTTTAACAACAGCTTTCCCTCCAGCCTCCAAGCAGTTCTCCCGGTGTATGACGTTCATTTGCAGCAGCGTTCTCATGATCTCTGCTGTGTGGCTGGGTTCCCTTCCGGTCACCACAGCCGTCAGTTACCCTAGAGGAGATACGTAGTAAGAGCCACCGGTCTGTGAATCGCGTTAACTTTGCCCTGTGTATAGTTGTGCCTGTAATTAAACTGTTTGTGTGTCGTATGTTATGAAGCGGCTGTTGGCACCGGCCTAGGATTTGCCTGTGCGATTGTCAGAAGCCGCTTACAAGCCACATTTTGGCTGGCCAGTGTACCAGACCAGCGGTTGGTTAATCTAGTTCTGAATTGCGATATGAGTACGTGTGATTCCAGCGGAATACGAACTACAGCAGTGTCCCGTAACGCCCCTAATGCCTTAATAGCGGGAAATGCGTGGCTTGATATTGGGCTTGTTAGCTGCAACTTTTATGCCTTTTATGCCCTCAGGTGCTTCAATGAACCCTCTGCCAGGCACTTAAATGTAGAAATAGATGTAGATTTAATTGTATTACTATACACTTAGAGTCGGTCCGGGATCTTCTTGTAACAAAGTATACCAGTCACTGTCCGGCATTGATGCCTGGCGTTGTTAACGCGGTTTATTATTTCACGGTTCTCTCGTTTCTGAAATCGCATGCTGCGTTGGCAGTGCGTGGCTTAAATGGCGGGCAAAGACTGGAGTGCTCTGTTATAAGAAGATCCCGGGCCAACTCAAATCGAAAGTATACCGCTCTGCATTCCGCCCAGTTGCCTTGTATGGTGCAGAATGTTGCCCCGCAACAAAAGAAACAGGATGAATTGCTATAATGGAATGCAAAATGTTTCGGTGAACACCTATCCTGAAAGTTCGTGATCATGCGACCAGTCACGGAATTCGCAGGCGGTTCGGAGGTACACCTGGCGTTGAGAGGATGAGGAAAAGCTTTCTACTGCGGTGTGGACACGTACTTCGAACACACAGCAAAAGGCAAGTTACCGTTGAAAGTCGAAGGTAAACGATCTTTTCGCAAAGCGAGGTAACGTTGGTTGGGTACTTAGATACCTTCCATGTACTCGTATAGTGACGTGACAGATGTCATGGGATACCAATATATACACATACAAATAGCGATAGTGTTGCGTAAACGAGGTACAAAAGACCAGTACATTGGCGTAGATGTCATCTGTACTCAGATCATTCATGTGAAAAGGTGTCCGATGTGATTATAGCCTCACGACGGCAATTAACACACTTCGAACGCTGAACAGTAGTTGAAGGTAGACAAATGGGACATTCCGTTTCGGAAATCGTTGGGGAATTCAATATCAGAGATCCACAGTGTCAAGAGCGTCCGGAGAATACCAAGTTTCGGGCATTACCTCTCACCAAGGGCAACGCAGTGCCCAACTGCCTTCACTTAACGACCGAGAGCAGCGGCACTAGCGTAGAGTTGTCAGTGCTAACAGACAAGTAACACTGCTTGAAATAACCACAGAAATCAATGTGGGACGTAAGAAGAACGTATAAGTTAGGAAAGTGCACCGAAATACTGCGTTAATGGGCTATAGTAGCAGACGACCGACGTAAGTGCCTTTGCTAACAGCACGACACCGCCTGCAGCGCCTCTCCTGGGCTCGTGATCATATCGGTTGGACCCTAGATGGCTGGAAAACCGTGGCCTAGTCAGATGAGTCTCGATTTCAGTTGGTAAGATCTGATTGTAGAGTTCGAGTGTGGCGCAGATCCCACGAAACAATGGACCAAGGTTGTTAACAGAACACTGTGCAAGCTGGTGTGGCTTCATAATGGTGTGGGCTGGGTTTACATGCAATGGACAGGGTCCTCTGATTCAAGTGTGCCGGCCGGAGTGGCCGTGCGGTTCCAGGCGCTACAGTTTGGAACCGAGCGACCGCTACGGTCGCAGGTTCGAATCCTGCCTCGGGCATGGATGTGCGTGATGTACTTAGGTTAGTTAGGTTTAATTAGTTCTAAGTTCTAGGCGACTGATGACCTCAGAAGTTAAGTCGCATAGTGCTCAGAGCCATTTGACTCAAGTGAACCGATCATTGACTGAAAATGGTTATGTTCGGCTACTTGGAGACCATCTGCAGCCATTCGTGGACTTCATGATCCCAAACAACGACGGAATTTTTATGGATGACAATGCGCCATGTCACCGGGCCACAATTGTTCGCGATTGGCTTGAAGAACATTATGGGGCGAATGATTTGGCCATCCAGATCGCCCGACATGAATTTCATCGAAGATATATGGGACATAATCGAGAGGTCAGTTCGTGAACAAAATCCTGCACCGGCAACATTTTCGCAGTTGTAGACGGCTATAGAGACAAGGTGATTCAGTATTTCTGCAGGGGACTTCCAATGATTTGTTGAGCCGATGCCCCGTAGAGTTTATGCACTGCGCCGGGAAAAAGGACGTCCGATATGATATTAGGAGGTATTCCATGACTTTTATCAACTCAGTGTATTTGTATGCTGCATTGTAATCGTAGTCACTAGAGCTGCTTTTTTATATCTTTCTTATTTCCTGCTACCGGTTTCGAGCGTGACTCATTTTTAAGCGCTATCTGAACATAATGAAGGCAATGAGATCGTAAATGCTATTTTTCAAATGGGATGTCCTTCTGTTTTATTATTTTCGTACATGGTCGTGACATTATTCATATAAATCTCAAGATAGCGTGCTCCACCCTGACGAAGGTCAAGACAGACTGCTGAGGAAGAAGATTAGCATACGTTTGTCCTTTCATGCGTTCGTAGCCTTACGGACCACACTGCTACGTACTTCGAGTCATAGTCCACTCTTGTGAGATCAAAGGCTGTCGCAACCGGAATCAATTTCCATGAAATTCTTCCTTCTTGTTTATTACGTCACGTTGTAAGATGCGATAACAAAATTTCCACCTCTGTTGCAAGCGGCCTTCATCAACGCAGTTTAATAACAGAATCGTTGGTTCATCATTTTTGTTATACCGGAGCCAAGGTAGTCCCTGAGGGCCGGCATCCCATGTAACACCACAGAGGACGAGGTTGTCTATGCCCAAGGCGTACCCAAAAGCACCATAGTAAACACCGGCTATTTACGTACAAGGTAATGGAAACAGGCATTCCGAGCACTACTTCCTACAGGGGGAGCTCGAGCCACGGCCTGCAGGAAGTATCACTACGCCAATACCTGATTGGCTGGAGACAGCTATTTAGGGGCTAGAACCAGGCCCGAAGTTGAATTCACGCCGGATGCCGACCTCGTGTACTGCGACCGTTGAAGATTACGTCTTCGTCTCGGAATTGGACTGTATGAGTATGTTACCGCGAACCTTTGTGGAAAAATAGAAGTGAACTTTTGTTTGCCTCAATTGGGAAACTTTTATCGTTATTGTTACTTTTCGTTTCTATGTTCAGTCATCAACATTGTGTACTTACATCAATAAAGTTGTGTTTGTGTAAAATTGCGAATTGTCAGTCACAACAATTTTATACAGGGTGTTTCAAAAATGACCGGTATATTTGAAACGGCAATAAAAACTAAACGAGCAGCGATAGAATTACACCGTTTGTTGCAATATGCTTGGGACAACAGTACATTTTCAGGCGGACAAACTTTCGAAATTACAGTAGTTACAATTTTCAACAACAGATGGCGCTGCAAGTGATGTGAAAGATATAGAAGACAACGCAGTCTGTGGGTGCGCCATTCTGTACGTCGTCTTTCTGCTGTAAGCGTGTGCTGTTTACAACGTGCAAGTGTGCTGTAGACAACATGGTTTATTCCTTAGAACAGAGGATTTTTCTGGTGTTGGAATTCCACCGCCTAGAACACAGTGTTGTTGCAACAAGACGAAGTTTTCAACGGAGGTTTAATGTAACCAAAGGACCGAAAAGCGATACAATAAACGATCTGTTTGAAAAATTTCAACGGACTGGGAGCGTGACGGATGAACGTGCTGGAAAGGTAGGGCGACCGCGTACGGCAACCACAGAGGGCAACGCGCAGCTAGTGCAGCAGGTGATCCAACAGCGGCCTCGGGTTTCCGTTCGCCGTGTTGCAACTGCGGTCCAAATGACACCAACGTCCACGTATCGTCTCATGCGCCAGAGTTTACACCTCTATCCATACAAAATTCAAACGCGGCAACCCCTCAGCGCCGCTACCATTGCTGCACGAGAGACATTCGCTAACGGTATAGTGCACAGGATTGATGACGGCGATATGCATGTGGGCAGCATTTGGTTTACTTACGAAGCTTATTTTTACCTGGACGGCTTCGTAAATAAACAGAACTGGCGCATATGGGGAACCGAAAAGCCCCATGTTGCAGTCCCATCGTCCCTGCATCCTCAAAAAGTACTGGTCTGGGCCGCCATTTCTTCCAAAGGAATCATTGGCCCATTTTTCAGATCCGAAACCATTACTGCATCACGCTATCTGGACATTCTTCGTGAATTTGTGGCGGTACAAACTGCCTTAGACGACACTGCGAACACCTCGTGGTTTATGCAAGATGGTGCCCGGCCACATCGCACGGCCGACGTCTTTAATTTCCTGAATGAATATTTCGATGATCGTGTGATTGCTTTGGGCTATCCGAAACATACAGGAGGCGGCGTGGATTGGCCTCCCTATTCGCCAGACATGAACCCCTGTGACTTCTTTCTGTGGGGACACTTGAAAGACCAGGTGTACCGCCAGAATCCAGAAACAATTGAACAGCTGCATGTGAAGCCATTCCGCCAGAGACGTTGTCAAAGGTTTCGGGTAATTTCATTCAGAGACCACGCCATATTATTGCTACGCATGGTGGATATGTGGAAAATATCGTACTATAGAGTTTCCCAGACCGCAGCGCCATCTGTTGTTGAAAATTGTAACTACTGTAATTTCGAAAGTTTGTCTGCCTGAAAATGTACTGTTGTCCCAAGCATATTGCAACAAACGGTGTATTTCTATCGCTGGTCGTTTAGTTTTTATTGCCGTTTCAAATATACCGGTCATTTTTGAAACACCCTGTACTATGACGTGGTCTCCAATACGGAAAAAAGTGATGAAACAACTGCATACGTGTTCACTAACAAACACGTCTGGTATAAGAATCAAACATGCAACTGAAATTCATTTGACTTTAATTCGCAGAACAAAGTCTTTGTCCCCAGATTCGTTCAGCGACAACATGAACTCGACGACTTTCACGCAACTTCTTTATTTTACAGAGACGCAACAAAATACAGGGGTACAGACAGACAGTCTTCCGAAAAGAAATTCGAAAAATGCTGATGAAGCAAAGGCTGTTGCATTCTTGGTTCAAAAGAGAAAGCGAAAATTAGGGTAGGCAAATGTTAATAGAATTCGTGCATCTGTAAAAAGATTGTTGCGCGAAGCAAACAACTGCCACAGTCATACCTTAGCAATAGATCTCGTCGAGAATCGGAGAAAATTCTGGTCCTATGCAAAATCGCTAAGTGTATCTAAGGCTTCTATCCTGTCGCTTGTTGGCCAGTCTGATGTGGCAACAGATGGCAAAAAAGACGAGATTTTAAATTTCACATTTAAGAAATTGTTCACGCAGGAAAATCTTGCGAACATACCATCGTTTACAGACTCTGGTATGGAGGACATTGTAATAAGCATCCCTGATGTAGAATGAAGACTGAAAGAGTTGAAAGAAAATAACTCCCCAGCTCCGGATGAAATCCCAATTCGGTTTTACAAAAAGTACCATACGGCAATGGCCCATTATTTAGCTTGCATTTATCGCGAATCATTTGCCCCGTGGAGGGTTCCCAGCGACTGAACAAAAGCGCAGGTGACTCTTGTACATAAGAAGGGTAAAAGAACGGATCCACAAAATTAAAGATCAATATCTTTAACACCGGTATGCTGCAGAATCCTTGAACATATTGTCAGTTGTTGTTGTCTTCTTCAGTCCGAAGACTGGTTCGATGCAGCTCTCCGTGTTAATCTATCCTGTGAAGACCTTATCTCTCAGTAACTACAGGGTTATTACAAATGATTGAAGCGATTTCACAGCTCTACAATAACTTTATTATTTGAGATATTTTCACAATGCTTTGCACACACATACAAAAACTCAAAAAGTTTTTTTAGGCATTCACAAATGTTCCATATGTGCCCCGTTAGTGATTCGGCAGACATCAAGCCGATAATCAAGTTCCTCCCACACTCGGCGCAGCATGTCCCCATTAATGAGTTCGAAAGCATCGTTGTGCGAGCTCGCAGTTCTGGCACGTTTCTTGGTAGAGGAGGTTTAAACACTGAATCTTTCACATAACCCCACAGAAAGAAATCGCATGGGGTTAAGTCGGGAGAGCGTGGAGGCCATGACATGAATTGCTGATCATGATCTCCACCACGACCGATCCATCGGTTTTCCAATCTCCTGTTTAAGAAATGCCGAACATCATGATGGAAGCGCGGTGGAGCACCATCCTGTTGAAAGATGAAGTCGGCGCTGTCGGTCTCCAGTTGTGGCATGAGCCAGTTTTCCAGCATGTCCAGATACACGTGTCCTGTAACGTTTTTTTCGCAGAGGAAAAAGGGGCCGTAAACTTTAAACCGTGAGATTGCACAAAACACGTTAACTTTTGGTGAATTGCGAATTTGCTGCACGAATGCGTGAGGATTCTCTACCGCCCAGATTCGCACATTGTGTCTGTTCACTTCACCATTAAGAAAAAATGTTGGTTCATCACTGAAAACAAGTTTCGCACTGAACGCATCCTCTTCCATGAGCTGTTGCAACGGCGCCGAAAATTCAAAGCGTTTGACTTTGTCATCGGGTGTCAGGGCTTGTAGCAATTGTAAACGGTAAGGCTTCTGGTTTAGCCTTTTCCGCAAGATTTTCCAAACCGTCGGCTGTGGTACGTTTAGCTCCCTGCTTGCTTTATTCGTCGACTTCCGCGGGCTACGCGTGAAACTTGCCCGCACGCGTTCAACCGTTTCTTCGCTCACTGCAGGCCGACCCGTTGATTTCCCCTTACAGAGGCATCCAGAAGCTCCAAACTGCGCATACCATCGCCGAATGGAGTTAGCAGTTGGTGGATCTTTGTTGAACTTCGTCCTGAAGTGTCGTTGCACTGTTATGACTGACTGATGTGAGTGCATTTCAAGCACGACATACGCTTTCTCGGCTCCTGTCGCCAATTTGTCTCACTGCGCTCTCGAGCGCTCTGGCGGCAGAAACCTGAAGTGCGGCTTCAGCCGAACAAAACTTTATGAGTTTTTCTACGTATCTGTAGTGTGTCGTGACCATATGTCAATGAATGGAGCTACAGTGAATTTATGAAATCGCTTCAATCATTTGTAATAGCCCTGTACTTTAACTTAAGTCCTTCTTAAGCTGCTTACAGTATTCATCTATTAATCATCCTAACGTTTTTCACCTCCCACATTACCTTCCAGTACTAAATTTGTGATCCTTTGATGTCGCAGAATGTGTACTACTGACCAAATCTTTCTTCTACTCAGATTCTGCTACAAACTTCTTTTCTCCTCAGTTATATTCAGTATCTCCCCAATAGTTATGTGATCTAACCATATAATCTTTGGAATATTTCCTTGAGAGGGGAAAGTTTCTGTCCAAAAATCAGCACGGTTTTAGAAAGCATCGCTTGTGCGAAAATTAGCTTGCACTTTTCTCACATTGTATCCTGCGAACCATGCATGAAGGGCAACAGATGGATTCCATATTCCTAGATTTCCGTAAGGCATTTGAAACGGAGCCACACTCGCGACTGTTAACGAAGGTACGAGCATACGGAATAGGTTCCCAGGTATGTGACTGGTTTTAAGACTTCTTAAGTACGAGCGGTATTTCAAACTAAGGTCCGTCTGGTCGTAAAAAAATAAGACTAGGTGAAAAGTTTTTCATAGACAATAATATTTTACCATATATCTTCTTTTCCACATAATCGCCGTTTATAGCTACACACTGTCTGTTACGCTGCACCAGATCAACGAAAAGTTTGAATCTTATCGACGGTTTTGGCAACGGCGTGAGAGCGTGCGTTGTCGCGGATGAAGATTATGGCAGACGGCAGTTTCCCGTTGAGTGATTATAGGAGGATACAAGATGAATTGACAAAATTTCTACTTGATGTGGTGAATAGCAGATAGCTTTAAATGTAGAGAAATGTAAGTTAATGCAAATGCATAGGAACAAAAAAAAACCTATATGTTCTAGTACCGTGTACTGCTTGACATAACCATGACGATTAAATACCTGTAAGTAACGTTCCGAAGCGTATGAAATGGAACGAGCATTGTACGTTTTGGTAGGCAGGCC
The DNA here is from genome assembly GCF_021461395.2 of Schistocerca americana. Taxonomy (NCBI): domain Eukaryota; kingdom Metazoa; phylum Arthropoda; class Insecta; order Orthoptera; family Acrididae; genus Schistocerca; species Schistocerca americana. The sequence goes on along the minus strand of NC_060124.1, from coordinate 90,596,168 downwards.
GAATGGTCGACTTCGGTTTAGTGGGAGAAAATAGGAAAGTGTAATTCATCTATAAAGGAGACGTATTTTTGAGTACTGTTACAGTGTTTGGGATACTCACCAGATCGGATTAAAGGAAGACATTGTAGCATTTCAGAGGTGGCTGCTGGATTTGTTACCGGCAGATTCGAACAACCCACAAGTACACTACTGGCATTAAAATTGCTACACCACGAAGATGACGTGCTACAGACGCGAAATTTAACCGACAGGAAGAAGGTGTTGTGAAATGCAAATGATTAGCTTTTCAGAGCATTCACACAAGGTTGGCGCCGGTGGCGACACCTACAACGTGCTGACATGAGGACAGTTTTCAACCGATTTCTAATACACAAACAGCAGTTGGCCGGCGTTGCCTGGTGAAACGTTGTTGTGATGCCTCGTGTAAGGAGGAGAAATGCGTACCATCACGTTTCCGACTTTGATAAAGGTCGGATTGTAGCCTATTGCGATTGCGGTTTATCGTATCGCGACATTGCTGCTCGCGTTGGTCGAGATCCAACGACTGTTAGCAGAATATGGAATCGATGGGTTCAGGAGGGTAATATGGAACGCCGTGCTGGTTCCCAACGGCCTCGTATCACTAGCAGTCGAGATGACAGGCATCTTATCCGCATGGCTGTAACGGATCGTGCAGCCACGTCTCGATCCCTGAGTCAACAGATGGGGACGTTTGCAAGACAACAACCATCTGTACGAACAGTTCGACGACGTTTGCAGCAGCATGGACTATCAGCTAGGAGACCATGGCTGCGGTTAGCCTTAACGCTGCATCACAGACAGGAGCGCCTGCGATGGTGTACTCACGGACGAACCTGGGTGCACGAATTGCAAAACGTCATTTTTTCGGATGAATCCAAGTTCTGTTTACAGCATCATGATGGTCACATCTGTGTTTGGCGACTTCGCGGTGAACGCACATTGGAAGCGTGTATTCGTCATCGCCATACCGGCGTATCACCCAGCGTGATGGTATGGGGTGCCATTGGTTACACGTCTCGGTCACCTCTTGTTCGCTTTGAAGGCACTTTGAACAGTGGACGTTACATGTCAGATGTGTTACGACCCGTGGCGCTACCCTTCATTCGATCCCTGCAAAACCCTACATTTCAGCAGGATAATGCATGACCGCATGTTGCAGGTCCTGTACGGGCCTTTCTGGATGCAGAAAATGTTCGACTGCTGCCCTGGCCAGCACATTCTCCAGATCTCTCACCAAATGAAAATGTCTGGTCAATGGTGGCCTAGTAACTGGCTCGTCACAATAAGCCAGTCACTAATCTTGATGAACTGTGGTATCGTGTTGAAGCTGCATGGGCAGCTGTACCTGTACACACCATCCAAGCACTGTTTGACTCAAGGCCCAGGCGTATCAAGGCCGTTATTACGGCCAGAGGTGGTTGTTCAGGGTACTGATTTCTCAGGATCTATGCACCCAAATTGTGTGAAACTGTAATCACACGTCAGTTCTCGTATAATATATTTTTCCAATGAAGACCCGTTTATCATCTGCATTTCTTCTTGGTGTAGCAAGTTTAATGGCCAGTAGTGTAGTTTTGTGACGGATAACGTCCACTAACTAATTCTACAAAGTTTGTAACGAGAACACTAGTCATCTTACTTTTGAAACTTTTTCAGAATAGTCTTTTGAAGCAACTGATATATGTCAATCGAAGAAAAATACCTCACTTCTGGCAGCTAAGTCCACTTAGAAGACGATGTTTTAATTGCTTTTAATGTAATTTAAACGTCGGTAGAGACATATAGATAACTTTCATAATACTTTGCCAGGACGAAATCCAATCATCTTTTTTAATCCTCCATAAAACTGAGTCTTTGATATATAGGATCATTCACGAAGGTATACAGATATTTTAATATGTTAGTCTAAAAGTAAAAAAAGTCTAATCCCATGTCAGTTCTAGTATAAAATATTTGTTCGATGAATACCCGTTTATCATCTGCATTTCTTCTTGGTGTAGCAGTTTTAATTGCCAGTAGTGTATTACGGATATGCTTCGGGAAATCAAACAGGAATCCCTGGAGGGAAGGGACGCTTTTTTCGAGGAGCACTATTGAGAAAATTTATAGATCCGGCATTTGAGGCTGACTGCAGAACGATTCTACTGCCATCAACGTACATTTCGCATAAGGACCATAAAAATAAGAGTGGAGAGATTTGGGTTCTTGCGGAAGCATATCGACATTCGTTTCTCCCTCGTTCTATTTGCAAGAGGAACAGAAAAGGAAATGACTACTAGTGCTACAGGGTATCCCTGCGACGCACCATACGTGGGTTGCGGAGTAGGGTACACTCATGTTCAGAGAAAACAGAACACCTCGAACAACTAGAGGTAGGACTTTCGCATTCACAGGACTTGACCTTTAGCATGTTCTGCAAAAATGATTAGCATTACAGTCACCTCAGTTCAGCATGTGTCATGTTGCCTAATAGGCAGAGGATCCGCCTTAGGCCCTGATAACTTGTTCCATGCGTGATGGCATCGAAGTGTATAAGGCGCGATTGGCGTGCTACGGTATAGCCATCCGTGCTGCATTCACCTGGTTCCAAAGCTCATCTGTGGTGACTGGCATTGAGTCACAGCGCTGCATCCGTCGTTTCGTCATATCCCACACATTTTCGATTGGACAAGTCTGCTGATCTGACGGATCAGGCCTAAAGGCTGACATCCTGTGACACCAGGAAGGCACGTGTTCATGCAGCGACATGTGGTCGTGCATTGTCTTGTTGAAAAATGGCATCTACACTCCTGAAAATGGAAAAAAGAACAGATTGACACCGGTGTGTCAGACCCACCATACTTGCTCCGGACACTGCGAGAGGGCTGTACAAGCAATGATCACACGCACGGCACAGCGGACACACCAGGAACCGCGGTGTTGGCCGTCGAATGGCGCTAGCTGCGCAGCATTTGTGCACCGCCGCCGTCAGTGTCAGCCAGTTTGCCGTGGCATACGGAGCTCCATCGCAGTCATTAACACTGGTAGCATGCCGCGACAGCGTGGACGTGAACCGTATGTGCAGTTGACGGACTTTGAGCGAGGGCGTATAGTGGGCACGCGGGAGGCCGGGTGGACGTACCGCCGAATTGCTCAACACGTGGGGCGTGAGGTCTCCACAGTACATCGATGTTGTCGCCAGTGGTCGGGGGAAGGTGCACGTGCCCGTCGACCTGGGACCGGACCGCAGCGACGCACGGATGCACGCCAAGACCGTAGGATCCTACGCAGTGCCGTAGGGGACCGCACCGCTACTTCCCAGCAAATTAGGGACACTGTTGCTCCTGGGGTATCGGCGAGGACCATTCGCAACCGTCTCCATGAAGCTGGGCTACGGTCCCGCACACCGTTAGGCCGTCTTCCGCTCAAGCCCCAACATCGTGCAGCCCGCCTCCAGTGGTGTCGCGACAGGCGTGAATGGAGGGACGAATGGAGACGTGTCGTCTTCAGCGATGAGAGTCGCTTCTGCCTTGGTGCCAATGATGGTCGTATGCGTGTTTGGCACCGTGCAGGTGAGCGCCACAATCAAGACTGCATACGACCGAGGCACGCAGGACCAACACCCGGCATCATGGTGTGGGGAGCGATCTCCTACACTGGCCGTACACTACTGGTGATCGTCGAGGGGACACTGAATAGTGCACGGTACATCCAAACCGTCATCGAACCCATCGTTCTACCATTCCTAGACCGGCAAGGGAACTTGCTGTTCCAACAGGACAATGCACGTCCGCATGTATCCCGTGCCACCCAACGTGCTCTAGAAGGTGTAAGTCAACTACCCTGGCCAGCAAGATCTCCGGATCTGTCCCCCATTGAGCATGTTTGGGACTGGATGAAGCGTCGTCTCACGCGGTCTGCACGTCCAGCACGAACGCTGGTCCAACTGAGGCGCCAGGTGGAAATGGCATGGCAAGCCGTTCCACAGGACTACATCCAGCATCTCTACGATCGTCTCCATGGGAGAATAGCAGCCTGCATTGCTGCGAAAGGTGGATATACACTGTACTAGTGCCGACATTGTGCATGCTCTGTTGCCTGTGTCTATGTGCCTGTGGTTCTGTCAGTGTGATCATGTGATGTATCTGACCCCAGGAATGTGTCAATAAAGTTTCCCCCTCCTGGGACAATGAATTCACGCTGTTCTTATTTCAATTTCCAGGAGTGTAGGTGTTGTGCAGAAAGGATGTGGCTACAGGTTGCAGGATATCATTCACGTAGGCCACACTGGTCACAGTGCCCTGGGCACACATCAGCTGTGATTTATGGTTGTAACCAATAGCACCCCAGGCCATAAGGCGTTGATTTGGCGCTGTATGTCTTGTGCGAATGCAGTCACTGTGATGCCCTCCCCCTGTCTGCGACGAACCAAAACGCGGCCATCATTGTCAAGCAAACAGAGCCTGCATTCATCTGAAAACACTATCTGATGCCATTCCTGTCTCCACACGCCATTGCCGTCTAACATGTTTCTGCACATTCGACAAAGGTAGGCGGAGAAGTGGACGACGCGCACGTAACCGATGCCGTAATAAGCGGGGACGGACTGTCACTCTTGATATTGTACGATGTGTTACATTGTTCCACTGTTGCGCGAGAGACGAGAAGGACCCAGAGCTGTCCTGCAATGCCATTCGGATTGGGTGGTCTGGGTGGTGGGACCTCACCCATCTCGTCATGTTCTGTGGCCCTCCGTGAACCAGTATGCTGCACACACCCGTTGCCCTGCCGAAACACTTCGTCCTACACGTGCAGCAGCTTTTTGGATTGATTCATCACATTCACTCATGCCAATAATGCGCCCTCTCTCAAACTCACTGATTTGACGGTACGGTTCGCGCCTACTTCTTGGAGACATCCTGCACGTCTGCTCAAGTCACACTGGTTTATTACTTTCCGTTCATAGCGACAAAGAGAGCCGGATTGGCGTTGTTTGGGGGAGGAGACCAGACAGCGAGGTCATCGGTCTCATCGGATTAGGGAAGGACTGGGAAGGAAGTTGGCCGTGCCCTTTCAAAGGAACCATCCCGGCATTTGCCTGGAGCGATTTAGAGAAATCACGGAAAACCTAAATTAGGATGGCCGGTCGCGGGATTGAACCGTCGCCCTCCAGAATGCGAGTTCAGTGTGCTATCCACTGCGCCACCTCGCTCGGTCGAGAGCCGGAGGCATATCTTACCAGTACGTGGTGTTGCGCCGCAATATCGATGTTGACCTTGAACCCTGAGGGCCGACATGGTTAAAATGCTAATCATTCTGCAGAACATACTAATGTACATGTCGTGTGAATATAACGTCCCACCTGCAGGGTGGTCGGAAATTCCCGTTACAAACTTCTAGGACATGTAGAGGGTGGTGACTACATAACATTTTTAATAGGAACCCATGTCCGGAAACGTATCGATTCCGTTCTACGACAGTTTCAATGCAGATGATTATCTCATCCCACCCACGTGAGGAATGTACTTTAGGCGTGACCCAGTACAACTGTTGCAATCCATTTGAAAAGAATAGCGACTCGTTCCATTATTACTCACGCATTTGCATTACAACGTACACCTTATGGTTTACATAAGTCAACAGCAACAAGAACCCAGCATCTACGGCACCAGTCGCAACGTACCGATGCATTACAAGAGCAGCTCTATGTGGCGACAACTAACGTAGTTACACACATTGTACCTCCGAAGCATGTTCTGGTACACTCTCTTCATCCCACCTGGTGTCTCTTCAGTGTCTTGTGCAGCGGCCAGAACTCGTGCCAGCAGATCTTCCTCTGTCTCTACAGGTCTCTCATAAATTAGGCTCTTCATACGACCCCACCGGGGTCCACCATAGGGGTTAAATCCGGCGATCGTGGCGGCCACGCGGTTGGACCACCACAGCCTATCCATCTTTCACCCTACCGTCTGTTGAAGATATCTCCGGACAGCCAGTGAAAAGTGAGGTGGTGCTCCATCATGCTGAAACCACATTTTCTGACGGACATTCAATGGCACAGCTTTCAAGAACGGGTCCATTAGTGTCGTAGGAAGACGAAGTATGTGGGACCCGTGAAGTTGGATGGAAGGAGGTATGGTCCAATCACAAGACCGTCCAGAATACATGCCCACACGTTAACTCCTAACCTGTCTTGAAATCACTGAACATGCGTGGCATGAGGGTTTTCGTCCGCCCAGACATGGCTATTTGGAGCATTCAGAACACAATCCCTTGTGAACCTACATTCATCTGTGAAGAGAACTCGACGTGGAAAGAGGGGCGCGTCGATCCAACGGTGCAGGAACCATGTGCAGAAGGCGACGCGTTGTAGAAAGTCTGCTGGACCCATAGTGAGTACCCTTTGTAAGTGGTACGGATGTAATTGTTGCTCATGCAGGATGTCAAAGAAGGTACTGTGACTAACAACCATGGCACGCGCAATTGTTCGCGAACTCGTTGACGGGCGGTCTTCAATGCGACACAGTACACGTTCTTCAAATTCGGGAGTGCGGCGTCGCCTTGGAGAGCACCACAGCCCTGCCTGCTCACGGTGAAGGTACCCGCTTCTCGTAGCCGTTGTGTAACTTGGGCAAACAGTTTGTGCGATGGGGTGTGACGGTGTGGAAAACGTTCGTGATACAGCCGACTAGCAGCTCTTCCGTTACCTCCAGCTTCGCCATACACCAGGAGCATGTCTGTGTATTCCGCAAACGTGTACTGCAGCATGTTTCCTCTATCGGTGATGCACAGGTATTGACTCGCAGACAATAAGTGACATCTGGGGATCGTTTGACGTAGTACACGTCATCGAGTCTACCCTGTTGCATGCCAGGACAGGGAACTCTGAGATGTTTCTCTTGCCCTAAGCAGACGTTGACGAGGTACACATCTGAACTGAAACTGTCTTAGAACGGAAACGATACAATTCCAGACATGGGTTCCCATTCAAAATGCCGGCCGTTGTGGCAGAGCGGTTCTAGATGCTTCAGTCTGGAACCGCGCGACCGCTACGGTCGCAGGTTCGAATCCTGCCTCGGGCATGGATTTGTGTGATGTCCTTAGGTTAGTTAGGTTTAAGTAGTTCTAAGTTCTAGGGGACTGATGACCTCAGATGTTGGGTCCCATAGTGGTCAGTGCCATTTGAACTATTTGAACCTATTCAAAATGTAATGTACTCACTACCCTCTACATGTCCTAGAAGTCTCTAACGGGAATTTCCGATCTCTCTGTATAGTCGATCACGGTATTGTCTTTTTCTGAACATGAGGGTAGGTAGATGTAGATGTAGGTAGTTAATGGTTCACGTTCATTATCTGTCGCGCTAACAGACGCCACTCCTATAGTTCAATTCTTTTATCTTGGCGGTTTGCGCATGCCCGCCCAGACTCGGGAGATTGCTGCGTTGCCAGTTGTACACGCCAAGAGAAGCGGCACCACAGCATAGTTCGCAGACTTACGTTTAGGGGGGAGCGCGCAGTTTATGAAGTAAAGCCACCACGGCCACATTAACCCTTTCGCTGCTACAGAGACGTGCTCCCCGCATTCCGCGCTGTGCGCGATTTTGTCATCACTGCACCGCTCGCCTGTGCAGACACATGGTGTTTCACTGCTTTGACTCACTTTATCATTCGATTTCACAAAAACTATTTGGCCCAAAAATTTGATTTTTACACACCCTTTTGACTGATACCTTCCCCCGATAAATGACTTAATTTTGTTTCGATGTTCAACGCAGTTATTGTACAGCATTAGATGTAGTAAACCATTGCACGAAATTTTGAAGAGTTTGCAGAGGTAAAAGTCCATAGCGTATACTTTCCGTATGGTCGATTTTAGTTGCCACTAGAAATTTCCAAAAATTACATTAAAACGAATAAAATTCATGAAGTAAGACACTTCGATATTGTTTTTAAATAAAGAAAATATTAAGCTCCAAACAAAATTAGAACTCAGAACCTTTGGCCCAGCAGCCATACACTTTAACCATTACACTAACGCAGCTCGTCATTCAATAGAAATCCCGGAGGACTTTAAAATATCACGCAAAATACCGACAAACACTGTTGGCATGACTATGAATTACTCACGTGTCGTCGAAGTACAAAAGGAAATAAACAATTACCGCTGTTCTTTATTGCGAAAAAGCGGTTAGTGAGAATGATACAAACACCTTTCCTTGCTATCGCCTGAATTACGAGGCTTATTGCTTGTTTGGTTTAATTAATTAATAGAATATGAAGCAATTGGTATAAAGAATGCTTTTTCCAAACTTTCCATAAAAGAAAGTCTGCCATCAAGACATTGCTTTTGTTCAATTACTTTATTTATGACTGAACGTTTCTAAAACTGAAGACACTCGTCCACACTCTGTACTGCAGTCGAGCTCTGGCAACGTCGTTCTCTGTTCATTGGCTGACTGTGTTTTGTGACGTCAGATGCGCAGAACGAACCTAAACTCGGCCGCCGTGGTAAATGACGCGCAGTTTAGTATATCCGAATCAGCGGAAGTCAACGGGGACTTGGTTGCGTCCACGCGGCCTTCCTTGGCAACGCGACAGCTGGCCGCGGCCTTGACGTGGCCTCACCGTCTGGTGCGCCAAGAGGTGCGCCGCAGACAACCACTGGCTGGGCGCCCGCCTCTGTCTCTGGATTTTCTGACGTAGACAGCGCACCATCGCAAAGAGAGGGGGGCACAGCAGGTAACTTTCTCTGGAAAACATTATGAACCCATAGCGCTCGACCGGCGGCGCAGCACCGACAGCGTAAATATTGTAACAGACTCAAACTTCAGTTCGCTATAACTCGTATATCGGAATTCTCACCGCCATATTTTTTATACTGAAGTGTTCTGAAATGGATCAGCAAGCGATGAATCTACGAAGAAACACATTTGTCGGACGCATGCCGCTGTTGTTTCGTTTTCACGTTTCTCGTTCACTCCTAAGGACGAAGGTAGTTTTTGGAACTATAACAATAAAAGTCGGGGATTCATGTGATAATCCTAAAACAATATTGGAGATACTGGGTGAGCGATGACAACAGTAGTTATAATACTCTTCTCGGGTGTGCAGCCGGATCATAACGGCCCAACTGGCCGCCATCTTCAGGTGAGAGTGCTAGTACACGATCTCGCCGGAACTGACTTCTCAGCGCAAGCGGCGGCCCCTATACAAGGTGTTACAAAAAGGTACGGCCAAACTTTCAGGAAACATTCCACACACACAAAGAGAGAAAATATGCTACGTGGACATGTGTCCGGAAACGCTTACTTTCCATGTTAGAGCTCATTTTATTACTCCTCTTCAAATCACATTAATCATGGAATGGAAACACACAGCAACAGAACGTGCCAGCGTGATTTCAAACACTTTGTTACAGGAAATGTTCAAAATGTCCTCCGTTAACGAGGATACATGCATCCACCCTCCGTCGCATGGAATCCCTGATGCACTGATGCAGCCTTGGAGAATGGCGTATTGTATCACAGCCGTCCACAATACGAGCACGAAGAAATGGCTCTCAACACTATGGGATTCAACATCTGAGGTCATAAGTCCCCTAGAACTTAGAACTACTTAAACCTAACTAACCTAAGGACATCACACACATCCATGCCCGAGGCAGGATTCGAACCTGCGGCCGTAGCGGTCACGCGGTTCCAAACTGAAGCGCCTAGAACCGCACGGCCACACCGGCCGGCGAACACGAAGAGTCTCTACATTCGGTACCGGGGTTGCATAGACAATAGCTTTCAAATGCCCCCGTAAATGAAAGTCAAGAGGGTTGAGGTCAGGAGAGCGTGGAGACCATGGAATTGGTCCGCCTCTACCAATCCATCGGTCACCGAATCTGTTTGTTGAGAAGCGTACGAACACTCCGACCGAAATGTGCAGGAGCTCCATCGTGCATGAACCACATGTTGTGTCGTACTTGTAAAGGCACATGTTCTAGCAGCACAGGTAGAGTATCCCGTATGAACTCATGATAACGTGCTCCATTGAGCGTAGGTGGAAGAACATGGCGCCCAATCAAGACATCACAAACAATGCCTGCCCAAACGTTCACAGAAAATCTGTGTTGATGACGTGATTGCACAATTGCGTGCGGATTCTCGTCAGCCCACACATGTTGATTGTGAAAATTTACAATCTGATCACTTTGGAGAACATACTGACGAAACTAAAATGAGCTCTAACATGGAAATTAAGCGTTTCCGGACACATGTCCACATAACATCTTTTCTTTATTTGTGTGTGAGGAATGTTTCCTGCAAGTTTGGCCGTACCTTTTTGTAACACCCTGTATAGGCCGCAGAAGGCCCACAACGCGTGCGCGAGAAGGTGCCGTAACTGCTCTCTAGCGCAAGTAAACATATCGGGCCGCCAGTGGTGGAAACAGGCGAAATCAAGATATCGCTATCAAAAATTAAAAATTATTCCGACGATCAAAACACAGACTGTTGTTTTTTAATGTCTGATAACACCGGGTTCCAAATCCTACTTAAAAGATAACCCTTGTCTCTATTAATAAGATTCTCAGTTTAAACGAATCTCTATGGATTCTTTTAAAACACAGTCCCAACAGCGAGAGGCAGGAGCAAGCATTTGTGTCTCGTCATACAGCATTCTATGTCCCTCGGTGAGACAGTGCTCCGGCACTGCAGATTCCTCAGGTTGAAGTAACCTTGTGTGCCGCTGGTGCTCAACACATCGGTCCTGAATGGTCCGGACTGTCTGACCAATATAGGCCTTCCCACAGTGGCAAGGGATCTTCTACACACCGGCCTTCCTCAAACCCAAGTCATCCTTAACAGAGCCAAGAAGCGCTCTAATCTTGACTGGCGGACGAAAAATATTTTTGATATGATATATTTTTATAATTCTTTCAATCTTCGAGGAAATGCTCCCAGCAAAAGGTGGAAAAGCCACCGATTTGCAGGTATCTTCTGGTGGTTCAGGCGAAGGTCCAAACTGGAAAGCACGACGGATCTGTTTATCTGTATAGCCATTCTGCTTGAACACAATCTTAAGATGGTCCAATTCTTGTGTCAAGCTGTCTCCGTCTGAAATGGCATAAGCTCTTCTCGCCAACGTCCGCAGGACCCCCGTACGCTGGAACGATGGATGACAGCTAGAAGCATGCAGGTAACGGTCCGTGTGCGTAGGCTTTCGGTAGACACTGTCCCAATTTCCCATCATTCTTTCTGTGCACCAGAACATCCAGAAATGGAAGCTTTCCATCACTTTCCACCTCCATTGTAAACTTGATGCTAGGATACAGGGAATTAAAATGATCTAGGAGGCGGTCAATAGCTTTTCTCCCATGAGGCCACACCATAAACGTATCGTCGACGTACCTCAAGAAACAGGTTGGTTTTAAAGACGCCGTCTTCAGCGTCATGTCCTCAAAATCCTCCATAAAAAGATTGGCGACTATAGGGGACAATGGGCTCCCCATAGCCACTCCGTCAGTCTATTCAAAATATTTGTCATTGAATAAAAGCCAGCCGAAGTGGCCGCGCGGTTCTGGCGCTGCAGTCTGGAACCGCGAGACCGCTACGGTCGCAGCTTCGAATTCTGCCTCGGGCATGGATGTGTGTGATGTCCTTAGGTTAGTTAGGTTTAACTAGTTTTAAGTTCTAGGGGACTAATGACCTCAGCAGTTGAGTCCCATAGTGCTCAGTGCCATTTGAACCATTTTTTTGAATAAAAAGTACGTCGACGTCATCCAGTTTCTCACCAATTAATTGCAAGGATTCTTCCAGAGGAACCCGAGTAAAAAGCGACACGACATTGTGTCAAGATGACGTTATGATCCGGCTGCACAAGAGTATTATCAATTATTACGACGGGAAAGCCTTCGTAATCACAACTGTAGTTACAGTTCACAAAATAGTGACAGTGAAGGTAAAAATACAGAAATTGATAGAGGTGAACATGCAGAGTTTACAAATAGTGGTAGTAATAACCAGCACTGTGCATCCTATAGCTTTATCATGAAATAAAAAAACAAGTGGCGTGAGATGTTTTCCTGCCTGTTGGAGGTAACTGTACTGTAGTCAATAGCTTTATTCGGCAAAATCTGGATGCTACTTCGAAGCAGAAATCCAACTGGACCTACGAGGGACACAGAGTGGCAGTTCTGAAAGCTCTGGTTGGACATTGCATGGGGGCTTAATTATTTATAATGAAAATAATTTTTTAAATTTTTAGTAGCTGTATCTCCGATTACGAAGTCTCGTAAACGGTTGGCCCTGACTAGTTTTAGTACGAAATCTAACTGTATAGAATAACAACAAAGAATGAAAGAAAATTTTCGTTAACACAATTAATTAATTAAGTCCTCAGCAACTATAAAACCTACGAAACCAAAACACAAGTGTAATTGTTCTGTGTGTGGGAGTGTGATTCAACGTACACATCTGGCACGGTTCTTCTTCAACAAGACAAGAAATTTTAAATACCATTTATACTGAAGTAATTTAAAAAAATAGAAATACTATAATTGCGCAAGAAAACCAGAATTACACTCTAATACAAGAACACAAGCCAGATGCTTTGTTGACTGAACCTGTAATGACGCATTATTTAAGACATGGAAATAATGAAAAAAAAGGGAATATTTTACCTTCATATATATTGACGAAAAGCACTCTGATCATTACAATATCTCCATTAGAACAACATCTGCTGTCTATGCCATCAAACAACTGCATAAAACATGGAACAAGCACTCCCTACTACAACATCTCAACACCGACTCGCTACCACCTCTCAACGAGCACTCTCCACTACGACTTCTCGACAAGCACCCTTCACTACGACATCTCAGCAAGCACTGCCTACTACGAGTTCTCGACAAGCACTGCCAGTGGAGGCGGCGGAATAATACTCTTTGGCGCAATCTCTGGCGCTGTGGCTCAGTGTAGCCACCTTTCATATGCCCCTCCTCCACGGCCCAGAATTTGATGGTATTTTTGCCACCATTGGTGGTGAAAATACCACCATATTTGTCCACAAAAATACAGACAAAAATAAAAGATAATATTAATACGTAAATATCACATAATTAGATAAAATTTTGGTTGTGCACTGACCTTTCAATAATCTAATATATGAAATACAGTAAGCAATACAACTTCTTTCATACATGTGACTTTAAATAATAGTTTACACAATACAAAAAAAATCAGTTTGTACAAATGTTCACCTCAAATGCTTTCAATGATCAAAAAAAAAACAAGTAGTTGATAGTTCCAGCAGTAGCACCCAGCAATAGTCAACAGGTGCAAATACCAACAAGTGACATCATTTTAGTAGAAGCAGTTCCATCAGTGGCACCCAGTAATGTTGAACAGGTGCAGACACCAACAAGTGACATTATTTCAATAGATGCAGTCCATCGGTGGCACCCAGTAATGTTGAACAGGTGCAGACACCAACAAGTGACATCATTTCAGTAGAAGCAGTTCCATTAGTGTCACCCAGCAATGTTGAGTAGGTGCAGACACCAACAAGTGACATTATGTCAGTAGAAGCAGTTCCATCAGTGGCACCCAGTAATGTTGAGCAGGTGCAGACAGCAACAAGTGGCAACATGTCAGTAGAAGCAGTTCCATCTGTGGCACCCAGCAGTGTTGACAGGTGCAGACACCAACAAGTGACTTCATTTCAGTAGAAGCAATCCCATCTGTGGCACCCAGTAATGTTGAACAGGTACAGACAGCAGTCCATAATATTCACTATCACTAATCACACAGTTCAGCAGAAATTAAACATTTGTTCCATCTGTGGCACCCAGTAATGTTGAACAGGTGCAGACAGCAGTCCATAATATTCACTATCACTAATCACACAGTTCATCAGCAAAAATTAAACATTTCTAAGTGGCACCCATTATGTTGAACAAGTGCAGGTAACAGTCCATAATATTCACCATCACTAATCAGACAGTTCAGGCATGAACAATTGCTTTTACAAAATTATTCTCAATGCTCTTACACTAAACATACAAATTATAACAAACACACAAATCATATCAGATAATTGTCATATTAACTATTACAATTACACAAATATCAGTAAACCTATAATATTTATGGGTGTCAGTGCAAGCCACAACAAACAAGTAAAATAATATTTAGGAGGTAAGTCGGTACCACTTTTCTGGGATTAGGAAGGGAAAACACACAAAACACACTCACTCATCTTTCATCCACATTAAGTACTACTGTGTAATTAAATAGTGTTAACTATGTAAATGCAATCCTGTCAAAATTTGATGTTCATCACGTGTATCAAGTAGTAGTGGCAGCAATGTATAACAGCCAATAATAGTTAGTCAACGTCATAGTCATCATGTCAAGACCAATGTTTGCCAAGCCAGATCAAAATGTACGGTTGCTGAACAACTGTCAGTGTGCCAAGATATGCAAATGCTTCCTCTCTCCAAAAAAAAGTATGTACTCCTTATTGATTTAACAAAGTGTGTGTAGACAATCTTCCTTCCACTTTAGTGTTCTAGTCTGCCATCTTCATCCTCCTTGTTCCATATAAACCAACAAAAAAAATATGCTCCTCACTTACTTTACCTCTTATCCACCAAAACTCCAATAATCATCAGCATCACATAATCTCAATACTTCAATAATACTTCTTGCGTCGATACATATAAACCTTATCATCAATATCATTTACCTTACCTCTTGTCCACCAAAACTCCAATAATCATCAACTTCACATAATCTCAATGACTCAATAATACCTCTTCAATACGTCGATACATATAAACCTTATTACCAATATCATTTCACTTCCATATGAACTCTTTCCTCTAGTCAGTCTCCTCGAACAAGTACAGATAAAATCCTAGTGCAAACTTCAATTCATAATCCCATACAATCCGAAGACACAATGTCCACACACAACCTCTGTGTAATCCATCTGAGCCAAATCTTCTACTCATTATGAATTATAAAGTACATTTTGGTTACCTTGTCCATCATTAAATAAAAAAAATGCGTACATGACCTCTAACAGACTTTAGTTCGAATAACTCTCAGTAATTAAGTACGATTACGTAGTATGAATGATAGTAATATTTCATAGTGTGTACACCACTTCAAGAATCATGGCAAATCAGAAACATACATGTGAAGTATTTCTTGTGTCAAGTGTCACTTCCTATTTCAATTGCTCACGAAGAATGCAGTGTAATAACTGTCAATGGTCTAACCCTAGTGTTGGTATGTCATGTCATTAGCTTCCTTCCTATTAGCATAAATTTATAAAGCTTCCATAAAACCTCCAGCTCATGTGACTTCTATGAAGTTTCTTGTACTAATGTCGTTCGTCGAATTATAGCAGTTCATTTTCTTATCTTAAAAATATAAGGCACTGAGCGTAAGCAAAACATGCAATAGCGAGTAAATATACCAGTAGAGAACAGAATGTCAACAAGTGGATGCAGCACAATCCCTACAACGAGGCTCTGCCAAGCGAACAATAATTAAAACCATAGTGTAACCTAAACTCCATGTTCGTACAATGTATATCAGCATTTCTATATATAGCAAATTAAAGAATATTTATGACAACAAACAGAAATGTATATATATGCAATCCATACGCACAGCAGCAAACATATATCTTACATAATAAACAGATCATTAGCATCATATCAGCATAAGCAAATGAATGTTCATATGTAATCTTAATAAGTAAACATAAAGGCGCAAGCAGATAATTCACAAAGTATAACCTACACACATATCAGCACAACTAATCAGGTGACAATTATAATTTAAATAAAGAAGCACAGCAGGCACATAATAGAAAATTATGACATCAGTGAAAAAGCAGTGCAGCCAAGCGATGCATAATATATACAAATAACAGCCCTGTTCATTAATAAAACATTGTCACAATCAGTTAATGTACGCAAGCACGTCGCTTCACAAGTAAATTAATAGAACATGAAATTTAGCACAAAGTATGAATCACATAATCGCGAGCAGAAAATTACGTCTAAAGTACGTGCCTAAGCGGAAATATGTTACCTGAAAAATAAACTCAATTAATAGTTACCTTTTTAGTTTATTAGTTTCTTCTTCGAAATTACATTCTTCCTGAAATTTTCTCGATAGCAAGTCCTCTTAACGTCGGAGACACACAGAATTTACCTGAAGTTCTTAAATATTTTACACAACCGTATCCTCAAAAATACTGAACGTTAATAACATAATTTATCAAGTCACTATAGCTTTATACTGAATTTAATCGGAGAAATTAGACTGTGTATTTGTTTACGGCTGTCAGTGCATTCGCACTGAGCGCTCGATCAGCTGTAGGCGCGTGACGTAGGAAGTAATTGTTTGCGGTCAACGACTACCTTGTGCGGCGCGCAGACTTGACTGTTGCTTTGAGTATGTGCCGCCGCCAAAACACAGCGCAGTATCCTTGTATTCTCTGCATGTTTACATGTAGCTGTTAGTTTCTCAAAAGTATGTCATTCCACAAAAATTTTAACGTTCGATGTATGATGTACTCCCTTAGAGCGCCGAGATTTAAGAGTTTCTACTTCGACAGTGTTATCATACATAATTTTGCGAATTCTATATGGACCGTTATAAAGCAGAAAAAATTTGCGACACAAGCCCTTTCCTTTGTGAGGCAAACGATGAGACTTAATTAACACCTTTTGGCCAACTGAAAAAGTTTTTAAACGACCAGGACGCTTAGCTGATTTCTCTCTTCTAGCAGCCGCAGACGCAATATTTTGTAGAGCCAGGTTGACAACTTCAGAATGCCGCAGTTTCCGTGAAGGCGGAAAAGGAACGATTTCAGAAATGCGATTTGTCGGTGCTTTGTTTTTTAATATCAGTATGGCGGTAAAGAAGTTGAATCATTAGGGAGTTCATTCAGAATGTTTTGAAAAATATGAAGATACTGATCCCACGTTCTGTGATTCTAATGACAATAAAGTCGACACAATTTATTGATTTCCTTCATCCATCTCTCTGAAGCGTTAGATTGAGGGTGTAAAAGTGAAATGAAAATTGGTTTAATCTTATGACGCCGTAGAGTACGAAGCCAAATTTTAGAGCGAAACTGTGATCCATTATCTGATATAACCTTATCAACATGACCAACTTCTTTAAGAAAATGTTTGATGAAAGCGTTAGATACTGAACGAGCTGTTGCTTTGCGTAAAGGTGTAAAACACACATATTTCGATGTCAATTCCACTGCTACGAAAATGTACGCAAAACCATTAGTAGAACGAACCACTGGACCGAACAAATCAACTGCAGCCATATCCTTTAATTTCGCTGGAATGATAGGAAACAACGGTGCTCTATGAGAAATAGTTGGCGGCTTAGTCTTTTGACATACTTTGCATTTGGCAAGAACAGATCGAATACGTTTTTCCATATTACTGAAGTAGCAATTTTCTCGTAATTTATGGAAGCATTTTCTGGGACCAAAGTGTGCATAACTGAAATGTGTGTACCAAATCAATTTATTAACCCACTCATCAGGAATACAAACTAACCAAACAGAGTTGTCGACCGATTTTCGTTTAAAAAGAATGTCATTACGGACTAAATAATACTGTCTGATTGCTACGCTTTCCTTTCTCCTCCACTTCTCCTTAATGTCCTTCCAGATTGGATCCTTATTTTGCTCCTTAGCGATGTCCTGGAACGAAGACGAAATAAAATTCTCAAACGCAACACCTTGAATATACATCAAACAATAATTGTTTTCCTTGCAGTCCTCTTCAGCACTTTGTTTCAAACCCATAGGTGCACGTGATAAAGCATCAGCGATAATATTTGAAGAACCCTGTATGTAAACAATACTAAAGTCAAATTCCTGTAGATACAACGCCCATCGTGACAATCTTCCATGAGTTAATTTTGTTGACATAAGAAATTCCAGAGCTCGATGATTGGTGTAAACCTTAGTATGTCTGCCAAACAAAAATGTGCGAAATTTTGTGAAAGCCCAAACAACAGCCAAGGCTTCAAGTTCCGTAATCGAATAATTCTTTTCTGATTTAGAGAGAACACGACTTCCAAATGCAATAGTTTTCTGTACTACAACGCCGTCTTCTTCTATCTCTTGAACTAAGTAAATAAGTGTGCACCTAGGCCCTTGTATGATGAGTCCGTCGCCAAACAAAAATCTTTAGATAAATCCGGATGTGAAAGAAGTGGAGGAGCAACTAAAGCATCACGAAGTTGTTCAAATTCTGACTGAGCTTCCTCATCCCAACACCAATTAGATTTCTTTCCAGATAGTTCACATAAACGAGGTGTGGCCAAACCGTCCAATCTAACAAAGCGTCTAAGAAAATTACAGACACCAAGGAAACTACGAACGTCACGTTTTGTGGTAGGAACAGCATAATTACGAATAGCGTCTAGTTTCTCTGGATCAGGAAGAATACCTTCTGTAGAAATAATGTGACCAAGAAATTTCAACTGAGAACGACCAAATTCAGATTTTTCCAAGTTCACTGTAATGACAACTCTTGCAAAAATACGTAATACTGAATCCAAAATTTTGTTGTGTTCACTCCAAGAACGTTTAGCAATAAGAATGTCGTCAACATATGAAGTAATATTGTCACGAAGATAAACAGGTAAGATTTCGTTTAAACTACGAATGAATGCTGCAGAAGATACAGTAAGTCCAAACGGTAATTTCCGAAACTGGTAACAGTTACCAAAGGCTAAAAAGGCAGTATATTTTCTACAATCAGGGTGGAGTTCTATTTGCCAAAAACTTGCGCGCATATCAATCGTCGATAAAACTTTAATTCCATGGAAATGTTGAAGAAGTTCATCTAAATTTTGTGGACGGTCAGTTTCAGGGATGATGATATTATTTATCTGTCTGGAATCCAGAACCAAACGAATTGACCCATCCTTTTTAAGAACAACGTGTAATGGGCTGGTACAAGGAGTGACTGCTGGCTCAATAATGCCTTGATCTATCATGTATTGAAGTTCACTCTTAACCTTGTCTCTGTAAGCCAAAGGAATAGTGTACGTTTTCCCCCGAAATGGTGTGTGTTCTTTTACTTTAAATAAATATTGTAGGCCTTGTATAGTTCCTGTGTGATGACTAAATACTGAAGCATGTGAAGTCAAAATGTGGTGCAGCTCTTCTCTTGCAACGTCATCTGGCACTTCAGCTTTCTTAACCTTTTCATTAATTAATTCTTCGCTATTAATTATATCATCCATCGCGTCTCTGTATCTATTGTCATTGTCACGAATACACACACTGTCGTCATAATGCTCAACGAAAACATCAGAAGTAAGAAACCTTAAACATTTTGTATCTGATTCAGATCTTGTTAAACACTCGAAAAATTTCAAACATTTCGGAATTCCGGCAACAGTCAAATTCACACTTCCTTCTTTAAAGTTCAAAATTGCCTTATGTGTGTTAAGAAACTCCATACCTAATATAATTTGTGTACTGAGTAATGGAACAATAATAAAATTAGCACAAAATTCGTATCTTTGACAAATGAAATTTAAGTTGGTCTGTTGTTTAACTTCCACACTTTTTCCAGAAATAGCGCCTCGAATTGTAGTTTTAGAAACAGGTAACACAGGACAAGCAATAGTTC
The DNA here is from genome assembly GCF_021461395.2 of Schistocerca americana. Classification (NCBI taxonomy): domain Eukaryota; kingdom Metazoa; phylum Arthropoda; class Insecta; order Orthoptera; family Acrididae; genus Schistocerca; species Schistocerca americana. The sequence goes on along the minus strand of NC_060124.1, from coordinate 90,576,479 downwards.
TTACACATATACGAAAAACTGATTCACTAATGACATTCAATGGGCTCCCAGAATCTAAAACTGCAGTGAACTTATTCTTACCCACACATACTTCAATAACAGGATGTAAAAATGCGTCTACATTATTTTCCTTTTCGTCTAGCAAAATGTCTCTCATGTCTTCCAGGCGTACGTAGTGTAAAGTCGTAGTGTCATTACTTTCTGAACCGTCTATATTGCTGCCAGAAGCCGAAGCTGCAAGTCATTGTCGATTGTTTGCGTCACGTCTTTGACTATTCGCGTCATTTCGTGGATCAATTTCTACGATTTGCACTTGTCTCTCTGAAGTTCTGTCACGTGGAGGATGCCAATTAGGTCCCTCCTGTCTGTTAGATACAAATTCTTGGTTGTGTCTGTTATAAAAATCTCTATTTTCCTGTCTATCTGAACGACTACTTCTTGTGTAATTTCGACTGTCACTTCTGAAATTACTGTTAGACCTACTACCCTGGTTATTTCTGTAGTAAGAATTTCTATTATTGTATGAATAATTTCTGTCTTGATGATACCGATTACTGTTTCCGTATGATTGATCATTCCGGTAAGAATTACCGTTATTATAATTGTCTGTGTAATTTCTGTTAGAACGTCTGTTATTGTCATAAGGCTGGTATCTATTGTCCTGTCTGTTTCGTCTGTCATTCTCAAAATTACCGCTATAACGTCCGTTCCGATCACTATCCTTTTTCTCTGAAAATCTATTGCAATTACTGTTACTGAAAAAATTACAAGAAGTCCCGTCGACGTTGTCATACTCAAGTTCTTGTAGCAAAGTCTTAAAAGTCTCAATGTCGTCTTTACATCTTCCGGCTAAAGCAATTTGTCTTATTGATTGTGGCAGCTTAGTTAAACAAATGCGAATTAATTCAGTCGGGCTATAAGGGTTGGACAGGAACTGATTCTTTCGAATCATGTCTTCAAAGTATTCTGGCGGCGTGCGGAACTCAGACTGTTTAAAATTACGCTGCATAATAAGACTGTGTTTGACTCTGTCTTGCGTGTTTTCGGACCAATATGCCGATAGAAATGCATGATAAAAATCATTTAGATTATTACAATCTCTAATAAGTGTAGGCATGCGCGTAGCCGGTTCGTTTTCTAAATATCCACACATAAATTCCAGTTTGTGACTTAGTGGCCAATTTGGTGGAAGTGCGTACATAAATTGATCTAACCATGAACATGGATGTATATCATTCTTAGAATTGCGAAAGATCTTAAATTTACGAACAGTCAAAAAGTGTTTATAGTCAAAGTTTTCACCTCGTGGCGACAAAGACCTACCGCGTCTGTTCCAGTCCGAATGTCGATTATTGTCTAGTTCACGCGCCTCGCGCTCTCTTGTTGCATCCCTTAAATGAAACAAATTATTTTCTTCAAAGCCCTCTGCTATCTGTGATTCTAAATTTCTTCTGCTGTCTTTTCCTACGATTTCGCCTTCAATTTGTTTGACTTGCTTTCGTAATGCCTCAAATTCCCTTTTGACGCGTTCATTAAATTTTCCCTGATTTTCAACATGCTTATTTATGTTCAGGTACTCTTTAGTTTCTGCAAATGGTAATGGAGCTGTATCATCCGAATCTCTGTCCCCATTTAAACTAAGACTTGTCAATTTACCTGAAATCTCCTCAACTCTTTCTGATAAATCACCTATTTGTTCTTTCTGTTTATTTACGTCTTCTGTAAGTGTCGCGACTCGGGTTTCAGTATTGACACATTTAATAGTTAACTGTTCATATTGTTGTGTTAGATTATTTATTCTGTCATTTGGTACGGATTCCTCGATTCTCTCAAATATTTCCTCCTTATCGTGTGCACGTTGTAAATTTAACTCTGAAAATTTTTGTACTATCACGCGATCTCTTTCTTCCTGTTCTCTATCCTGTTCCCTTTGTCTAATCTCTACTGCAATTAATCTATTATTGTGAGAATTCAAAATCGGTTGTACTTATTCTCTAATTTCTTTCTTTAATTCATCTTTCATGTTTTTGAAACATGTCCCTATTCGTGAATCTAACCGTGTTTCCATTGTTTCCATCTCTGTTTTAATTGTTCCTATTTGTGAGTCTAACCGTGTTTCCATTGTTCCCATCTCAGTTCTAATTGTTCCTATATCAGTTTTAATTTCAGATCGCAAAGTTCCCATCTGTGATCCCAAATGTAATATAGCACCCATCAACTGCTCCATGTTAATTGATTCGAAATTCTTTTCACCCCTAACATTTCCCGCAAAACCAACTTCTTTCGTCATAGCTGTAAAGCTATCTGTATTCGATACTATTTCAGAATCTTCTATCGTTAATCTCGTATTCTGTGAATTTTCTGATTGAGAAAAATTTTGAAATGGTTCCGGACTATTTTCCCGACTTATTAAATTGTTTTCCACTTCATTATTCATCATACTGTTCTCCTGTGTTGGTGAATTCGCCATGTCAACAATTTCGTCATTCTGACTATCCATCATTTTTGCCTTTTTCATCGATCGCGTAATCATTTACAAAACATACAAAACTCGTCACTGTACGAAAATTACACACAATGACTCCTCATCTCCAACAATACCATTCACACGAAATGTTTCCCTCAAACACGATTAACGAACAATTGAAATAATTGCACTAAATTGTCAAACGCGTATACAAGACAACAAAATTAAATTCTGAAATACCACTAGAAGAATGACAATTACCAAATCTACACATGCAAAATAGACTACAATTACTAAACTACAAATTACTACAACAATACTACTGTCTACTATTTTTACAATCAGAAGAATTCCAAGGGACGATCCGAAGCAGCGGTCGCCACGTGCATGGGGGCTTAATTATTTATAATGAAAATAATTTTTTAAATTTTTAGTGGCTGTATCTCCGATTACGAAGTCTCGTAAACGGTTGGCCCTGACTAGTTTTAGTACGCAGTCTGACTGCATAGAATAACAACAAAGAATGAAAGAAAATTTTCGTTAACACAATTAATTAATTAAGTCCTCAGCAACTATAAAACCTACGAAACCAAAACACAAGTGTAATTGTTCTGTGTGTGGGAGTGTGATTCAACGTACACATCTGGCACGGTTCTTCTTCAACAAGACAAGAAATTTTAAATACCATTTATACTGAAGTAATTTAAAAAAATAGAAATACTATAATTGCGCAAGAAAACCAGAATTACACTCTAATACAAGAACACAAGCCAGATGTTTTGTTGACTGAACCTGTAATGACGCATTATTTAAGACATGGAAATAATGAAAAAAAAGGGAATATTTTACCTTCATATATATTGACGAAAAGCACTCTGATCATTACAATATCTCCATTAGAACAACATCTGCTGTCTATGCCATCAAACAACTGCATAAAACATGGAACAAGCACTCCCTACTACAACATCTCAACACCGACTCGCTACCACCTCTCAACAAGCACTCTCCACTACGACTTCTCGACAAGCACCCTTCACTACGACATCTCAGCAAGCACTGCCTACTACGAGTTCTCGACAAGCACTGCCAGTGGAGGCGGCGGAATAATACTCTTTGGCGCAATCTCTGGCGCTGTGGCTCAGTGTAGCCACCTTTCAACATGTACGGAATACAAACGGAAGAAAGAGGGGAAGACCATCTTGTTTCAGTCACGAGGAGAGACCATCGTAGAAGCCGCACTTCATTTTCTCCACTGAAAACAGTAACAGTATGGATTTTGCTTTAACGGGAAGGTAAAAGGTGGTAGAACTCTTTACCGCTGCAACATACACGTTCCAGAAAACCAGAACTCCAACCGTTTCAATGCATCGGAAATTACCACACCTTGAAGAAATGTAAGGCCTAAGTAACGAAATCTACATCTACATCCATACTCCGCAAGCCACCTTACGGTGTGTGGCGGAGGGTACTTTAAGTACCTCTATCGGTTTTCCCTTCTATTCCAGACTCGTATTGTTCGTGGAATGAAAGATTGTCGGTATGCATCCGTGTGGGCTCTAATCCCTCTGATTTTATCCTCATGGTCTCTTCGCGAGATATACTTAGGAGGGACCAATACACTGCTTGACTCCTCGGTGAAGGTATGTTCTCGAAACTTCAACAAAATCCCGTACCGAGCTACTTAGCGTCTCTCTTGCAGAGTCTTCCACTGGAGTTTATTTATCATCTCCGTAACGCTTTCGCGATTACTAAATGATCCTGTAACGAAGCGCGCTGCTCTCCGTTGGATCTTCTCTATCTCTTCGATCAACCATATCTGGTAAGGATCCCACACCGCTGAGCAGAATTCAAGCAGTGGGCGAACAAGTGTACTGTGACCTACTTCCTTTGTTTTCGGATTGCATTTCCTTAGGATTCTTCCAATGAATCTCAGTCTGGCATCTGCTTTACCGACGATCAACTTTATATGATCATTCCATTTTAAATCTCTCCTAATGCCTACTCCCAGATAATTTATGGAATTAACTGCTTCCAGTTGCTGACCTGCTATTTTGTAGCTAAATGATAAGGGATCTTTCTTTCTACGTATTCGCAGCACATTACACTTGTCTACATTGAGACTGAATTGCCATTCCCTGCACCATGCATCAATTCGTTGCAGATCCTCCTGCATTTCAGTACAATTATCCATTGTTACAACCTCTCGATATACTACAGCATTATCCGATAAAAGCCTCAGTGAACTTCCGATGTTATCCACAAGGTCATTTACGTATATTTTGAATAACAACAGTCCTACGACACTCCCCTGTGACACACCTGAAATCACTCTTACTTCAGAAGACTTCTCTCGATTGAGAATGACATGCTGCGTTCTGTTATCTAGGAACTCTTCAATCCATTCACACAATTGGTCTGATAGTCCATATGCTCTTACTCTGTTCGTTAAACGACTGTGGAGAATTGTATCGAACGCCTTGCGGAAGTCAAGAAACACGGCATCTACCTGGGAATCCGTGTCTGTGGCCCTCTGAGTCTCGTAGATGAATAGCGCGAGCTGGGTTTCACACGATCGTCTTTTTCGAAACTCATGCTAATTCCTACAGAGTAGATTTCTAGTCTCCAGAAAAGTCATTATACTCGAACATATAACGTGTTCCAAAATTCTGCAACTGATCGACCTTAGAGATATAGGTCTATAATTCTGCACATCTGTTCGACGTCCCTTCTTGAAAACGGGGATGACCTGTGCCCTTTTCCAATCCTTTGGAACGCCGGCCGATGTGGCCGAGCGGTTCTAGGCGCTACAGTCTGGAACCGCGCGACCGCTACGGTCGCAGGTTCGAATCCTGCCTCAGGCATGGATGTGTGTGATGCCCTTAGGTTAGTTAGGTTTAAGTAGTTCTAAGTTGTAGGGGACTGATGACCTCAGACGTCGAGTCCCATAGTGCTCAGAGCCAATCCTTTGGAACGCTACGCTCTTCTAGAGACCTACGGTCTGGAATACGCAGAATGAAAGACAAAGCAGGACATGTTCAGTGTAATAATATAAGTGTAATTTGTTTTATTGTTTATTTTGAAAGGCGCCAAGCTCTCGTGGCTTGTCCCTTCCTTTTTTGCCTTGATTCAACTTTTTTCGTTAAGTTCCCGAGTTGTGACGGCCAATTGAGGCCACTAGAGTAATGAAATCTGGAATGAGAGGTCTGATTTTCTTACATAGAAACTGAGTGACGGGGCTGGCTCACATTGTTTGGCGTGGGACGACGCGTGGCGTCACGGCTTCCTGTGCAACAAGAGCATAATACGGCCCGCTCGTCGCACCACAGGGGGATGCCCTGCGTTTTCGCCTTTTTTTGTAGCGAGGCGAGCAGGATGTCTGGGATGTGGGCAGCGTCGGGTCCGGACGCCTCGCAAATCGTTTAGTGCACTGGACCCCGCCGCTCGCCTACCAGACGAAGCCGGATGGCTACATTGTCTGCGTCGGTTTGGAGAATTTTAATGTCTGCGTCCACGGGGAGCGAATAGAGGTAATTCTCAGTGCAAATATTACGAGTGAAGTGGCAGTACAGGGCGAAAAAAATCGAGGGGAAAGGGTTAACATTTGTGAGAAGTAGCGTGCGTATCACAACCTTGTAGACTGTAAGAAGAGCACCAGACGCAAACTCAGTAACCTACAGTCCAGTTCATTTGTTGTTAGACCTGCTGAAGATCTGCAACTCTATGTACCGTTGTAAGCAGAGGGATTTTGAGAGATATGCCATTCCAAATGTCCGTCGCAACAATTCTCTCCGTAATGTTCACTTGGAAGTGCTTGAGGTGGTCCTGCTGTCACTGACGAGAGTAATTCCTGTTAGGTTTGGGACCTACCTTCGTTGACGAAGCGTCGTACTCGTCTCTGGTCCCTGTCGATTAGTATGTTTGGAGGACCACTGTCATTAAGCTGTGTCACGTGGCTGTGAGTGGTACACCATTCCATGCAGACACGTTGCACAGGCTGTTTTGATACACCAACGAATCAGGCAACTTCATTTATGGCGTGGTCATGGACACATCCAATCACGGTCCCTCGTTTCTGCCCTTCCGTCACGTCTCACCGTCAATCCATGTTATTGCTCTACCTTCCTTACAACTGACTGGTACATACATACCACTACATTTCCATCACCTACGTTAGGGTGGAGGGTCACATGACCATCTGGTACCAATTCTACTCTATCTACAGCGCTTTAGAGCGATCAGTGTACTCTTTAGTGGGTGACGAATGCTTTGCCTCGTGAGTTTATCAAGCGTGTCATTAAACAGCATCACTTGTTATTAAGTGTTCTAGACCCCCCAGGAACGTCTCATGCCAGACGAATGTAGCCCCAAATGTTTGGGTGGTAGAGTAATTACGGTGTTCACGTACGTGGAAACGGTGTTTGCGCAGCAATCGCCGACATAGTGTAGCTGAGGCGGAATAAGGGGAACCAGCCTGCATTGACCGAGGTAGATGGAAAGCTGCCTTAAAAACCATCCACAGACTGGTCGGCACACCGGACCCCGACACTAATCCGCCGGGCTGATTCGTGCCGGGGACCGGCACGCCTCCCGCTTTTGAAGTGGCGCTTTAGACCAGGCCGCTAGCCGGTCGGGCAACTTGACCTTACTCACAATATTCTGCAATAAAGCCCGATGCCGACATCAGTCCACGAAGTTTTGATGCACGGATATGCCATAATCGAAGCTGCTCCATTGCTGACTGATCGGCTATCCAAAGATGCGCACGAAGCTCAAAATAAGGATATCCGGCGTTATCAAGACGCTTTTACACCCAAATATTTCCGTGAGAAAACTAATCATGTCGCGTTGCATCCGCTTCTGATGTTTGCGGATCCAGTCATCTCTAACAGTCCAGAAAGTGACAATTAAAGAAGACAAACAGATGCCAGCTAAGGTAAAAGATTTGTTTTTCGAACCATCTCGTAGTGGACAATCCTACTGAAAGCGGTAATGGTATAAGCGACGAACGTGACTACGATTTCGATTGGAGGCGGCCGCGGTGGCCGAACGGTTCTAGGCGCTGCAGTCCAGAACCGCGCGACTGCTACGGTGCAGGTTCGAATCCTGCCTCGGGCATGGATATGTGTGATGTCCTTAGGTTAGTTAGGTTTAAGTAGTTCTAAGTTCTAGGGGACTAATGACTTCCGATGTTAAGTCCCGTAGTGCTCAGAGCCATTTGAACCATTTCGACTGGAAACATTTCAATATGGTAATTTCGACATCACCGGCCTCACAATACTTTGTACCTGAAGTTTTACTCGAATCCGCTGAATTTATGATTTTTGATCCGCCAAATTCGATCCGCCATTTTTAATTTTATAATGCAGACATCGGAATCCTAATCTGCCACCCAAAGAACCTAAGGTGAACACAGTTTTGTAGTATTTTATATCAATTTTTGTATTATGCCCACGTTTTGAAGCGAGTTAGCCCACTGCGTCTCCAGGATACGAATAGGCTACCCGCTGGTCATGTAGTACCAAACTAGCGTCATTTAGTGATACCTCCTACAGTGGCGAGCATTTCTCTTATGATGTTCCACAAGGTAGCGTATTCGATGCAACTGCATGATGAAGCATCGCCTCGACAGTGGAATGTAAAACTGCTCCTTTGTCATCGTCGTTAGGCTCGCAGCCGTGCTTCGCCCTACATGTAGAATGAGTTTACATGCAAATCATCAAGGAAAATGTAACAAAGAGACAAAGGTTGTTTCACTGCCGGTGTATCGATACTTCGACGCTTATTATTGATTGGAACGTCCTGAGCATTTTTCCGGCCGCATGTGACACTTCGTTATTCCAGCGACCCACTTTTGCTAGAAAAGGGACCAGTTCCTCTACATGTTCATTATCGACTCTAATTGAACACATTAGTACCAGAGGTTTTATTTCATCTGTTGTTGTTGTTAGGTTCTTCAGTTAGAAGACTTGTCTGGTACCTTCTCACAGCGCTGTACGTAAAACTATCCTTTGAAAGTCTTTTCATTTCTGCCTGTCTACTCAACCTACACTCACTTGAACCAGCCTACTGTAGTCAAGCCTGTGTTCCCCTCAACTTTTGATCTCTCGCCCTTTCTTTGAGCCTCAGAATGTGTCCCATCAACCGCTCTCTTTATTTTGTCAAGCCGTGCCGTTAATTTCTCCCCCCCCCCCCCCCCCTCCAGTCGATCAGTAGATTCAGTACCACTATCTATTCATTCTACCTATTCTTCTATTTTGTTATTTGGGGAGCAAAATAACTGATGATGGTCGAAGTAGAGAGGATATAAAATGTAGACTGGCAATGGCAAGGAAAGCATTTCTCAAGAAGAGAAATTTGTTAACATCGAGTATAGATTTAAGTGTCAGGAAGTCGTTTCTGAAAGTATTTGTATGGAGTATAGCCATGTATGGAAGTGAGACATGGACAATAAATAGTTTGGACAAGAAGAGAATAGAAGCTTTCGAAATGTGGTGCTACAGAAGAATGTTGAAGATTAGGTGGGTAGATCACATAACTAATGAGGAGGTGTTGAATAGGATTGGGGAGAGAAGAAGTTTGTGGCACAACTTGACTAGAAGAAGGGACCGGTTGGTAGGACATGTCCTGAGGCATCAAGGGATCACAAATTTAGCACTGGAGGGCAGTGTGGAGGGTAAAAATCGTAGAGGGAGACCAAGAGATGAATACACTAAGCAGATTCAGAAGGATGTAGGTTGCAGTAGGTACTGGGAGATGAAGGAGCTCGCACAGGATAGATTAGCATGGAGAGCTGCATCAAACCAGTCTCAGGACTGAAGACCACAACAACAACAATTCTTCTATAGCACCACATACCAGAAGCTACTATTGTATTCTCTTCTGAACTGCTTGTCATTCACATTTCACTATCTTACCGTAGACAAATATAACCAGAAAAAGCTTCCTACCACTCAAATTTTTATTCGATTTTAAAATGTTTCTCTTTTATAGAAAATATTTTCTCGCTGTCGCAAGTCTGCATTTTACATCCTGTCTAGTTTGGGCATCGTCAGTTATCTTGCTACGAAACCTTGGCCATTACCTTCACTTTCTGATTTCCTAATATAAATCCTTCAGCACTACCAGCTATAATTCGGCCCCATTCCATTATCCTTGTTTCATGTTTTTTAAAATGTTCATCTTATAAACACCTTTCAAGATAGTATCAATTCCGTTTAATTGATCTTCCAATTTCTGTACTGTCCCTTGGCAGATTTATAATCTCATCGGCAAACTTCAAAGATTTTATTTCTTGTCTTCCAGCTATAATTTCCTTTTCTAAACTCCTCCGTGGTTTGCTTTACTGCTAACTGTATACATAAACTGAATAACATGGGGCTAGGCTACAGCCGAGCCATGAGCTGACTTTCAGTGCCACGCACAATTATTACTGTATCTCTTATTTTCACACTTGAGTAACAATAAAAGGTAAGAAGCACGTTGAGATCTTCATCACTGATGTAATCTCGCACAAAAGTAATGTAGTATTGTATCCTCAATTTTTTCATTTTCCTTTGTGATGTCACTATGGCCAAAGAGTGACCGGGCAGATCACTTTGGTCCATGGTAATGAAAGACAATCTGGAGTGGACATCAACTAATAGAGAGGAAAAATAATCATTTTTTTCAGTTCTTTCCTTTTTTTCTTTTTCTATTCAGCTATATTTGCTGCTGTCTGTGTCACGATCTGGTAAGAACTGCTACATAGTTAGTGCTAGTAGTTCACGAGTGGATGAAAAATAGCCTCAAATTACCGCTACGTATAAGCATCCGGTGTAGAACATGATATTATGTTGCTAGACGATCAGATCCAAGCCTTGATGCATACTCTGTGTGAGGAAACCTTCAGATTCAACATTCGTTGTGCGCTCGGCTTCGTTACTGGGGCACTGTATTCAGGCAAATATTTCATGTGGAGGTCATTGTATTCGGGCAAACAGCTCATGTGGAGGTCACAGAAATATTTTTACCAAAGCATTACACACAGCAGCTGAGAGCCAATAGATACTACTATTTCAACGGAAGTCATTACTCGTCCCCGTGCAAGAAAGAGTCGCACAGGCAAAGTATTTGTTAGGGCGGTCCTATCGCGCCCTCGACGGGATAGTGTGCCCCACTGCAGGGATGACGTCATGTACGTGCGCTTATTACTGAGAAAGCGAAGTCCACATTGTCATCTATCGTTATCATGTACGCACTAAACAGTTTTTGTACGAAAAGACGCACTATCTACTTTTTATCAGGCCGTTTGAAGTCTTCTAGTTTCTTGCTTTGCAATTTTCTCACTCTGCTTCCGGGAGATAGCGTGTCGCGCTTTTGCGACACAGTCGTACTTTCTGACACAGTGTTCAGCCTAAATAAAAGACGCCACGTGTTCCCAATTACATGTACCTAAGCCACGTTAAAGGTGCAATACCACGCGTTATCTCGCGAAACCTAAGGTAATAACATACAGCTTTAAATCTGGCCATTACACACCAATTTTACTTTTAAAACTGGAGCGCAAGCAAAAATAACTCGCTCTCTTCTTACTTTAAGTCATACTGTTCGAACGCTTGTTGTTGATTACGGCGACTTATTTAACTTGCTTTTCTTTGGCACTGCACTCACCTCTGGAATTTTTGTTGGTGACTCTTGCTCATTTGTTTGTCCCTGTTGTTAGACGCCTTCCCAGCGGCCATGACGTCGGTATAGTCTTCAGTAGGAAGTGGACAGCTCTGTTCATAAATCTGAGATCGATTGGGACCAACAGATCTATTCCAAATCGATTGCTTCCGATGAAAACTCGTCTGTTCGTCACAACCTAAATTCTGTGCAATAAAAATTGCTTCCAATGTAACATAGCGGACAATTTCGGTCACTACATAGAATTACCTGAAGTTATCCGCCCCTTTCTCCCATCAGTCTTTTCATTTATATTTATTTTACCAGCTTTCTTCCTGTGGTTGAAGTTTGTCTTTTGCAAATTATCCGCAACTTTATGAACATGTATTCGGAATCAGAACTACCTCATTTTCAAAGTGACATGATAGTTTTGTGACAGATAGCGTCCACTAACTAATTCTACAAAGTTTGTAACGATAACGCTACTCATCTTACTTTTGAAACTTTTATAGAATAGTCTTTTGAAGTAATTGTCATATTTCAATCGAAATAAACTACCTCACTTCTGACGGCTAAGTCCACTTAAAAGACGATGTTTGAATTGCTGTAATTCAAATGGTTCAAATGGCTCTGAGCACTATGGGACTTAACTTCTGAGGTCATCAGTCCCCTAGAACTTAGAACGACTTAATCCTAACTAACCTAAGGACATCACACACATCCATGCCCGAGGCAGGATTCGAACCTGCGACTGTTGTGGTTGCGCGGTTCCAGACTGTAGCGCCTAGAACCGCTCGGACACCCCGGCCGGCGCCTTGCTTTAATTGCTAACGTCGGAAGAGACATATAGATAACTTTCATAACACTTTGCCAGAACGAAATCCAATCATCTTCTGTAATCCTCTCATAAAACTGAGCCTTTGATATACAGGGTGATTCACGAAGATATGCAAGCAAAACTAAACATAGTTCAGCAAATGTTAAGTTACGGAGTTACGGCTAATAGAAGATTTTGCCTGAATTTTAGCAACTTCGCTAATATGAAGCCATCGCAAAACTGTACGAGGTCAAAGTAAAGCACAATTTCCATTTATTTTGTTGTTATTGATCTGGTGAATGTAACATGTCCCAAACGTGTATCTGCAGTAGTTTTCCAGTATATCCAGGGAAGCAAAGATTATTATACAAGTAAATTTGTTTACTTTCCATTAAGAATCTGGAAACCTTTATGTTCTTGTTGGCAACCGGTAGTGAGTTGTTTCAGTAGTTTCCTAACCTTGAACCGAGTTAGTTTTCTGTATTGTGCAGTGAAAGAACATAATAACAACAGTGCATTTTAGTGAAACCACACAGTAACTGTTGCAGTTCGTAGATTATTTATGAAATAGGGATGCCTTTCAAATTTACGACAGAGGAATACGCCGACATGGTGTTTATTTATGGCAAATGTGATGGTAGTGCTACGTCTGCAGTTAACGAATATCTCCTACGTTATCCAACTCGGAGGATTCCAAATGCACAACCATTACTGGAGTATTTCGAACGTTACAGGAGACAGGTTCTCCACCTAGTGTTCATAATCAATACAAGCGCTCGATATGTGAAGACAATGATGTGGATATTATGGATGCTGTTCAGCGTACCCCGGGTACCAGTACACGACATATCTCTCAATGATTAGGCATTTCACAGTCTAAGGTATGGCGTACACTGAAGTACAATAATCTGTATCCTTACCATAAACAAAAAGGACATCATTTACATCCGAGAGATCCTGCCCTTCTCTTGGAGTTGTGCAACTCGTTACATACTAATTGGCAGTTACACAAATGCATTTCGTTTACTGATGAGGCACAGTTTACTCGAGATGGTATAAACAAAATACATAACGAGCACGTATGGTCTGAAGCAAACCCACATGCAACAGTGCAACACAATTTCCAGCAGCGATTTAGCATAAATGTGTGGTGTGGTATAATCAACTCACACATTATTGGACTATTTATTTTCCCAGGATGTCTAACTGGCAAGACGTACTTAGAGTTCCTTCAAGAAGAAATGCCCCGCTTGCTCGAAGATGTTCTACTTGCTACGCGACTGCAAATGTATTTTCAGCATGACGGCGCGCTTCCACATTTCATCAACGCCGTTACTACACGTTTATATGAACATTTTCCCCAGAAATAGATTGGTCGTGGTGCTACACGTCTGTGGCCATCCAGATCGCCCGATTTAACACCAATGGATTTTAATGTCTGGGAATGGATGAAAGACATAGTTTATGAGAACAAAGTCAATACACTTGAAACATTAGTTGCTCGCATTATGAATGCAATAGACGAAGTTAAGATCAACCCTATGAAACTGACACGAGCAACAAAATCTGTTTATAATCGTGCAGCTAAATGAGTTGAAATCAGTGGAGACATTTTTGAACACTTAGTGTGAATGTATTGTGAAATTGTATGTACTCTGTACAACTTCCTTAACACTGAGATTTGTTTCTTTCGGTTTCACATGAATTCGCGTGTGCTAAGGTATTACTAAAAGCATGTTATCTGACACATTCATGCAGTTTCAGTTAACGTTATTACCATCAGTTAAAGTCTCCTCAACTTCTGTTAAAAACGTTGTGCAATTGTCTGGAATTTAAAAAACAAATTGGACCAAGTAGTTATGAAATTAAAACTTTTACGAAATTACTTCTTTGCTTCTCTGGATGTTCTGGAAAACTACTGCAGATACACGTCTAGGGACATGTTTTATTAGATTAACCAGATCAATAACAACAAAATAAATGAAAATTGTACTTTGACCTAGTGTGGTTTTGCGATGGCTTCATATTAGCGAAGTTGCTAAATTTCAGGCAATATCTTTTATTAGTCGTAACTCCGTAAATAAACATGTTTATGTGGACTTTTTTCTTTAATTTTACTTGTAGAATAACGTATCAAAATATTTGCATATATTCATGAATCACCCTTTATATTCTGATAATATTTTGGCATTTTTTCCTGGTGACTTCTGTTTTTATAAGTTTTTAGTCTTTTACACCCCCCTTCAAACCCATTCAGTCAATATATAACATACACTATTTGCATGTGAGCAGAACCGACAATTTGTGTCTGATTCCTAGTGACATTTGGATACACTTAAGTATCCGTGTTATTAACCATCAACATACGTTTACACGATACTTAATTTGAATCGTTAGATACGTCGTAATTTTGACTTTTCTGTCACCATGGGAATGACTTCACTAGAATAAAAGACGCACCCTCGGCTGAAGGGCGGTCTTTTTTGGCTGCAACCCTTACGTGGAAGGTTGATGTGATGAGATCTTGGCAGACGCTTTGGCAGACGACAAATGATTGGTTCAAATGGCTCTGAGCACTATGGGACTTAACATCTGTGGTCATCAGTCCCCTAGAACTTAGAACTACTTAAACCTAACTAACCTACGGACATCACACACATCCATGCCCGAGGCAGGATTCGAACCTGCGACCGTAGCAGTCGCGCGGTTCCGGACTGGGCGCCTAGAACCGCTAGACCACTGCGGCCGGTACGACAAATGAGCGTATGTTTCCAAGATGCAAGTGGATTGTTTTTACCAAGGATGGAGGTGAAACACTGACTCACTCATTCAGCAAGATGCATGAAGGCATCGATCTCATAATGTTCTTATGTACAGATCAATAATAAACAAAGATCAGTCGAAGATTCTGTTTCTCGTCTGTAAAGATGTAAGGTCACCTCAGACACACGTACAAACCTTTGTATCTGAAACCCATGACATCGAAATACTACAAAATAATAATATCCACGGGAGTTGTGCCTTTAGGAATCTATGTTAATAATTGGGGCTCGAATTTATACCGTTTACAATAAAGTAGCCCTGTGGCAGTGTATGTCACAAAGCCAAAAATCACACTACAGTGGTTTAAGGAGCACAATAGTGAACTCACGTTGATGTCCTGACCATCAAATTTGCCTCATCTGAATCTGATGCAGCACATCAGGACACCAACGTTCACCAGACCTGCGTCCATTAACAACCAGTCCGTAATTTAAGGTAATTTCGTGACCTGTGCGTAGGCATGTGGTACTAAATATCTCCGAAAAAATATAAAGGACGTATCGAATGCACGCCACGTAAAATCATTGCTGCTTTACGTTATATAGGAGGACTATCGAGCTGTTGAGCAGATTGTGGTAATGTTCTGTCTTCATAATGAAATTAATGTGGTTTAGCAATTTGAGGTTACTTAGAACAAAATCTTCCCGGACAATTTATTCCAGCATTTGAACTACTTTGGCTTCCACCAAGAGGAAGAACGAGCCAAAAAACTACTTCCGCAATGTAATGCGGAATAAACTGTTTGGGACAGTAAGCGTAAGCCGTGATCTGAGAGAGGTGCGGACTAGTTACGACGCAGACCTACCTTCAGATGCTGCGTACTAGAAGTCCAGCAGCACATTCTCGACCTGTTAAAGTTACTTGTCCTTGCCTATAACGCAGTTGCACTTGTGCTGCGCTCACGTACTCGTATTTGCACCTTATTTAAACTTGCTTGAGTACCAGAAGACACGGGAAGGGTTTGGTACACCGTTAAAGAAAGAGCAAACTAATCTGTAAAATCAAATGCATTATTGAAGCCCTTTGTTCTCTAAGTTGGTGTACATACGTTACAGCATTTATGCAAAGCTCACAGTAATACTCATGGGAATTTAGAGAGCTTGCGAGACTGAAACTAATTAAGATTGACAGTTCCACGCTACCGACTTAGCTACTTACACATAACATAACATCATCATCAACAAAGGAGGTGGCTTACAAAACACTCGTTCGACTTATACTTGAGTATTGCTCATCAGTGTGGGATCCGTACCATGTCGGGTTGACAGAGGAGTTAGAGAAGATACAAAGAAGAGCGGCGCTTTTCGTCACAGGGTTATTTGGTAAGCGTGATAGCGTTACGGAGATGTTTAGCAAACTCAAGTGGCAGACTCTGCAAGAGAGGCGCTCTGCATTGCGGTGTAGTTTGCTGTCCAGGTTTCGAGAGGGTGCGTTTCTGGATGAGGTATCAAATATATTGCTTCCCCCTACTTATACCTCCCGAGGAGATCACGAATGTAAAATTAGAGAGATTCGGGTGCGCACGGAGGCTTTCCGGCAGTCGTTCTTCCCGCGAACCATACGCGACTGGAACAGGAAAGGGAGGTAATGACCGTGGCACGTAAAGTGCCCTCCGCTACACATCGTTGGGTGGCTTGCGGAGTATAAATGTAGATGTAGATGTAGATGAACATCACAATCACTTTGTTGCTCTGCCAAGGAGTCTTAAACATGAACTGCCAGGATAGTTTTGGAATCTTCTGGCAATGAGACTTACGATTTCTCAAAGACAAAAACACAAACTACGCTAAACCCCACAGTAGCATTCAGATAGCCATAATCGACATTCTACAGGAACACTGAGCAAGTACACAACTCGATAACTAGCCCTGTCTAATCTACCGACATTTGGTTGGATGATGCGTGATACGCTTTGTTCAGTTAACCTATCACCATCCAAGTCTGACGATGTTGTCGTCAGCAAACAATGTATTTTGAAACACCAATTGAAATCAGTGCCTACGCGAGTTTACGATTTGGGGCTTATTTAAATGAAATGAAGTAATACGAAGCTTAAGGCGGGCTGCCAGTTGACAGAGTCTGACCTCAGTCAAGCCCCCAAACGGTCTCCTTCATAAAATGGTCCACCACTCTTACTGGTAACATTGGAGAATGTTGTGACGTTAGAGAAGCCACTTTCACGATTATTTTCCTTTCAAATTTGTAGTGTCCTAAATCGGTTTCATCAGTGGATCCTCTTCCGAGGCCGGCCGCGGTGGTCTAGCGGTTCTAGGCGCTCAAGTCCGGAACCGCGCGACTGCTACGGTCGCAAGTTCGAATCCTGCCTCGGGCATGGATGTGTGTGATGTGCTTAAGTTAGTTAGGTTTAAGTAGTTCTAAGTTCTAGGGGACTGATGACCACAGATGTTAAGTCCCATAGTGCTCAGAGTCATTTGAACCATTTTGAACCTCTTCCGAGACTCTCTCTGAAATAATTCTCGGTTCATTCTTATTCTTGTAAAACGAGTTTTAGTGCTAGATTATTTTTCTTTCCTTGGTCGTCCATTCGTTAGAGACGTCCATCTACTGGTTTCCATGTGGCGTCTGCTCTCTGAAATTGCGCTAACTTTTAGTTTGTGCCTTTTTTATCGTTACGCTAGCCTTCCAAAAAATTTCCATAAACGAGCTGAAGCCAGCCGTGATGACGTAGCGTCTTTGGGCGCTCTGCCACATCACCAACGCGAAAATGGTCGACTCTTTCCTTCGCGCAATACCACAAATTCTGATTGCAGTGCTTAATTAAAATTGAAATATGTCGTAATCTACAACTCCGATCACTATGCGGTCTTCACCAAACTTTCTTAAATAACCGACAGACCCAAAAACTTTCTGCTCCATCCATTTCCTCCTGTTAATCACAGAAGCAAATACTTCACAATGAGCGTGGTCAGGGACTGCACATATTACTGCCACGTCTCAGACGCGTGTCCTGAATATCAAAGAGGGATTGGGTAATGTCTTTGAGAGAGGATCTACTAAACTCTGTATTGTTAGACAATGCACTGAACGGTTACAATATGCCTGCGTTTCATCAGTATAAATACACACATCAAAAAAAGTTTTGCGTCACCTCGATTCCGAGAGTTTCGAAGCCTGTACAGAAAATTGGAATAGAGATCAATATAAACATCATTTCCGCCCTTCTTATTGCTCGTAAAAACCACACATTGCAAGTTGTACCACCATACAGCGAGATCTTCAGAGGTGGTGGTCCAGATTGCTGTCCACAGCGGTAGCTCTAATATCCAGTATCACGTCCTCTTGCATTGGTGCATGCCTCTATTCGTCGTGGCATACTATCAACAAGTTCATCAAGGCACTGTTGGTCCAGATTGTCCGACTCCTCAACGGTGATTCGGCGTAGAGCCCTCAGAGTGGTTGGTGGGTCACATCGTCCATCAACAGACATTTTCAATCTACCCCAGGCATATTCGATAGGGTTCATGTCTGGAGAACACGCTGGCTGCTCTAGTCGAGCTCTGAAGGAAGCCATTCACAAGATGTGCACGATGGGGGCGCGAATTGTCGTCCATGAAGACGAATGCCTCGCCAATATGCTGCCGATATGGTTGCGCTATCGGTCGGAGGATGGCATTCACGTATCGTACAGCCGTTTCGACGCCTTCCATGACCACCAGCTGCATACGTCGGCCCCACATAATTCCACCCCAAAACAGTCTTGCTGCACTCGCTGGACAGTGTGTCTAAGGCGTCCAGCCTGACCGGGTTGCCTCCAAACACGTCTCCGACGATTGTCTCGTTGAAGGCATATGTGACACTCATTCGTGAAGAGAAGGTGATGCAATCGTGAGCGGTCCACTCGGCATGCTGTTGGGCCCAACTGTACGGCGCTGCATGGTGGCGTGGTTGCAAAGTGGACATCGCCATGTACATCTGGAGTGAAGTTGCGCATCATTTAGCCTATTGCGGACAGTTTGAGTCGTAAAGCGACGTCCTATGGCTGCACGAAAAGCATTATTCAACATGGTGGTGTTGCTATCAGGGTTCCTCCGAGCCAAAATCCGTATGTAGTGGTCATCCACTGCAGTAGTAGCCCTTGGGCGGCCTGAGCGAGGCATGTCATCGACAGTTCCTTTCTCTCTGTATCTCCTCTATGTCCGAACAACATCGCTTTGGTTCACTCCGAGGCGCCTAGACACTTCCCTTGTTGAGAGCCCTTTCTGGCACAAAGTAACAATGTGGACGCGATCGAATCGCGGTATTAACCGTCTAGGCATGGATGAACTACAGACAACACGAGCCGTGTACCTCCTTCCTGGTGGAACCGCGCGACCGCTACGGTCGCAGGTTCGAATCCTGCCTCGGGCATGGATGTGTGTGTTGTCCTTAGGTTAGTTAGGTTTAAGTAGTTCTGAGTCCTAGGGGACTTATGACCTCAGCAGTTGAGTCCCATAGTGCTCAGAGCCATTTGAACCATCCTGGTGGAATGACTGGAACTGATAGGCTGTCGGACCCCCACCGTCTAAAAAAAAAAAAAAAAAAAAAAAAAAAATGATTCAAATGGCTCTGAGCGCTATGGGACTTAACATCTGAGGTCATCAGTCTCCTAAAACTTAGAACTACTTAAACCTAACTAACCTAAGCACATCACACACATCCATGCCCGAGGCAGAATTCGAACCTGCGACCGTAGCAGTCGTGCGGTTCCGGACTGAAGAGCCTAGAACCGCTCGGTCACCGCAGCCGGCCCCTCCGTCTGATAGGCGCTGCTCATGCTTGGTTGTTTACATCTTTGGGCGGGTTTAGTGACAGCTCTGAACAGTCAAAGGGACTGTGTGTGCGATACAATATCCACAGACAACGTCTATCGGGAGTTCTAGGGATCGGGGTGATGCAAAACCGTTTCCGATGCGTGTATTTTCATCGTATGAATTGATAAAGATGATATTTAAAATTAGGCAATCATCGATAGGTTGATTTGTGTGCTCCTTTTAGGATGATGGAATCACTGCTGTGGAAAAAGGAGCATGGCAATTAATTTAACGATCTCCTTTGTCATAAAAGGACCACTGATCATCTGTTAGCGACTACTCATCCATAAAATAAATTGCAGTAAGAAATAATTGAGCCTGTTCCATTTGTAAATTCCATAATTATAAAAAGCGAATTAGATAGCTCACCTTTCACATTCACAAGTGGAAAATGAAAAGTGACTGCAATGTAGCAGTGATTTCATACAAATTAAGTTTTATATGCCACTTAGATATGTACAATATTTCGGTGCCTGTGTTGTTCACACAAGCCAGTACAATACCATACTTATCTGTCCACTCCGGGAAAGCGACCGTCAATTAAAATGTCTCCCCTGTATGGGAATATACGTAATGGATGTACG
The DNA here is from genome assembly GCF_021461395.2 of Schistocerca americana. Classification (NCBI taxonomy): domain Eukaryota; kingdom Metazoa; phylum Arthropoda; class Insecta; order Orthoptera; family Acrididae; genus Schistocerca; species Schistocerca americana. The sequence goes on along the minus strand of NC_060124.1, from coordinate 90,556,331 downwards.
AGTGCGGGTTGTAGACACACCGTTGACAGCATACGGAAGTGTGGGTCTGACAGTGAATTGTGCTCGGATGGTAAGGTGACTGCCCACGACAAGCGGCAAAACCGGGTTTCAGTCCCAGTGCAGCACAAATTTTCACTGTCGGCATTCCGTTATACAGCAGATGGTTGTCCATATTTGGAACTGCAAATACATTTCATGTACTTATATATGTGGTGCCCTGAATACAACCATAATCATGGCCTCACGGAGTTACTGACAGCTTGTCTCGAACAACAGTTTCAGTAGCTTCCAGTCTTCTGTAGATGCAGTGCTACTCAGCAATCGTCAGTGCTATGAAACATATTTCTCTCTTCCTCTTACCGTGGTTATTGCTAAGAAGCGGCTTACACCAACACCACCTCCACAAGAGGGCTGTGATGTCCAAACAGGCATAATTTTTCTGTTCCTGATAGTGTTATCAAATTTTAGGGAGCACTATCGAATTTATTATTTTTTCGTTTTTAATTATTTATGAGACTATTACGTGCACTCTGACACGGTAGATAGTCTCTTGATATTTTAAGTGAAGGACTGCACAATATATCAGAAAGCAGTCCCCGCAAGACACGTGTCGCAAGAGCTCAGGTTCATCATTGTGTTACTCACATGCTTTCAGTAATTTAAAACTGAAAAGTTAGAGTAGTTGTAAAAAATCGTTGCTGTCAATGAGGAATAAAACTGCAATCAGCCACATTATTGCTTCAGTGGTTCAAGGGTGTCGCGTCGGATAATATTGTGAAAGCTGCACACTATTTCAATGAGACAGCTGCCCGTCGTCTTCAGGTGTCTACTGACGTGTTGCTCCAGTGGCTTGCCAATATACACTACTGGCCATTAAAATTGCCACACCACGAAGATGACGTCCTATAGAAGCGAAATTTAACCGACAGGAAGAAGATGCTGTGACATGCAAATGATTAGCTTTTCAGAGCATTCATACAAGGTTGGCGCCGGTGGTGACATCTACAACGTGCTGACATGAGGAAATTTTCCAAACGATTTCTCATAAACAAACAGCAGTTGACCGGCGTTACCTGGTGAAACGTTGTTGTGATGCCTCGTGTAAGGAGGAGAAATGCATACCATCACATTTCCGACTTCGATAAAGGTCGGATTGTAGCCTATCGCGATTGCGGTTTATCGTATCGCGACATTGCTGCTCGCGTTGGTCGAGATCCAATGACTGTTAGCAGAATATGGAATCGGTGGGTTCAGGAGCGTAATACGGAACGCCGTGCTGGATCCCAACGGCCTCGTATCACTAGCAGTCGAGATGACAGGCACCTTATCCGCATCCCTGTAACGGATCGTGCAGCCACGTCTCGATCCCTGAGTCAACAGATGGGGACGTTTGCAAGACAACAACCATCTGCACGAACAATTCGACGACGTTAGCAGCAGCATGGACTATCAGCTCTGAGATCATGGCTGCGGTTACCCTTAACGTTGCATCACGCGTCTACGATGGTGTACTCAACGACGAACCTGGGTGCACGAATGGCAAAACGTCATTTTTTCGGATGAATCCAGGTTCTGTTTACAGCACCATGATGGTCGCATCGGTGTTTGGCGACATCGCTGTGAACGCACATTGGAAGCGTGTATTCGTCAGCGCCATACTGGCGTATCACCCAGCGTGATGGTATGAGGTGCCATTGGTTACACGTCTCGGTCGCCTCTTGTTCGCTTGATGTCACTTTGAACAGTGGACGTTACATTTCAGATGAGTTACGACCCGTGGCTCTACCCTTCATTCAATCCCTGCGAAACCCTACATTTCAGCAGGATAATGCACGACCGCATGTTGCAGGTCCTGTACGGGCGTTTCTGGATACAGTAAATGTTCGACTGCTGCCCTGGCCACCACATTCTCCAGATCTCTCACCAGTTGAAAACGTCTGGTCAATGGCGGCCGAGCAACTGGCTCGTCACTATACGCCAGTCACTACTCTCGATGAACTGTGGTATCGTGTTGAAGCTGCATGGGCAGCTGTACCTGTACACGCCATCCGAGCTCTGTTTGACTCAATGCTCAGGCGTATCAAGGCCGTTATTACGGCCATAGGTGGTTGTTCTGGGTACTGATTTCTCAGGATCTATGCACCCAAATTGCGTGAAAATGTAATCACATGTCAGTTCTAGTATAATATATTTGTCCCATGGATACCCGTTTATCATCTGCATTTCTTCATGGTGTAGCAATTTTAATGATCAGTAGTGTATGCGCTGGTTCGCCAGAACAGCATAGGCAGCAAGGGGTAGAGCTGTCACGTCATCGTAGACGTGTCACAGAGGACGTCGACACCCAGGATCCCCTGTCAGAGAAATGTGTCACGGTCTTCGTAGGCGCAAATCGCGGTCCGGCGTACGCGCGGGCAGTGTGTTGGCACCCAAGTTAAGTGCCCAGACACCGATTCCCCTTCTGTGTTGACTCTGATTCGTTCGTCTGCGGCCGAACATGCGTTAGTGCCGCTAGTGCTGGTTACCATGCCTTGCTGAGTTAGAATCCCGCGTCTCTATTAATCAGGACGTTACTCATATATATTTCGACTGCTTCTTTAATGATAGAGCACTAGTACGTGGAGGCGGACGAAAGGATCTTCGTCTCTTCATAGTTCATGCTATGTCCTGTCTAAAGACATTGTCCAACAACATCAGCCTTTTCTGGCTGCCTTAATCTGGCGTTACATCTATGTTCAGTGCATCTATATTTAGTTCGAAAAGTCTGTTGAAGACTGGAACACCCTCTTGATGTGGGACATAGCATGTACTACGGAAAGACGGCGATCTTTTCATGCGGCTGCATGTACTGGGGCGCACAGTCCCAACACCACCTGCGTGAGAAGTGGGCTGCGATTCGCGGACGCGCTTTCCTGAGTTGCGCGTGCGAATACCGTGGCCTGATTCTCTGGCAGGGGGCTCTGGATGTTTACGTCATCTATGATATGCCTACAATGACGTTAGAGCTCGACCCCTTGGCGTTTGAGCTTTTCTAGCGAGTCAGTGCATATATTGGTGAACCATTGCAAGAACTCATCAGTAAGCACCTGAGGATGACGAGCAGTTGCCTTGTTGGAATATTGTGCAGCTTTCACAACATTATCCGATGTGACGCCCGTGAACCACTGAAGTAGATATCACGCTGGGAAAGTCTCAAACAACACAGCCACATTATTTTTAAACCCAGTAATTTATTTTCTTTTAAGGACACTGCTTGCCACTATATCTGCAACATTAGAAGGTGGCAATCTGCAATTGTTTTCTGATGACACTGTAGTGGACAGGAATGTCTGGAGGAGGACACAAGATGGCTTGAATAGAATTTCCATTTGGTGTGATGATAGATAGGTTGTTCTAAATGTGGGGAAACATAAGTTAATGAAAATATCCTTTAGCGTCCGAATACAGAATTTGCGGTATTCTGCATTACACAGTGTACAGATCGAGAGTTTGGTATCCTCGCCAGATCAAATTAAAGGAAATCGAGGCATTCGTAGGCAGGCTGCTAGATTTGTTACCGACAAGTTCTATCAATACACGAGTGTTATGGAAACGCCCCATGAACTCAAATGTGAATCCCTGGAGGGAAGAAGAAATTATTTTCTCGAAACACTATTGACGAAGATTGGAGAAGTGGCATTTATAACAGACTGCAGAACGAGCCAACTGCCAGCAACTTATATCACGCATAAGTATCCCTAACAAGGAAACCTCCACATCGCACCCCCCTCAGATTTAGTTATAAGTTGGCAAAGTGGATAGACCTTGAAAAACTGAACACAGATCAATCGAGAAAACAGGAAGAAGTTGTGTAGAACTATGAAAAAAATAAGCAAAATATACAAACTGAGTACTCCATGCGAAACATGGGCAACATCAAGGAGAAGTAAGATCGAGAGAACCGTGGTCCCGTGGTTAGCGTGAGCAGCTGCGGAACGAGAGGTCCTAGGTTCAAGCCTTCCCTCTAGTGAAAAAATTACTTTTTTTATTTTCCTTCAAAGTTATGATCTGTCCGTTCGTTCATTGACGTCTCTCTTCACTGTAATAAGTTTAGTGTCTGTTTTTTGCGACCGCACCACAAAACCGTGCGATTAGTAGACGAAAGGACGTGCCTCTCTAATGGGAACCGAAAATATTTGATCGATAGGTCATACGTCAACCGATTCCTCCACAGGAAAACACGTCTGATATATTCTATACAACACTGGTGACTCATGACAGGAATATGTTGTCGACCCACCTAACTTGTACACTTGGCAAATGGGTAAAAAGATTCTTCTTCCTTGCCCGATTTAGGTTTTCCTGTGGATGTGATAATCATTCCCAAAAAAGTGATGAAAACATAAGAGTTTGTCACATAAACTGCAACAAATGGCTGCAACAGTTTCACAGTCGCACAGTTTTCCCTGTGCTCTGTCAAAACATATGTTTTCAAATTTTTCCGTGTGTAGACCGTCAAATCCTGCATATGTCCAAGCAAATCTGAACTGTCCTGGAATTTTGGAGAGCAAAGTTGATTATGTGTGAGTGCCTGAACTTTGATAATTGTCTGAAAATAAAATATTAAACTTTTCACTCGAGGGAAGACTTGAACCTAGGACCCCTCGTTCCGCAGCTGCTTATGCTTACCACGGAACCACAGCGCTCCCGATCTCACATTCTCCTTGATGTTGCCCATGTTGCACATGGACTACTCAGTTTGTATATTTTGCTTATTTTTGTCATAGTTCCACATAACTTCTTCCTGTTTTCTCGATTGATATGTGTTCAGTTTTTCAAGGCCTATCCACTGTGCCAACTTATAACTAAATCTGAGGGGGGTGCGATGGGGAGGTTCCCTTGTAAGACAAAATGAGAGAAATCCAGTATACATTACGACCACCAACCACTGGCACACCGGTTGGCAAGGATGAAACGCGAAGATCGATAAGTAGGCGCTTTATCAAGCGCGCCTATCACGGGAGAGGCCAGAGACACACCGACAAGCAATATGCCGCCAGCGCCCTCTCAACAGCATGTATTTAGACCGCCGCTGCTGACCGGAGAGCCTCACTCAGTTGCTCAGACTCACTCACTGACTCACACATCCAGTTTGGCGTCTGTCAGTCCACTCACAGAGCTGGAATAGATCGTAACGGGCTAGTACATAGTGACCAGATTAGTGATTATAGCGGGACTTGTACTTTACTCGCAGTAGAACTAAAGTTTGTAATAGCAAGATTACTGATATTGTCTGCAAGAGAAGACTATTGCTGATGAGTTTGTACCACAACACATGGACTCTATTCAAGTTAAGTTTCCAGATCAAGCAAATTAAGAACCCAAATGATCACGTGCTACTGTCGTGAGCGTCTACAAAAAGAGGTAGAAGGATAGCAAAACTACCACTAGGCACTATATGGTTGGACATCCACGGCTCTTCGCAGAAGCTGCGATTCGTAAGCTTGTCTGCTCTGCAAAGTAGGACAGATGGTGATCTGTGGCCTCTCTGCCAAAAGAACACAATGCTGGTGCACGCGCGAATGTTTCGGAGCACACTGTTCATGGTATGTTATTGAACATCCGCAGCAGACCCCCCCCCCCCCCCCCCATACGTGTTCACATATTGACCCAGCGACATCGTCAATTACGATCGCAGTGGGCACGGGACCATTTGGATTCCACCGTCGGACAACAGAAACTTGTCAGGTCTTCGGGTGAATCACATATTTGCTGTTCTAAGTCGCTTCACGTCTCCACAACGGCGCCATCGAAGTAAACGGAGGCTCGAAACGTGCAGCGAGCCCCGGGCACGGGCAGGCGGGAGAAGTATTATGCTGTGGGAGTCATTGTCCTGCGGTTGCATGCGACTTGTGGCGGTAATCGAACGCTGACAGCTGAGAACAACATGCGTACCTTCACGCTTGATGTCTTCTCCAATGGTGATGTCATCTTTCAGCAATATAATTGTCCGTGTCCCAGAGCCAGAACCGTGCTACAGTGCTTGGAGGAGCATTAAAGTGAACTCTCATGATGTCTCGGCGGCCAAATTCGCTTGATGTATGTTCTACAGAATCCATCTGGGTCGCTATAAGACGCCATCACCGCGTACGTATATCAGCAGCCCAATATTTATGCGAATTACGTGACCCGTGCGTAGACATCCAGTGCCACATACCTCCAAAAACCCACCAGTGAACTGCTGGATCTCTGACATGCAGAATCAGTTATGTATTTCGTTCCACGGACGTACAAACAAGCTGTTAAGCAGGTGGTAATAATATTTTGGCCCTTCAATGTAAGCAGTTGTTGTATCCCTGCCCGAACTGGAAAGAGAATGGCTAATGCAGTCACTGCGTACCCTTCGCCATGCACTGTGTGGTGGCTTGCGGAGTATATATGTAGATCCAGAACGTAAGTAACGAATTCTGCGTTGCTATGTTTTTACAGTATAGTAAGAAGACAGATTTTAGATGGTTTGGGGAAATACAGGGTACTTAATTTACTATACGGAGCTACCACTTCTGTCAGCAACAAAGTGGTAACCCAACTGGTAATGTAGTCAACTAAGCTTAGATGAAAGACACGGTTGAGGTATTCCACGCGTCTCCAAGTCTATTCCAGATTCCATTAATCGCCGCGCGGAGTGGCCGTGCGGTTTGAGGCGCCATGTCACGGATTGCGCGGCCCCTCCCGCCGGATGTCCGAGTCCTCCCTCGGGCATGGGCGAGTGTGTTGTTCTTAGCATAAGTTAGTTTAAGTAGAGTGTAAGTCTAGGGACCGATGACCGCAGCGCTTTGGTCCCTTAGGAATTCACACACATTTGAATATTTTTTGCATTAATCTTAGTGGCTGACGTGTTGTGGTGTACCAGCCCGTCGGCAACCAATAACCAAATGTTCTCAGTGGGTGGGAGATCTTGAGGAAACAGACAATAGCCAGACATTCTCTGTACTGGGGTACACCTCTATAACACTGGCGACGCGTAGTCTTGCCTTACCTTGTTGACTGCGAGGATAGGACACGACCACCTCCATTAAGAAGAACCAGATCCAGCTATACGGCTCTGTTAAATTTAAGGGTCGTTTTCTTCCGCTCTTTATGCACTATAAAGATAAGTTTAGTCAAAATTATTTCAATAAATTAATTATTATTTCAAAAATATATTATGTCTGGAAAAATTGAAAAATTTTTACTAACTTTTGTTGGTACTTCTTCTTTTTGTTAGGGCCTACTTAGGTCCACAAGGCACGTTTGATTCTTTACATGTGTCTCCTGTTTCGTCTTGTGCCAAAAAGCATTCATTCTATGGCTGTGAGCAAGCTTTCTCTCCTACGTCCACTTTGGCCCCAGTTCTGTGATCATTTTGTTGGTAAGGGACACTGGGAATACCGGTACGTCTTGTAGACGGAATCTGCCGGAATCTGGACCTGTACTGTATGGTTTCTAACGGAATTTCAAGTTGCTCCAGGTTTGATGTGATCCATTTGCTCTTGGATGCTTTCCCTCTGCACGCCATGGTGAATATCCCATTCCTGAGTCTGCATGAGTTCATTTGGGTTAAATGACCATAGAAGGCCAGTCACCTTTTCCTCATTGATGTGATTATGTCTTCTTGGAGATGGTACAGCTCACTTCTGAGTCTGGTCTTGTAGGAGCCACCCTCTTCTCTCATTGGCCCTAGTATTCTTAACATTTTCAGTTCCTTGGGCTCCAGTTTCCTGAGTGGGCCGTTCCTGTTCATCAAGAGGCATTCAAAGGCGTACAGTATGGAGGGTCTTACTGCTGAGTTGCAATGTTTGAGTTAAAGGTTCTTAGACATATTCTTGGAGATGTAAATTCTCTTTCAGGGATGGTAGACTCTCTTCAACTTAGTATGTCTGATATCTATTGCCAAATTCTCAGCCTCATTTGCTGAAATCCATTCTCCTAAATATTTGGCCGCAGGGACTGCACGATTGGTGGTGCTTTCTAGTGGAATTGTAGATGGGACTGACTGTAGGTAGGTATTGAACTCAGTTTTATGTATTGTAGGTTGGTAATGAACTCAGTTTTATGTATTCTGAACTTCGAACCGGTCTTTGCTGTAGCGGCCACCTAGTTGGCGAGTAACCTCCTCTATACTGTTGGCTAGAAAGACCAGGATATTTGCAGAGACTAGATGGGTTAAATTGAGGTTATGTTTCTTGTATCCAATCTCCTGTTGGCGTTAATCTTTAATTTCAACATATGACAAGAAATCTAAGGTAAAACGTGTAAATTGATTTGCTGGACTGACCCTGAAAATGTCATGTCTTTATATCTAAAATTTCACCTCAAAATATTCCTTATATGACAAGAACGCACATTTTCAGTAAACGAAGTTTAAAGTTTGACCAGCAGTTTCATGAAGTCTCGGAGCGAAGGTAGGACATTCTGATTCACTTGGTAACTCTTTATTTGTGCTTCTTTCAGAGGCTTTCGTCCTTTCTCTAGATTGCCTCTCCATATTCTTCTGTTGTCTGTCAGCGGTACTCTTCCTCTGATTGTCTATGAATGACATAGCATTAGTCATATATTTTCCAGCGGACATAACGCATTGGTGACACAAAAATGCATAATGCCAGCCATATGCTGTTGACAGCACTGTGGAACAGGCACCTCGAACTGTAAACAATCTAGCCAACGAGTAACTACGGATCTGTGGAACGGTCAAGAGTTTGCTTTTGCCTAAAGATATTTTACAAAAACAGTGGTAGTTTGGAAAGTGCGAAGAGGGAGTTCCGACGTTTGGATTAATATATTTAAAGGGACTGGATGCGCTCTACAAATGTACCATCAAAGCCACCGAGAAGTGCACATACTCCGCTGAATCTCGAAGATATACGCGTTTCAGTTTTATGGAGTCCATGGCGTTCAGTTCATAAGGAAGCAGCGTGGACAGAGTGACTCGAGAGAATTTCGCCGAATTCTCCATTTCCATTTAAAATTTCAAAAAATGGTTCAAATGGCTCTGAGCACTATGCGACTTAACTTCTAAGGTCATCAGTCGCCTAGAACTTAGAACCAATTAAACCTAACTAACCTAAGGACATCACACATATCCATGCCCGAGGCAGGATTCGAACCTGCGACCGTAGCAGTCCCGCGGTTCCGGACTGAGCGCCTAGAACCGCACAGCCACCGCGGCCGGCATTCCATTTGCAAATAGAGTGAGGCAAAAACGACTATATGCATGCCTCTATATAAGCCCCGATTTCTCGCATCTTATCTTCGTGGTCCTTACTCAAAACGTACGTTGGTGGCAGTAGAAAGGACGTGCAGTCACCTATAAATTCCGGTTCTCTAAATAATCCCCAAGCGTTTCTCGAACGTCGCCTTTCCTCCAGTGATATCCATTTGAGTTCCCGAAGCATCTCCGTAATACTGCGTGTAGTTAGAACCTACCGGTAACAACACCTCTGAATCGCTTCTATGTCTTCTTTTAATCCGACCTGTTGCGGATCCCAAACACTCGATCAGTATTCAAGAATAGGTCGCACTGATGTTCTGTATGTGGTCTTTTTCACAGATGAAACACACTGTCCCAAAATTCTCCCACTAAACCGAAGTCGACCATACGCCTTCGCTACCGCAATTTTCACATGCTCGTTCATTTCATATCGCTTTGCAACGTTAGGCCCATATATTTAAGGGAGGTCGCTGTATCAAGCGAGACACTGCTAATGCTGTATCCGAACATTACCGGTCTGTTTTTCCTGTTCATCCGCATTAACGTATATTTTTGTAAATTTAGAACTAGCTGCCATGCATTACATCAACTACAGCGTTGTTGTATCCTCCTACAGTCACTCAACCTCGACACCATCCCGTACACCAGAGTATCATCAGCAGGTAAGTATCCACACTGTCCGCTAGATTATTTATGAGTGCTGAAAAAAAATAGAGGCCCTATCACACTTCGATGGGACACACCTGACCATACCCTTGTCTGTGCTGAACACTCAACGTCGAGGACCACGTAATAGGGTCTATTACTCAATAAGTCTTCGAGCCACTCCCATGTCTGGGAACCTTTCCCATATGCTCGTACCTTCGTTAACAGTCTGCTGTGCGGCACTGTGTCAGATGCTTTCCAGAAATCTAGAATAGTGTAATCTGTGTGTTGCCCTTCATCCATAGTTCTCAGTATATCATGTGAGAAAAGGACAAACTGAATTTCGCGCGCATGCTACTCTCTAAAACCGTGCTGATTCGAGAACAAAAGCTAGCTTTTCGGCCTCAAGGAAATTTATTATATTCTAACTGAGAATATGGATATAATATTCAAACATTATATAATATTATATACCGGCATATAATATTATATACGAGGTTTGGAACTTAAACTCTGCTAACGGTATACTACGCCTTCCACATCGCTGGCAACGGTTTCTAGATAACGCTGGTGACTACTCTGAAGGGCAGTAACAGGTGCAAACATGTAACTGTTTTGTATCGGTTGTAACAAATAGTTGCCGCTATTTAAGTTCCAGCCATCGTAATAAATAAATAAATATATATATATATATATATATATATATATATATATATATATATATATATATATATATGGTGTTTCAAAAATGACCGGTATATTTGAAACGGCAATAAAAACTAAACGAGCAGCGATAGAAATACACCGTTTGTTGCAATATGCTTGGGACAACGGTACATTTTCAGGCAGACAAACTTTCGAAATTACAGTAGTTACAATTTTCAACAACAGATGGCGCTGCAAGTGATGTGGAAGATATAGAAGACAACGCAGTCTGTGGGTGCGCCATTCTGTACGTCGTCTTTCTGCTGTAAGCGTGTGCTGTTCACAACGTGCAAGTGTGCTGTAGACAACATGGTTTATTCCTTAGAACAGAGGATTTTTCTGGTATTGGAATTCCACCGCCTAGAACACAGTGTTGTTGCAACAAGACGAAGTTTTCAACGGAGGTTTAATGTAACCAAAGGACCGAAAAGCGATACAATAAAGGATCTGTTTGAAAAATTTCAACGGACTGGGAACGTGACGGATGAACGTGCTGGAAAGGTAGGGCGACCGCGTACGGCAACCACAGAGGGCAATGCACAGCTAGTGCAGCAGGTGATCCAACAGTGGCCTCGTGTTTCCGTTCGCCGTGTTGCAGTTGCGGTCCAAATGACGCCAACGTCCACGTATCGTCTCATGCGCCAGAGTTTACACCTCTATCCATACAAAATTCAAACGCGGCAACCCCTCAGCGCCGCTACCATTGCTGCACGAGAGACATTCGCTAACGATATAGTGTACAGGATTGATGACGGCGATATGCATGTGGGCAGCATTTGGTTTACTGACGAAGCTTATTTTTACCTGGACGGCTTCGTAAATAAACAGAACTGGCGCATATGGGGAACCGAAAAGCCCCATGTTGCAGTCCCACCGTCCCTGCATCCTCAAAAAGTACTGGTCTGGGCCGCCATTTCTTCCAAAGGAATCATTTGCCCATTTTTCAGATCCGAAACGATTACTGCATCACGCTATCTGGACATTCTTCGTGAATTTGTGGAGGTACAAACTGCCTTAGACGACGCTGCGAACACCTCGTGGTTTATGCAAGATGGTGCCCGGCCACATCGCACGGCCGACGTCTTTAATTTCCTGAATGAATATTTCGATGATCGTGTGATTGCTTTGGGCTATCCGAAACATACAGGAGGCGGCGTGGATTGGCCTCCCTATTCGCCAGACATGAACCCCTGTGACTTCTTTCTGTGGGGACACTTGAAAGACCAGGTGTACCGCCAGAATCCAGAAACAATTGAACAGCTGAAGCAGTACATCTCATCTGCATGTGAAGCCATTCCGCCAGACACGTTGTCAAAGGTTTCGGGTAATTTCATTCAGAGACTACGCCATATTATTGCTACGCATGGTGGACGTGTGGAAAATATCGTACTATAGAGTTTCCCAGACCGCAGCGCCATCTGTTGTTGAAAATTGTAACTACTGTAATTTCGAAAGTTTGTCTGCCTGAAAATGTACTGTTGTCCCAAGCATATTGCAAGAAACGGTGTATTTCTATCGCTGCTCGTTTAGTTTTTATTGCCGTTTCATATATACCGGTCATTTTTGAAACACCCTATATATATATATATAATTTGGATTACTGCCTCTTAAAAGGCAAGTTGTGATGATTCAAATGCTCTCAGCAAAAGCTTCCTCCTGTTTTTTTCTATTTCTGTTGGATGTTTCAAAAGTGCCTGTTTTTCTGTTTCACCATGTAATATTTCCTTTGTTATATGCGACAATAACATAATATACTCGTAAATTCAGAATATAGTACACATCTTGCATCTTTACATGGTTTATGACCAGTGCGACAGTACATTTGCTGCAAATATATACCATGGATCGGAGAAGGCTCTACACATAACCAGAGTCTATCAACATCTGCCACGGACATCGTTATTTCTCAGAGCTCTGTCTGACGCCGGTAGTGAGTTATGGAAAAAATGTCTTCGTGGTTGTAGAGAGAATCTGACTGACAGTATGAACAACGGCGGTTTGGACAAGAGTTCTGATTCTCAAAACCATGACGCTCCTTTTCACTGGATGTCACGGTTGGTATATAAATTGCAGAATTATTCAAAAGTTTGACTGGCAGGTTTTTTCAGGGAACATTTCGCGGCTAAATGTGTCACAATATTTTTGGAAAAAATATAAATTACAAATATTGCTGATATGTTTATTATGGGCCTTAGGCCGTGGTCCAGGACATAATTCTCTGCCTAACGTTTCGTCTTCCAATGCTGCACGCACCTTCAGTGGCTGTAATGACTCAGAAAGCTGTTACAGACTCAGCCAAATTACACAAGCTGAACTGATTACATCTACGCAACGGTCGGTTCCTGACGTAATCAGACTGCTACTTAAGCTCGTGGAGTCGCTCCGACATATGTTGTGGAGCTTGTAATGGGGAACAGTTGGCAGTGTTCATTTTTTTTTTAACACTAAGGCACACAACATGCCTAATTTCAATCCTTCTCCTTTTCTGTTGAAATTGTTTTTGTGCTTTGTTTATCTATGGCCTCTCTGTACATCCTACCATAGTAAATGTTACATCTTGCTAAAACCATGGTGCCTGAGACTTAACCAACGAATTTTACAGTAATACATAAAGTCTCCATACTCTCCATTCAGTTCCATCGAAAACAGTTACAACTCACAGTGGAATAATCAGAATACTTACTGTTGATACCACCAATATCTTTCCATGCTGCATGCCTGTAAATTTCTCAAAAAGTGCTATTTGATGTACAAGACACTGAATCCCGTCTTGAGGATCGTTGTAATTTTTCGTTCTTTTACTGTCATCTAAATATTTAAATTGTGTCTGCGTGGTATTGTAACGTCATTTCATTGCAAATAAGCACTATCCATCGCTTACGCGAATTGAGAATTGTCATCCCTCTCTTCTGTCAGTCCCATTCATTTTAAAGGATTGTGACGTTAGATCCCTAGACTGCCTCTTTTTTGCAAACAGCCACTGGACCTGTGAATGTCCTCCATACCAGGAACAAGTAGCGAAACAGTGCTGACACCACGATTGTGCCGAACTCAGAGTGTTGTGCCGACCGAAAAACGCCGCACCGCAATGTTACATGAAACGTGGCGCTGTTCCGAGAACTTCCGAGAAGGGCCGAGCAAACCCGAGCGACATGTCGGGCCTTCGCCCACACGCGGCCCACAGACGCTGCACGCTTGAGCTTTGACACGCCGTGGCCGGCCCTGTTCTATGACTTTCAGAGTGTCTCTCCTCAGTCCATATACTCCACATTCTTACGACTCGTGGCATGCCGGCCATTCCGAGCAGCGACATTGCGGAACGACAGACCGCAGCGTCGACACTCAGAACGACAGCAAGTGCTGGCAGGCGTCTCTCCTTCTTACACCAGAGGTAGCCTCATCCTCTCACCAACTACGAACACTACAATGCGATTTCAGAATGAAAAACGCGCTCTGTAGTATTTCTTTGTATAGAAAACGCAGATGGCGCCACTCCCAAAGGCGTTGAGTGGTTGCGCTGGAATGCTAACCATTTGCATATCTGAGCATGTAGTACATCTTACACCAAACTGACGTTCGCTGCATTCCGCAGTCGCGGTGCTCCAGTTTTATAGCCCAGCAGTGTACTTAAGAAACGAACCTCGACGGAGGTCCGTTAGTCGTGACAACCTGTCCCAACGCCCGCTGCCACCACCGAAAAGGATACTCGTTAACCTTTCGGAGCCTGCTAAAGGAACTCCAATGTTCAGTTTCTTCAGTGTGTTGTTATGAAAGTGCAGCAGGTAGAGTAGTCTGAAACTTTGCAGAAGACGCCAGTAAAGATGGAATGTTTGTGTTTTGGCAGCAACGGCTGGAGTGAGACCTGGATGGGTGATTGGTCCGTGCACCCTGGAGTTGTCCACCAACTGCAGCAGCAATGTCGTCTTCTACCTCTTTCACAGGTAAGCTACCGACATGTCTTTAAATCTTTGGTTTTTTGGCGTTGGACTCAATCAATTGTTGACGTTTCGAAGATTGGTATGGTACCGTTCTGCATCTCTCTCCAGGGGGGGATTTTCTCCGCCTGGGGACTGGGTGTTTGAGTTGTCCTCGTCATTTCATCATGATTCATAGAAGTGGCGAGATCGGACTGTGTAAAGATTGGGAATTTGTACGGGTGCTGATAACAGTGTAGTTAAGCAAAGCAAACATCATCATCATCCATTATCATCCATCATCATCCATCTTTCTCTACCTTCTTCCAGTCTCCTCATCACTGTGTACCTGCTACACGAAGTGCTCTCTACAGGGTGATACCAAACCTACGGCCAAACCATCACGAAACGTTCCTCAGACGTAGAGAAAGAAAATATGTTCACGGACATGGATCGGGTCCCGGCGGACCTCCCTGAAGCATGGGTGTGTCTGTTTGTCCTTAGGATAATTTATGTTAATCCTGTGTAAGCTTAGGGACTGATGACCTTAGCAGTTAAGTCCCATAAGATTTCACACACATTTGAACATTTGGGTTGGGTTGGTTGGGGAAAGAGACCAAACAGCGAGGTCATCGGTCCCATCGGATTAGGGAAGGACGGGGATGGAAGTCGGCCGTGCCCTTTCAGTGGAACCATCCCGGAATTTGCCTGGAGCGATGTAGGGAAACCATAAAAAACTAAATCCGGGTGGCCGGACCCGGGATTGAACATTTGAACATGGATCGGGAAACGCCTTATTTCCATGTTAGAGACCAGTTTCTACAACTCTTCAAGAGTTTACTCACGTGAAACACACAAGAAAAAAACTGAACAGCACACTGTGAAACACTTTCCTAAATGAGATGTTAAAAATGCCCTCCGTTAGCAAAGATACATCCATCAACCCACCGTTGCATTGAATCCCTGATGTGCTGGTGCGTCCATGGAGAACTGCATGCCGGCCGCTGTGGCACACTTTCGTGAGGATTCTCGCTCCATTTCAGGTCTCTTCGTAGGCAAACTCCTAGATGTTTTATGGAAGTATCTGCTTGCAGAAATTGTTCTGTAGTTGTGTAATCATGCAGTAAAGGGTCTTTCTATCTACGTCTTCGCAATACCTTACAATTGTTCATGTTGAGGATCAGTTGCACCTCATTGAGCCTCACGTCGATCCTCCACAGGTCTTCTTGGATTTCCCTACAATTTTGTAGTGTCGCAACTTCTCTGTATACAACAGCATCATCCACGAAAAGCCTCATGGAACTTCCGATGTTATCTAATAGGTTATATATATATATATATATATATATATATATATATATATATATATATTGTTATTATCCGCGTTGGAGCTTCTGAATTTCGCGCCTGTTAATGATACTTGGTGAATTAAGCAACCAGCCACAAATACTTTTTGAATTGACCACAACAAAACGAACCGCCACCAGCTGGAATGTATATAAGTGAACACGAGTATTTTGCCTCATATATTGCAAGCACTTTAGCGTATTTTTATTAATGAAACAGAGAATAAAGTGCCACTAAATAATCAAATATTCTTGTGCAGTGTGCAGCAGACTACATGCTGTCAACTCAAACTCTACCTAACGAAAATTGTTAGCCATCTGACGACGAACATGGTAGACGAAAACACTCAAAAACTATTTGTGGGTGGTTGCGTCATTTGCCAACTGTTTATATACCGGGTGGCAACAGTTAAATGTTCCCTATTTAACACGTTATCACACGGAAAGTTATTACCGTACGAGTACCAAACTTGGTAGCATTAGTGTCCAAGGTATGGGGAGCATGATTTCTATGCGTCACAGCGCCACCGTCCAGTTCCAACTATGGCCACCAGGAGCCGTGATCAGGCATCTTGATTAGTAGTCTCACACACCTGACTAGTCGAAGTGCTCTTGTTGACGTCTCAATATGAGCTTGGACGAAAGGAGCAGGGCATTATTGGTGAAGCTCTATTATCAAAACAACAGTAATGCTGCGGCTGCACTTCGAGAATATCGCCGGCTGAAAGGATTACGGAAGGGTCCTCTTTCTCCACCTGCTGTGCGGAGCATAATGAAGAATTTCTAATCAACTGGAGAACTGGGCGTTGATCTGGGAAGAGGCCGACTACCTGTTGCACCACAGGTGGTTCATGAAACCGCTGTTCTGTGGCAGACAACGCTGCGAGCTATTTCCAATCTTCAGACAGCGCACGTGCTGTGTCATGACAGTTGAACATCCCGTGGTCCACTGTACGGAAGATGCTTCACCATTCTCAAGTGGTATCCGTACAAGATCCATATCGTACAGCAGCTTGCACCACAGGACGCACAACGACGTGTTGACTTCGCTCTCCACTTTCTCGCAAGGATTGAAGTTGACGAGGGTTGGCCCTGGACCATCCTACGGACATATGAAGCTCATTTTTCACTGAACACCCAAGACTGCCGAGTGTGAGGATCTTCACCTCCAGTCGCTGTGCATTAAGTTCCTCTGTGTGGTGAACGTGTCACCGTATGTTGTGGCTTCACGGCTACGTTCATTATTGGCCCATTCTTTCTGAACAGGTTGGCGATCAAGGAACAAGACGTGCAATGTGATTGGCCAGCATTACTGTGATACACTCCTGCTCGAATTAACAGCCGATAGTTTCCAAATGCTTGGCCAGTACGATCACTTAATCTCATTCCCTGTGATATCTGATTGTGGGGCTACCTAAAGGACAGGGTTTACAAGGTGAACATTTACACATGTGCTGAATAGAAACCCAGCATATCAAGAGAGGTAGCCAGCACACCTACGGACATGCTTCGATCTGGTGTGCAGAATACAATCCTGCGCTTTCAGCCTCTTCTCGACACTGATGGGTTGCCATATTGAGCCCATTTTGTTACAGTAATGGTACCGGTATGTAATGGTATGATGTACCGTAGCAGCTCATTACAAGCGTTTCAATTGAATTAATTCTGCATTATTTATCTTCCGCATGTCCTTGACATTAATGCTACCTTGTTTGGTATTCGTACGGTAATTAGTTTCCGTGTTAAATAAGCAAAGTTTAATTATAACCACCCGGTACATTGCGCAACATAATTGTCCTACAGTATTCGGCGGCACTTCCGGAGTTACTTCTACGTCTGTAGATTTCTCTCCGTTCAGAATGACGTGCTGGTCTCTGTTTGCTAGAAACTCTTGAATCCAGTCATACAGCTGGTCTGATATTCCACACTGTACCGAATGCCTTTCGGAAGTCATGGATCACGGTATCTACCTGGGCGCCTGTACCTTCTGCATCCTGTGTCACCTGGACGATTTTTGTTTTCGGAACCCATGTTGGTCCCTAAAGAGGAGATTTTTGGTCTCCAAAAATTTCCTAATACACGAGCATAAAACGTATTCCAGAACTGTACAGAGGACCAACGTCAGGGACATAGACCTATATTTTTGTGTGTCTGTTCGGCGACCATTCCTGAAAACACGAATGACCTGTGCTTTTTCCAATCATTAGGAACGCTTCGCCCGTCAAGAGACCTACGGTACACTCCCGTTGACACAGGGGCAAGCTCTTTCGCATGCTCCGTGTAGAATCGAGCTGGTGTCTCGGCAGGTCCAGTGGCCTTTCCTCCGTTAGCGATTTCATTTGCTTTTCTATCATTTAGTCACTTATTTCGATTCTTTCATTTTGTCGTTCGTGCGGCGATTTAAAGGAGGAGCTAAAGTGTGATCTTCCTCTGTGAAATAGTTTTGGAAAAAGACTTTTACTATTTTGGCCTTTTTCTGTTATTCTTTGTTTCAGTGTCGTTAAGATGACGGAGTGTCTGGACAGATGGCTTCGATTGATTCACTGATTTAGCATAAGACCAGAACTTCTTAGTATGTTTTGTCAAGTCGGTAGACAGAACGCTCCATGCACAGCCGTCCTCTTTTTGGCTTAGTTTGATTACCGTTGTCGAAACACGGTGACACGGTGGATGTTTTCCATCCCTCACAATTCTGCTCGTTACATACTTGTCTGAAGCGTTTTGTACGACGCTCGTGAACTTCGTCCTTTGATGCTTAGCGCTGTTAGTGCTGGTGATGAAATTTTCGAGATGATCTGTCAAGTAATCTTAAATCTGTCTCTTATCGCTCTTGCTAAACAAAAAGACCTTCCTGACTTTCGTTATACTCGTATTTACAACCGTATTCAGTGATGCTGTATCGGCCTTAGGCCGGTAGTACTCTATCATATTTCTTTGACAAAGATCTTTGACATGGTACTAAAAAGGGGTATTACACTGTCGTCATAATTTTCGTCAGATTTCAATACGGCGGACAACAACAACTTGTTGTTATGCGCTGTAGTTGCTTGTACCACAGTTGCTCTGTGAGTGCATTTAGAAGAAAAAGAGGCGGAAGGAAAGGAAACATACTTGGGTGAAGCCATGGGTATTACGTCGAGATAGTAAAAGTATTCAGCAAAATCTGTTATGAGAATTCAGTATTTCATTGCTTATTAGCATCTGGTTTCATCCAGCTTTCTGCCTTTAGTGATACGTGTGCAATATTTATCTACAAGTTAATTTATACAGGGTGGGGCAAATACGAGTGGTCTGGAAGACTGAATACGACTGGAGGTTAATGTATGTATATAACCACATCCCGTGACGCGCACACAATGTGTACCCCCGCCATTTGACCTACACCGGTTCAGAGCATAGTTCGGGCTGTGTCAGTGTGAGTGGAACGGCGCAAAGGGGACGATGTACTCACACTAGAGCAGCAGGTGTTCGTTATGAAAAGTTACGTGACAACAAAGTCGTGGAAACGGTGAGGTTAGTTGTTTGCTGAGAAGTTCAGTGGTGTCAAAGTGCCAGCAAAGAGTGCCATGGAACGCTTAGTCCGAAAATCGCGTCAGCCAGGATCTTTTTTGAACAGGTCAAAAAACGTTCCAAAACATGTTCGCTCATCAGAAAATGTGGCTGCAGTCCACTATAAAATGTTTCAGAGTTCTATAAAATCAACCGGACGCCTGTCGTAAGATACGGACATACCATGTCGATCATGCGGACGAATATTCCATCTGGACCTACACATGCGTTGCTGCCGTGTCTCTCTCGGTCATGCGTTAAAACCAGCAGATGCTCGTCAGCGCCTCCAGCACAGTGAATGGCTTGGTCATTTTTTTCATGTCTGAAGAAGCGTGGTTTTACGTGAGTGGTTATGTCAACTCACAGAATCACATGTCCTGGGCAGTGGGAATCCGCGTAACTCCCACAAAACACTCTTGCATGATCAGAAGGTTGGGGTTTCGTGTGCAGTGTCTGCACGCCGCATTATTGGTCCCATCTTCTTTCATCGGACGCTGACCTCGGCGCGTTACATTGAGAGCATTTTGAAACCATTTGTGGCAACACTAACGAGGAAGAGCCCATAGTTACTTCCAACAGGATGGAGCAATTGCCCATACAGCTGGCCGAACCTTGAAGCACATTTGCACTAACTTCACGCCTGACAGAGTTGATAGCGGAGGTCAGTCTGGTCACGGCCCTAGCTGGCCAACCAGATCACCCGATCAGTCAGTGTGCGATTACTTTGTGTGAAGAGCCCTCAAGTCTAAGGTGTATCGCAACAACTCTCATAGTCTTCAGGAACTGGAGCGGAACATTCCGGATGAGACTGCAGCAATTGCAGCAGTCCAGTTTCGATCCGCCTTAGCAATTTGCTAACTAAGGCCCAGAAGTGCCTAGAGATGAATGGTGGTCACTTTAAACACCTGCAGTAGCCATGTTAGTACTGCATTTCCTTTCCTGCGCTGTGTTTCTTTGTACCCTGAAACTCTGATCTGCGGGCCACTTTTATGCTGCGGTGGCTTGCCGCTCGGTCTAGGGCGCCTTACCACGGTTCGCGCGGCTCCTCCCGTCGGAGGTTCGAGTCCTCCCTCGGACATGTACGTGTGTTGTCTTTAGCGTAAGTTAGTTTAGCCTAGGAACCGATGACCTCAGCAGTTTGGTCCCACAGGAACTTACCACACATTTCCAAATTTTTACCACTTTTGTTTGTATGTATTGTGGGATGTAATGGTCCTATAACACTGTACCAGGCGATCATCTGAACCTCCGCCGCTGCCGTAAGTAATGACGGTGACAGTGATGTGCATTCAGCAGTCAGTTGTATGGACGCTGTGCAGTGAAGTGGGTCAACGTGGGGATGTGGCAGAATGCCAGAAATGAAGCACCCTGCTTCGACGTACCCACCACCACACTGCGAATGAAGTTTCTCGACCTATTGATGTCTCAATGCTGGCTGTGCAAAGAATGATGTACCACTCACAGCCACGTAACACGCCGAAAGAAAGCAGTCTTAAAGTGCCTTGTCACTATCAATCGGATCCAAACCCGACATGGATTGCTGTTGGCAGTGAATGCTAGTCCATGTGAACCAATGTCAGGCGCGAACATTGAAAAGGGAACTGCATGCAGTGGACTTTATGAGTCCGGTTCATCATAAAAAATATTTGAAATGATTTATGGCATTCCTGACTGGGAGACCATGCCCGGTATTACTCGTCCACCTGCTGCAAATGTTTCTATCCCCTTCGGCGACTTGCGAGTCGATGCAAATGAGATGAAATGCTTAAGGCTATACAACTCTCGTAAAAGACCACTGAGCAGTGGTCTCTCACAGCGGCACGTGAAGGTGCACGTCTGCAGTGGGCCAAACAGTACAGAAAGTGGACAGTTTCGATTACATTAGATTAGACTAGAGTATACTACATATAGACCACATTAGATGTACTTTTTGTTCTATAGACACTCCGAGTGAGGAAATCATCAAGGTTGTGAGATTTGTCATTAAACAAGAATACCCAATACACATTTACAAAGAATAAGAGATGTATTAATGTACCTTCCACAAACCTCAAGCGAACTAGTCCTAAAGGATATGAAATAAGTCAAAAAATCTGAAACATGTTTTCGTTAAAAAAGGAGTAAACAACTAGAAATTTCGAGTATGCTGGGATTATAAATATTAGGCTATTAAACAGATACATTATCAGACAGTAAATCATTTTACAAGCCTCATTTACATTGATTACGTTATTGAGCTGAAGATATGCAGAAATCAGGTTGAACTAATACCCGCATTACTTGATACCAGCTGATAATAATCCGCTTCGCTGGCGTTTTTGTTTCCTGCCAGTAGTTTTATGAATGTAATAATGACAAAAAACTGCGGTGCAAGACTTTTTCGTTATTTTTTAAAAATCATTATACGGACAAATATCTTATATGTAAGAGAACACTGCTAGACATGCTTCTTTCTTCATCGGTTTCGTTGTTCCGCGCCACCTTTTGTTTTTTCGACACTATACAGGGTCGCGAAAAGTTGTTTTTATGTTTGGGCATTTTTCCAATATATTTTCACGTTCCTTTTTGTTAAACACAGATATTAATTACTCCTCCTTTAATTGCTGAATTGGAACTGAACCACAATTTTCGAGAGTAGTTTTTCCTTCATTATTCTTTCCAGTGATAATTATAAATA
The DNA here is from genome assembly GCF_021461395.2 of Schistocerca americana. Classification (NCBI taxonomy): domain Eukaryota; kingdom Metazoa; phylum Arthropoda; class Insecta; order Orthoptera; family Acrididae; genus Schistocerca; species Schistocerca americana. Next base: position 90,534,266 of record NC_060124.1, on the reverse strand, counting down.
TTACTAATACGCGCTAGGCAGAGATTACACTTCGCAATTTGAGTTGGCAGCGCCGAATCAGCATTACAATTTTCGTCACCTATGACCACCCTCTTTCAGCCAGCGCGGCCTAAACACCATAGTGCACAATGGGAGAGACTGAGGCTACTCGCATGCATAAACATCATTGGTCTGTAGTGCATAATTTTAGCTACCAACTAAATTTACGGACACGCGTCGCTTGAGTATTAGCAACATATAAACATCTGTTGGCTCTACTTAGAAATTCATCAGTGGATTTGGAGGACTTGTTCACCAATAAATTCTTTAGATTCCGATTAAATGAATTTTATTAGTACTTAAGCTTTTTGTGGTTGCTGGTAAGTTACTGGAAATGTATGTTCCTGAATACTGCACAACTACCTGGATCAATGTAAGTGATTTGAAACCTCTGTGAAGATTATTCTTATTTGTAATATTCATTTTACGAACTGAGCTACTGGTTTAAAAGAGTGAATATTATTCATGGCAAATTTCATTCAGGTATAAATACACTGCAAAGCAGAAGTTAATACTAAGCGCTTTTGAACTCGGAAAATTATAGCTTGGATTGATCATATTCTCAGTTCGAATATAATAAATTTTATTGAGACTGAGAAGCTTATGTCCACGAATGAGCATGATTTTAGAAAGAATGGCTCATTCGAAACTCAGCTTGCACTTTTCTTACATGATATACTGCGAACTATGGATGAAGGGAATCAGGCAGATGCCATATTTCTAAAATGGTTCAAATGGCTCTGAGTACTATGGGACTTAACTTCTGAGGTCATCAGTCCCCTAGAACTTAGAACTACTTAAACCTAACTAACCTAAGGACATCACAGACATCCATGCCCGAGGCAGGATTCGAACCTGCGACCGTACCGGTCGCGCGGTTCCAGACTGTAGCGCCTAGAACCACTCGGTCACTCCGGCCGGCCCATATTTCTAGATGTTTGATACGGTACCCCGTTGCAGGTTGTTAAAGGAGGTACGAGCATGTGGAACAGGTTCAGAGATATGTGACTGGCTTGAAGAGTTCTTAAGTTATAGAACCCAGTATGTTGACCTCGACTGCGAGTGTTCATCAGAGACAAGGATATCGTCAGGAGTGCCCCAGGGAGGTGTGTTAGGACCGCTATTGTTATCTATATACGTAAATAATGTGGCGGACAGCAATCTGCGGTTTTCTGCTGATGATGTTGTGGTGTACGTTAAGGTGTCGAAGTCGAGTGACTGTAGGAAGATACAAGACGACTTAGAAAAAATTTCTAGGTGCTGTGATGAATGACGGCTAGCTCTAAACGCAGAAAAATGTAATTTAAAGCGGATGGGTAGGAAAAACAAATGTTCCGATACACAGTGTCTCGGTTCAAAAAACAACGACGTTTAAATATCTGGGATAAACGTTGCAAAGCGATATGAAATGAAACGAGCATGTGAGCATTGCGATAGGAAAGTCGAATGATCGACTAGGGTTTATTGGGAGAACTCTAGAAAAGTGTGGTTCATCTGTAAAGCAGACCGCATGTAGGACGCTTGTGCGACCTATTCTTGAGTACTGCTCGAGTGTTTGTGATCCGTACCAGGTCGGATTGAAGGAAAACATCGAAGCAATTCAGAGGCGGGCTGCTAGGATCGTTACCGGTAGGTTCAAACAACATGTAAGTGTTGCTACATTACGCGTAAGGACCACAAAGGTAAGGTAAGATAAATTAGAGCTCATACGGAGGCATGTAGACAGTCTCCCTCACTCTGCGAGTGGAACAGGGATGGAAATAACTGGTAGTGGTTCAGGGTACCTCCGCCACTCGCCGTAAGGTGGATTGCGGTATATCGATGTAGTTGTAGATGTAGATGAGTTACTTAACAATTTGATCCTGTATGAGGTTATGGAATGTTATTATTCGAAATATTACACTACTGGCCATTAAAATTGCTACACCACGAAGATGACGTGCTGCAGACGCGAAATTTAACCGACAGGAAGAAGATGCTGTGATATGCAATGGTTAGCTTTTCGCAGCATTCACACAAGGTTGGCGCCGGTGGCGACACCTACAACGTGCTGACATGAGGAAAGTTTCCAACCGATTTCTCATACACAAACATCAGTTGACCGGCGTTGCCTGGTGAAACGTTGTTTTGATGCCTCGTGTAAGGAGCAGAAATGCGTACCATCACGTTTCCGACTTTGATAAAGGTCGGATTGTAGCCTATCGCGGTTGCGGTTTACCGTATCGCGACATTGCTGCTCGCGTTGGTCGAGATCCAATGACTGTTAGCAGAATATGGAATCGGTGGGCTCAGGAGGGTAATACGGAACGCCGTGCTGGATACCACCGGCCACGTATCACTAGCAGTCGAGATGACAGGCATCTTATCCGCATTGCTGTAACGGATCGTGCAGCCACATCTCGATCCCTGAGTCAACAGATGGGTATGTTGCAAGACAACAACCATCTGCACGAACAGTTCGACAACGTTTGCAGCAGCATGGGCTATCAGCTCGGAGACCATGGCTGCGGTTACCCTTGACGCTGCATCACAGACAGGAGCGCCTGCGATGGTGTACTCATGGGTGCACGAATGGCGAAACATCATTTTTTCGTATGACTCCAGGTTCTGTTTACAGCATCATGATGGTCGCATACGTGTTTGGCGACATCGCGGTGAACGCACATTGGAAGCGTGTATTCGTCATCTCCATACTGGCGTATCACCCGGCGTGATGGTATGGGGTGCCATTGGTTACACGTCACGGTCATCTCATGGAAGATCATCCGCAGCACACTAAAATAATAATCATGAATAGATTTCGATAAGTCCGCAGCAATATGATCGTGTAATGCATAATAAAAAGTGCAGATATTGAAGGGAGGACAATACGCACTTGTTGCAAAAAGTGGTGTTTGAGCTTTTCAAGGATGCTCGATGTAATTTACAGGATGTGCATGATAGTGAGCCGCGCGGAGTGGCGTCGCGGTTTGAGGCGTCATGTCACGGACTGTGCGGCCCCTCCCGCCGGAGGTTCGAGTCCTACCTCGGGCATGGGTGTGTGTGTTATTCTTAGCATAAGTGAGTTTAAGTTAGTTTAAGTGGTATGTAAGCCTAGGGACCGATGAGCTAAGCAGTTTGGTCCCACAGGAATTCACACACATTTGAACATGATAGTGATCTACTTCGTTATGCACATCAAATCGCGCGCGACGTAGATTACACTGATTTCAAGGGAAGCAACGGATGATTGCATAAGTTCAAACGGCGCTACAGAGCTGGAAGACGTATGATAACGAAATTTTAAACAAAGCATCATCTTGACGAAGCACAGCAAACTGAGGAATCGGCCCGAAAATATGTAAATGAGATAAACTTATCCCATCGTTGAGTAAGGAATTTATTTTCAACTCCGACCAATGGGGAGTTGAAGAGGAAATGCATCCGAAAGGAACCCTGAAAGTCAGAGGTACCGAGAGAGTTGTATCAAGATCAATTAACACCAATGCCTTAACGGATTCGTATACAAATTATACCGACTGTTAATCTGGATGGTAAATTAGCTGGAAAGTTATTCATTGTCCTGCGAGAAGTTAGAGGTACTCTGCCCCCTACGACTCTTTCTCGTGTGCGTGATCTTGTACGGGCAGTAGGGAATATTTACGTCACAACATGCAAGAGTGGGAAAACGGACGTAAGAGAACTACAACTATGGTATGAGTACTGATTTTGATCAGTACCTGGTCAAATAAACTAGTTTTTGCTTCATTCTTGGTCTGCGTTTAAGAATTATACTTCTTTTGAGTAAACTATCCCTCCCGAAAAGTGTGTGCCATTGCAGTCCATACCACCTGGAACCACTGGACAAATTCAGCTTCAGAATGTTTGCTTTTTCGGTGCCTATGAAACGTATTATCCTACTATCTGTAGCTACCTCTTACAGGATAGCCACTTTCACGAGAGACTGTTTAGCATTCGGTTGCTTGTCATCACAATTCGTTAGTTGTCATCACCCATTAGACCAATATGATTCTATTCGTATTCTTTAAGAGTTGATGCCTAGCTGGACGTCCTGCACGGGTTTAACGCCAAAGATTCCTCCGTTTCAACACTGGAGTTTAAAAAGGAGACATCTAACATGAAGAAGCGGTCACTAGCCCTCAACGTTGCAGAGGAGACGTGAACTCCGGTGACAGAGCGTGTTGTCGCGTGACCGTGGCGGGTTAGGTACACTGGCGACCCGTGCGCGGTCGGATGTGTGGATCCTTGCCATCGGAGGTCATGTACTGCCTGTTCGAGCATAATTGCAAGTTAAGTTAGTGGAAGGTTTAATCATTAAGTAATAAGTTTGCGTAACCAGTGTCTCTTCTCCCTTGTGGCCTCCGGCGATCGGGTTTCCTGTCCCCGGCACCGGTGTAATTGAAGACGGTGATCTTTTCTGCTCCTCTCGTTACTGCCCGATGGGAGGTGTAGTTTTGGCAGTTTAATTGTTTCGCTATTCTGTCTTGTGTTATGAGTAAATTCATGCTTCTTGTTGGTTGATCATGTGGTCGCTCATTCAGGACTGTGTGGTGTAATGTTTCCTTTCACGATTATCTCTAATTCTGTCAGCAAGTTAAGTCAACTTATTACAAGTTTTCGCTGGCTAAAAGTCGGTGCAGTGACCAGCCTGAGAGTGGCAATTGTGTTTACGGGCGTATTTAAATTGGTCAGTATTCTGCCCAGCCTGAGCATCCCTGAGTGGGTGATTTGTGGGCGCCTTACACGGGTCCGTCATATCTGTTATGTTCTAATGATATTCCAGGACACTTTTGTTTAAAAACTTTTTTAAATTCCTCCATTCCTTTATTGCCATTAATCGTGTGTTTGCTGAGACCTCTGATTTTTTTTTAATGGCGGTGTTGGTAGCTTCACTACCCCACCGTACTTTATTAACAAAGTTCTGTATTTACTTTAGTAGCCTGTTTATTAATATTCTTTAAATTTTTTTAATTGTGGTATTGCTATAAATTACTTGATTGCCGTTAGTGGCGTGTTTTGAAAGGCTGTTATTGCCGTACTGCTAGCTTCTGTATTTTTTTAAAAAAGATTTTTTTTAAATTGTGGTATTGCTATATATTACTTGATTGAAAGGCTGTTATTGCCGTACAGTTAGCTTCTGTAAGATACGAATAAAACATCTGTGTGTGAAAATCTCAACTCGACAGTAAACTACTAGAAATTTGGCCCCGTTTCCCAACTTGTGGTGTGGCTTGTAGTAACCGTAACCACTGTGTGTGTGTCAGCTGGTGATCACTGTGGCGTGCTATTTTTCATTCGGATCCCATGATGCAAGTTAATGGTTTGTTTTGAACATTTCTTGAATGTCGACGATGTCCATTTTGTGAAGTGTAATACATACATTCATAGATGATTGATCTCTGCATCTCCCGGTCACTCATTTCCTGTCGCCCTCCTGAAGCACATGGTGAGCGTCATCAGCATCCAATATTTTTCCTGTCGTAATTGACACTTTTAAATGAGCCGTACTAAAGACCGAGCTTGCTACCTCGCTCTCAAGGGGTTCAGTTCATTGAACATAGTGTAGCGTTTCGTAGATGTCTGATTGATTGTCTTTATTAGCCACTTCTCCTGCGAGAGCCGGCCGGTGTGGCCGAGCGGTTCTAGGCGCTTCAGTCTGGAACCGCGCGACCGCTACGGTCGCAGGTTCGAATCCTGCCTCGGGCATGGATGTGTGTGATGTCCTTAGGTTAGTTAGGTTTAAGTAGTTCTAAGTTCTAGGGAACTGATGACCTCAGATGTTGAGTCCCATAGTGCTCAGAGCCATTTGAACCATTTTTTTTTCTCCTGCGAGCATATCATATCCTGTGTATAAAGCGACAACAACCGTGTTGATGGGTCACAAACATTCAGGCATCTTAGCACTCATCAGCTCGCTCTCTAAATGACCATGCCTTAAAGACATACAAAATGTCATAGAACCGTGACGGTCAATACCCCCGCAATTTGGTTGCACTACAGGATATAGTCCCCGATGTGTGACTATCCCTGGATACGGCAAATCTGAAGAAACTTGTAGGCTCTCTTCCTCGCTGAGCAGACCATTATCAACGTTAGAGACGGTCTTACGCGGTATTAGCGTCATCTCTCGCACTTTTTGGTCCATTGTACTTATTAACATGTACATAAAAAATCAAATGGTTCAAATGGGTCTAAGCATTATGGGACATAGCATCTGAGGTCATCAGTCCCCTAGACTTAGAACTAGTTAAACCTAACGAACCTAAGGACGTCACACACATACATGCCCGAGACAGGATTCGAACCTGCGACCGTAGCAGCAGCGCGGTTCCAGACTGAAGAGCCCAGAATCGCTCGGTCACAGCGGCCGGCTGCACATAAAAAATTCACTTGTTTACGAATGAAAAACATAAAACTTTCGCGTAACATTGCACGAAATTTAGTATTCAAATAAGCAGTTTTCGATTATTAGGCCATCAAGTTAAAAATAAATATAAGGGGTACTCCAATAAACACGAGACATGCATCTACATCTACATCTACATCGTACTTCGCAAGCCACCTAACGGTGTGTGGTGGAGAGTACTTTCGATACCACTCTCTGATCCCTCCAACTCTGTTCCACTCGCAAATAGTGCGTGGAAAGAATGATTGTCGGTAAGCCTCTGTATTGGCTCTAATTTCTTGAATTTTCTCACATTGGTCAATACTCGAGATGTATGTAGGGGGAAGTAATATGTTGTTCGAATCCTCCTGAAAAGTGCTGTCCCGAAATTTCAATAGTAAATCTCTCCGTGATGCACAACGTCTCTCTTGTAACGTCTGCCAGTGAAGGATGTTTAGCATCTCCGTAACGCTCTCTCGTCAGCTAAACGATCCCGTGACGAAACGCGAAGCTCTTCGTTGTATCTTCTCTATCTCCTCTAACAACCCTACCTGATAGGGATCCCAGAGAGATGAACAATACTTAAGAATCGGGTGAACAAGCGCCTTATAAGCCACTTCTTTCGTGGATGAGTTACATTTCCTTAAGATTATTCCGATGAATCTGAGTCTTGTGTCTGCTTTTCCCATTATCTGTTTTACATGGTCATTCCACTTAAGGTTGCTCTGGATAGTTACGCCTAGATATTTTAAGGCAACGCTGTCTCCAGCTGTTTGTCATCAATAGTGTAGCTGTACAGTAGTGGATTTACAATATGTTACATTTATTTACGTTCACGGTCAACTGCCAGAGTCTGCACCATTCATCAATTCCCTGCACGTCGTTCTGTAAATTCTTACTATCTCCTGGCGTTGCTACTTTGGTATAAACAAATGCATCATCCGCGAATAGCCTTAAGGACCACCCGACGCTTTCTCCTAGATCATTTATGTATTTTGTGAACAGCAACGGTCCTATCATACTTCCCTGTGGTACGCCGGTTATTACCTTTGCATCTGTCGATTTAGTTCCGTTAAGACCGGCGTGTTGAGCAAGAAAGTCTTTAATCCAATCGCAGGTCTGCTCCGTTACTCCGTAAGCTCGTATTTTTTCACTAAGCGACAATGCGGGACGGAATCAAATGCCTTACTGAAGTCAAGGAACACGGCATGAACCTGAGCGCCGTTGCTCTCTGGGCTGTGGATCGCATGGAGGAATAGAGCAACCTGAGTTTCGCAGGATCTCTGTTTGCGGAATCCATTTGATTTTTATAGAGAAGCTGTTCATTTTCCAAGAACGTCATAATTCTTGAGCATAAAACATGTTCCATAATTCTACAACAGATTGACGTCAACAATATAGGTCTATAATTGTGTGGATCTGTCTTACGGCCTTTTTTAAAAATGAGAATGACCTGCGCTTTTTTCCAGTGGCTAGGTTCCTTTCGTTGCTCAAGTGATCTACGATACATTACTACTAGAAAGGGGGCAAGTTCTTTCGCATAATCTTTCTTGAATCTTATGTGTATCTCATCTGGTCCTGAAGACTTTCCACTGCTAAGCGATTGTAGCTGCTTTTCAGTTCCGCGATCGGTTATCTTAATATCTGCCATTTCGACGTTCGTACGACGACTGAAAGGAGGGACAGTGTTACGAGCTTCCGCGGTGAAACAACTTCGGAAGACCTAATTCAGTATTTCGGCCTTCTCTCTGTTATCTTCCGTTTCTGTGCCGGTGTGGTCACTGAGAGAACGAATAGATGATTTTGACCCACTTACTGATTTTACATACGATCAAAATTTCTTAGGGCTTTTACTCAGGTCAGTTGACAACGTCTTACTTTCGAAATCATTGGACACTTCTCTCATTGCTCTCCTTACGCTCATTTTCGATTCGTTCGGCTTTTCTTGGTCACCTAGTCTCTGTTGCAGTTATGTAATTGTTTTATTGATGCCAAATACGCGTTTGACGCGGTCACTGCATCATTAGACTAGAACAATAACATGACAACCGGGCCTCATGCTTAACGCCCTCAGCGTTCAATTAACTAAATTTTACAGTTTTCTTAAAAGTTTGCTCACCTGTTAGCGATATTAGATCCGCTGCACGCTTGATTAACATACCTGAGTTATAATTATTTGCTTACTGCTTCAGTCTGATGTGCTAACCAGGTAAAACGCGTAATTGGAATGAATAAAACAATAACATAATCGAACAGGGACCATTCACCCATTTGAATCAGTTATCTACTGTTGCTGTATCTCCTGTAATGGAATGGAACCGAATATTTAAAAACGACACACACGGGAAAGAAACGTAAGCAAACTCTTTATTATTTTAAAAGTAATCGTTGTAACTGTTAATACATTTATCCCACTGTGACAAACATAGAAGTACAGTAGATATCCTCGGAGTAACGAAGCAGCTTAAATCACTTAATAAAGGCAAGGCCTCCGGTCCAGATTGAATACCAGTGAGGTTCCTCTCAGAGTATGCTGATAAAATAGCTCCATATTTAGCAATGATATACAACCGCTCGCTCACAGAAAGATCCGTACCTAAAGACTGGAAAATTGCTCAAGACACACCAATACCCAAAATGGAAATTAGGAGTAATCCGCTGTATTACAGGCCTATATCACTAACGTCGATTTGCAGTAGGGTTTTAGAACATATACTGTAGTCGAATATTATGAAGTACCTCGAAGAAAATGGTTTATTGTCACATAGCCAGCACGGTTTCAGAAAGTATCGTTCTTGTGAAACACAACTAGCTCTTTATACTCATGAAGTAATAAGTGCTATTAACAGGGGATGTCAGATTGATTCCATATTTTTAGATTTCCAGAAGGCTTTCGACACCGTTCCTCACAAGCATCTTGAAACCAAACTACGTGCCGACGGAGTATCGCCTCAGTTGTGCGACTGGATTCGTGATTTCCTGTCAGAAAGGTCACAGTTCGTAGTAGTAGACGGAAAGTCATCGAGTAAAACAGAAATAATATCCGGCGTTCCCTAAGGAAATGTTATAGGCCCCCTATTGTTCCTGATCTACATTAACGACGTAGGAGACAATCTGAGTAGCCGTCTTAGATTGTTTGCAGATGATGCTGTCATTTACCGTCTTGTAAAGTCATCAGATGATCAAAACAACTTGCAAAATGATTTAGATAAGATATCTGCATGGTGTCAAAAGTGGCAATTGACCCTGAATAAGGAAAAATGTGAAGTTATTCACATGAGTACTAAAAGAAATCAGCTAAATTTCGATTACGCGATAGCTTTCACAAATCTGAAGACTGTAAATTCAACTAAATACTTAGGGATTACAATTACAAATAACCTAAATTGGAACGATAGCATAGATAATATTGTGGGTAGAGCAAACCAAAGAACACGTAGAAGATGCAACAGGTCTACTAAAGAGACAACACGCTTGTCCGCCCTATTCTGGAGTATTGCTGTGCGGTGTGGGATCCGCATCAGGTGGGACTGACGGATGACTTCGAAAAAGTACAAAGAAGGGCAACTCGTTTTGCATTATCGTGAAATAGGGGACATAGTGCCACAGACATGATACATGAATTGGAGTGGCAATCATTAAAACAAAGGCGTTTTTCGTTGCGACGGGATCTACTCGTGAGATTTGAATCACCAGTTTTCTCCTCCGATTGCGAAAACATTCTGTTGGCACCCACCTACATAGGGAGAAATGATCATCACGATAAAATAAGAGAAATCATGGCTCGCACAGAAAAATTTAAGTGCTCCTTTTTCCCGCGTGCCGTTCGAGAGTGGAACTGTAGAGAGACAGCTTGAAGGTGGTTCATTGAATCCTCTGGCAGGCACTTTATTGTGAATAGCAGAGTAATCATGTAGATGTAGACGTAGAGATGAGACGGTCAATGCCTTTATGGGAAAAATGTTTGCAGCTGTCTACGAAACCGTGATTGCACCCAGGCATGCACCTCTTCGTCCGAAGCAAATCTGTGGCAACTATCGTCTTTCTTCAGGGCTCCAAAAATATGGAAATCGCATGGGGAGAAATCGGTACCGTGTGGAGGATGTGTAAGGGCTTTCCAGCGAAACATGGCGTAGTCGAAACAACGTTCGCAACTCGTGAGCAGACATTATCCTGCAACAGAATGATATCGTTTCGCTCGCAAGTCCTTACACATCCTCCACACAGTACCGATTTCTCCCACGCGACTTAAATGCTTTTGGTACCGTAAAGAAAGATACTCGTGCTCATCGAATCGCTATGGGCGAAGAGTAGCACGTCTGGCTACAATCGTGGTTCCGTAGGCAACCATAAACATTTTTCCATGAAGGCATTGGCCGCTTTGTCTCATAGTGAGATAAATGTATTAACAGTTCTGCAATAATAAACAATTTACTTCCTTTTTACCATCTGTCTCTTTTCCATGTGACTGCCTCTTATACGTGTGGTTGTGAATTTTGTGAGATCAAACTTGTGTGCTGAGATACTTTTGTATCTTGTTCCATTAAATTATTCTTATTTACGAAAGATTATAGTGTGCTTGTACATTTAGCTGCACTAATTGTATATTTCGTTCATTCGTGGTAGAATAAACTGTCAGGAAAATAACAAATATTGTAGAGTATTACACAAGTGTCACGAGTTCTTCTTTAAAACTTTACGAAATTGTCTATCATTAAGCAACGCAATAGTCAGTTAAGGGAAATTCATTTTTCTCTTAATGCTCCGGTATCACATAGAGATTTTGATCTGAAGATTCACTTGCTTATTAGGATTTACGTATTGTTTTGCAAATACGTATATCTCGTGTTCTTACAGGGCTTGGCATCTCTCCAAAGTTACAGCTGACCATCTGTTCAGAACCTACCACAACGCCGCTGAGACCCACAAAGATGTGGGAGAAAAACGAAGCGACGCAATATTTATCCGTCGCCTAAGGTTAGATCCGAAGCCTGCACAGACTAAGCCGTCACCGTGGTGTTCCGTCATTTAGCGCGGCGTAGGACAGGCTGTAACGGAGAATCAGCCGTAACAGTGACTTTATTACCCATCGATCGCCTTATGAGGAGGAAGAGAACGGTTAGAGCTTTTGTCGACCGGATCATAAGTGCCGACTCACTAGCTAAACTGAAAGAGGACGTGAGAAAGAATTAACAATGATTTCATAATCTCAGCCATGAGCTAAGCCACTTAAAAAGCCTAAGGAATCCTCCAACCATGGTGACTGCAAAGGAAATTAGGCGACATTCTTTTCACGATTTCGAGTATGTCTAATACCTCGATCGCTCAGTTGCCTGATGCTCCGGCAGGAATTAACGAGCCTCGCGCTGGGAGCGAATAGCGATGCTCGCAGCCATGAGAGATCCAGCAAGAGTCTGAGCGACTCTGAGGTCGGTATTCCTCTCTTCATTTTATGTTTCTGTTTGATCTTTTTACTGGGAATCCTTGATGGTTTTTGGATACAGATAAACGTAAACACCACCCAGGGACCGAGCGAGGCCGCGCAGTGGTTAAAGGCCGGTTCCCACTAGGGCTGCCGCGCGTCAAAACGGCGCGTCTAGCGGCGTGGTTGCCATGGAAATGGCGTCAGCGGCAAGGCGCGGCGGGCTCTGCGTCGCGGTTTGACCATGTCGAACCGCTTCCGCTGCCGCGCGCCGCGCTCCAGGTGCGCGCCGCCAATCACAGAACGCGCTGAGCGTGACGTCAGGTACGGACTCCCGGGCCACACGAACTTTCGCCGAACCGCTGGCGCGGACGCGGCGGCAGCTATGAAATACTTATCATCCGATTCCAAGGAAACTATTCGGTAGAAAAATTTGATTCTTGGGCATGTTACAGCCTGATATCTTCTCTCGATAAAGGACCGAATTTCTTTTCGTTATTCGTCGTGGTTACTTGCTGTATCGCATTTACGTAAACCTTTACACGAAATTTTAATGAGTGTGCAGAGGTAAAAACGCATTGCGTGGACTTTGCGTACAGTTCATTTTAGGTAATACATTATTGCGTATGAAATTTAGTCAACATATCGAAATTGTTTTTAAAGCTGAGAGCAGATCGATAGCTATCACCGTTCTCGAGATATTGTCTGATATGTCGGCGGACGGGCTATGCCGTGACCGCGCGCGGGTTGCTCGGCGACGCGACCGGTACTTCGTCCTGCTCGTCGTAAACCATGTGGTTGTATCAACCGCAAATTTCGTAAACGGTTCAAGAAATCGAAATGTGCTCTTTTTTTGCAAACGATAACTTGTGAAAAGTCATGTATTTCGTCGCATGATAAATATCCTAAATCTGTTTATCTACCAAGATATGAAAGTAACTACAGTTTTTCAGAAGGGATAGATGAATTTTTTTAAATGGCATTAATAGCATGTCGAATGAGAAGCTAAACCGAAACTAATTTGCTGGTATGTCATAAGATGTAATTTACTAAATATGTAGAGCTATTGATTATTTCCTTTCTTTTTTCTTTATCCAGTGTACTTTACTGATTCAAGACGCGTTTCGCCTTTTACTTTAAGGCATCTTCGGTGGAATCTAGAATGACTCAGTTTTGTTTTGATCTGTGATACTTGGAGATTATAAAACAGTTCACATCTTTTTTTACGTGAATGACTGATTACTTACAGTGAATTGAGTTTTTGGCGGACATATACGTTTCCCCTCACCTGCTCACATGCTGGAGGTTGAACTAAAACTTAGATTATGGAACATAAGCACATTTTCATGTTCGCTCTTTTTTCTTCTGTCACTAGCAGTAGGCGTTTTACCGAAAACTCTGATTTAAAGTCGTAACTACAGTGTGTTCAGCTCATGTCCCTTCCTGTCTGGTTTGTTTATGTACATGTTGCCAACCTGCAGAATTATATGCTGAAAACTAATGTTTGTTTATTTTTGTTCTCCTTATATCTGTATGTGTGTGTGGCTAGCCAGTGATAGTTATAGAAAGTTGAAAGTGAATCCAGTAGTTGTCAGACAGTGGTTGAAAGATTTGGTGTTCAGCTGATTTCAGTTTTGGTTTAAATGTTTTAAGGAGTGCATGGAAGAGTAAATTCACGGCTTACATTAATAGATAAAATAGTAGAATAGTATTTCAACAGATGATTATTATCAGAATACTATCACCCAACCCCTTTGTCCTCACTCTTTGACGCCCCACAATACGCCCTGTCAACTAACCCCTATTGTCGTCAAAGTTGTACTGTAATTTCCTCTTCCTCCTCTATTTAATTCCGTACCTCTTCTTTAGTCACACGATCCTCGTATCTAAAGTTCAGCATTCTTATGAATCACCACGTTTTGAAAGCGTCCATTGTCTTCTTGACAGAAGTGTTCATCGTCCACGTTTCACTTACATACGAGGCTGCACTCCACACAAATACCTTTGTAAAATAGTATCCAACCATTAGCATTTATATTCGGTGTGAACAAATTTTCTTTTTCAGAACGCTTTTCTTGCTATTGACAGTCTTCAGTCAGGTTTGCGTCTGCACCAGGAAATGCCTTACAATTTAAAATCTGGTTTCGAAAACTGTTCCAAATATATATTATTCTTTCGTGATTCTTAAGCAAGGTGCTGGCGATGATTACATTATGCTCTGTGGGAAATTCTATCAGGTGGCTTCCACTTTCATCCCTTCCACCTAGTCTTTGTGTTCTTACTGTTTTCGTGTACCTGCTACCGTATCACATTTTAAATTTTTGTCTCGCTTAACTATCTGAATAATCTCTTTTGTCGTACATTGTTTCAATGTGTTAGGATATAGTGAACAATCGTGAACGGTAGTCATGAAATCTGTTTATGGTGAAATGAGAAAACATGAATAATGAAATATGTGAAAGAGTACATTGTACAGAAAATGAAAAATTGGTATGTCTTCACCCAACTTCGTCTTTCCTTCATGTAGGTGTAAGATATAGCTAATCAAACGCACCGCGCGTTTCAGTGGGTCCTGCCCCGTACCTCAGTGGCTGTCCGTCATTGGCTACCGCTAGCGTCTGCCGCTTCCAGATGGGAACGCCAATTCCGCGAGCCGCCGCGTCAAAGCGGAAAACGCTTGCCGCTGCCGCTGCCGCACGACGCGCTGCCGCGCTCTAGTGGGAACCGGCCTTAACACACTGGACTCGCATTTCGGGAGGACGACGGTTCAAACCAGCGTCCGGCCATCCTGAGTTAGATTTTCCGTGATTTCCCTAAATCGCTTCAGGCAAATGCCGGTATTGTTCCTTTGAAAGGAACGATCGACTTCATTTCCCGGCCGTGCGGTTAAAGGCGCTGCAGTCTGGAACCGCAAGACCGCTACGGTCACAGGTTCGAATCCTGCCTCGGGCATGGATGTTTGTGATGTCCTCAGGTTGGTTAGGTTTAACTAGTTCTAAGTTCTAGGGGACTAATGACCTCAGCAGTTGAGTCCCATAGTGCTCAGAGCCATTTGAACCATTTTTGAACTTCATTTCCCATCCTTCCTTAATGGGACCGATGACCTCGCTGTTTGGTCCCTTCCCCCTAATCAGCCGGCCACTGTGGCCGAGCTGTTCTAGGCGCTTCAGTCTGGAACCGCGCGACCGCTACGGTCGCAGGTTCGAATCGTGCCTCGGGCATGGATGTGCGTGATCTCCTTAGGTTAGTTAGGTTTAAGTAGTTCTAAGTTCTAGGGGACTGAAGACCTCAGATGTTAAGTCCCACAGTGCTTAGAGCCATTTGAACCATTTGAACATCAGTGAATTTTGTGGAAATAAAATAATTGTAATTTACTGTACTGCTGCAGCTGGTGCGCCAAATCCTAATATTTAGTATCAACTGCAAATGTCATACACAATTCCAGTTACTTTGTAGTAGTACATCTAAACAAGGGGAAATATAAGGTGTACAAATTTGCTTCCGCCGTTTGCCGATAGGTGGCGATAACTGTAAGTAGCGGTCGAAAGAAACAGATCACAGACGTCAGGCAATTAGCTTGGACCTCGGTCAGCATAACCTCATTAAAACATTAGTCGATTTGTGTCTGCATCATAAAGTTGTTCTTGATTGAATATGTCAGTTTACGAACCTAATTCTCGTCATTTGCAGGAGGTGTTACTGTTTTGTTTCAATTGAAACGTCCCCTTTGAACAATTATACATGACTGTGCTTAAACTGACACACAGTATTTTGTTAGCGCAACGCAATCTGACTCTCAAAATTCCCTACAAAAGAATGGCCCTGACTAACATTAAACTATACCTTCTGACTCTCAAAATTCCCTACAAAAGAATGGCCCTGACTAACATTAAACTATACCTTTCACAAATCACTTACCTCACAAAAATCTTCGCTGCTCAAGCTACTGCAATATAGCGAGCGCCACTACTGCCAGCTAAATAAAAGTTTCAAACTACGGAAGGCACTAACTACTGATAGGCATAGTTAGCAAATGAAAGATTTTAATAGAGAACAAACAATGTATTTACCTTAATAGTCATAATATATAAATATAGCAGTTCATGACAAATTACAAAACTCCGCCATCTCTCTCCCAACATCCACCACTGCTGGCGGCTCACCTCCAACTGCGCAACGCTACACGCTGTTCACAGCCAGCTGCCTAACACTACAATGGCGAGTATTACAACAATGCAAAGCAGCCACAGACTGCACACAGCACAGCCAGTGATTTTCATACAGAGGTGGCATTACCAATAAAAAAACCTAAACAGCCTACTTACACAATATGAAGAAAACAGCGGCTAAGTCTCATTGAATGCTCCCAAGTAGGTATGCTAAGGACGCTGTTAGTGAAACAACGTGTCGTGAGTGGTTTCAACGCTTCAAGAACGGTGATTTTAACGTCGTAGACCGGCATAGTGGTGGAAAAAAGAATGTTTTCGAAGATGCAGAATTGGAGACATTAATGAGTGGAGACTCGCGTCAAATTCAAGAAGAATTGGCATGATTAGTGGGAGTGACACAGTAAGCTATTTCAAAACGTCTCAAGGCTATGGGCATGATTCAGAAAGAAGGAACTTGGGTCCCGTGTGTGCTGAAATCGAGAGACGTTGAACGGTGTTTGTGTGTTTGTGAACAGTTGCTTCAGAGGCAAAAACGGAAGGGATTTCCGCATCGCA
This sequence comes from Schistocerca americana, assembly GCF_021461395.2. Classification (NCBI taxonomy): domain Eukaryota; kingdom Metazoa; phylum Arthropoda; class Insecta; order Orthoptera; family Acrididae; genus Schistocerca; species Schistocerca americana. Next base: position 90,517,696 of record NC_060124.1, on the reverse strand, counting down.
TTGTGACCGGGGACAAGAAATGGGTTCATTATGATAACTCTAAACGCAAAAAATCATGGGGATATCCCGGCCATGCTTCCACGTCGACGGCAAAACCGAATATTCACGGCTCCATGATCATGCTCTGCATTTGGTGGGACCAGCTCGGCGTCATGTACTATGAGGTGTTAAAACCAAGTGGAACAATCACAGGTGCTCGTTATCGAACATAATTAATGCGTTTGAGCAGAGCATTAAAAGGCAAACGGGCGCAATACGGCGAGAGGCACGGTAAAGTGATTTTGCAGCACGATGACGCTCGACCCCACGTTGCAAAAGAGGTCAAAACGTACTTGGAAACGTTGAAATTGGAAGTCCTACCCCACCCGCCGTATTCTCCAGACATTGCTCCCTCTGACTATCGCCTGTTTAGATCAATGGCGCATGGCCTGGCTGACCAACACTTCCGATCTCATGAAGAAGTCACAAATTGGATCGACTCGTGGATCCCTTCAAAAGACGAAAAAGTTTTTCGTCGCGGGATTCATACACTGCCCGAAAGAGGGTAAAAAGTAGTGGTCAGCGATGGAAAATACTTTGAATGATACATGTGTAACCAATTTGTTTCGTTAAAGCCTCAAATGTTGAGGAACTAACGGCGGAAACAAAGTTGTACACCTTGTAGTTTCTCGAAATGGGTAATACGAGGGTCATTTTTAAATTAAGAACCGATTTGTAATAGAGTGACAGAAACTTTATTTATGAACATGAAATGTATCAGAAACTACAATATGCAAATTTTTTCACTTTTCAGCAAAGTCACCGTGAACATTTAAACTTTTTCAAGTCGTCGCACCAGCTTTTGGGTCCCAGGATCAAATAACTCTGCAGCCTGACAGTTAAATCAGATAGTAGCAGTGCCTTCAACGTGTCATCATTTTCCAAGCGCTTTCCACAACGAAGTTCGTTCAGTTTTGGGAACAGATGAAAGCGTGATGGTGCTGAGTCAGGGCTGTATGGTGCATGATCCACTAATTCCCGATGAAACCTGTGGAGTTGCGTCTTTGTTGTTGCCGCAACATGAGGACGAACATTGTCGTGAAGCAGAGCGACGCCGCTACAGAGCAGTCCCCTGCGGCAATTTTGAATAGCGCGCCTATGTGTTAATAATGTTTCACAGTACCTCTCAGCATTTATTACCATCCCACTTGGCAAAAAGTCTAACAGAAGAATGCCTTTCCGGTCCCAAAAAATCGTGGCCGTGATTTCCGGTGTTGAAGATTCTTGTTTGAATTTTCGTTGTTTTGTCTGGGAGTTTGAATGACGCCACTCACTGGATTGACGTTAATTCTCTGGAGTGTAGTGCGCAATCCACGTTTCATCACCGGTCACAATGTGACTGAAGAACTCGTCACCACCCTTGTGACAGCGCTCCAAATCGGACAAAGAACGTGCCATTCACATTGTTTTGTGTTCTTCTGTCTACATTTTCGGCAGCCGTCTCACACACATTTTTTTTGTAGTGAAGTTTGTCAGTGACAATGTGAAAAACCACTGATCTTAAAATTTGTGGAAATTTCTGATGCAACTCGTTAATAGCGAAGTGCCTGTTTTGGCGAACTGCCTCGTCAAATTTTTGTATCAAGTCTTCATTCATGACAGCAGACCATCCAGATCGTTCTTCATCATGCACATTTTCCCTTCCTTCATTGAACAATCTACACTGTTTACGCATATTACCATCACTCATTACACCAGCACCACAGACTGCAACAAGCTGCTGGTGAGTTTCAGCCAGACGAACATGTTTTGCATTTGAGAACCTAATAACCGAGCTCACTTCACAATTGACAGGATTACTGATGGCGACAGACGAAGCAGTATAACAATACAAACAACTCCGGCAGAGACGTCAAACGTAATGGCGGCGTGGTGAGAGACTGGCCAAGAGCGGGCGACCGTGGCAGGATGCGCGAAAACGATGCGCTATCGGTTCTTACTTTAAAAATGACCCTCAAATAACAAATACTTTACTGAATAAATGACTTCCCGAGTTAGAGCTCAACAAAACCTGTAACTAAACGTCTTTGGGAGCTTTCCAGTAAACTGAATTCTTAGAGTTAAAATCATGTAGAGTATTCTAGCCCTAATCATTTGTTTATCGTCACATACGAGGTGCGACAATAAAGTAATGAGACTGATGTGAAAAAAATGTTGCTTACCGTTTTAGTTAAGTTTAGTGTTGTCTCCTTCAAAGTAGTTCCCTTCTGATTGCAAACACATTTTCCAGCGCTTCTGCTATTGATGGTAACATTTCTGGAACTCATCTTCTCTAATATCCTCCAAGACCCTCGTTACAGCTTTTTGGATATCTCGTGTTGTTTGAAAATGGTGTCCCTTGACCGCCGTTTTGACTCTTGGAATAAAAAAAAAGTCGCACGGAGCCATATCCGGTGAATAAGGTGGCTGTAATAGTACTGAAATTTGTTTTGAGTTTAAAAATTGCTGTACTGACAGAGCAGTATGGGATAGCGCATTATCGTGATGCAAAATCCAGTGTTGGCACGGACACGAAGAACTCTTTTATGAAGTCTTTCTAAAATTTCTTTGTAGTAATATTGGTTAACTGTTTGTCCTTTATGAACAATTCCCTTGGAACCAAAGAAGCACACAAACATGCATTTCACTTTTGACTTTGACATGCGAGCTTGAGCTTTTTTTGGTCTGAGTGATCCTTTTGAGCACCATTGCGAACTTTGGCGTTTTGTCTCTTGATCGTACTGAAAAAACCAACTTTCATCACCAGTGATAACACGACTCAACAATTCTGGATTGATTTCCGTTTGCTCTAACAGATCGACTGCCACATTTTCCCGTGTTTCTCGCTGTTGTGGTGTGAGATTTTTGGGGGCCATTTTTGCACAAATCTTTCTCATACCAAGATCTTCAGTTACTATTAGACGAACCGTTTCTTGATTGATGTTCGGTTCTTCTGCAATCATTTTCATGGATAATCTTCGATCAGATGATACGAGTTCACGCAACCTGCCGGCTGGAGTGGCCGAGCGGTTCTAGGAGCTACAGTCTGGAACCGCGCGACCGCTACAGTCACAGGTTCGAATCCTGCCTCGGACATGGATGTGTGTGATGTCCTTAGGTTAGTTAGGTTTAAGTAGTTCTAACTTCTAGGGGACTGATGACCTCAGATGTTAAGTCCCATAGTGCTCAGAGCCATTTCACGCACCCTGGCCAAGTTGACATCCATCCGTGAGATTGATGGTCGTCCACTGCGGTCTTCATCTTCAACATTCGTTCTGCCTCCACTAAACATTTAATGCCAATGAAAAACTTGATCTCTTGACATAACCTCCTCTCCAAAAGCCTTCTGAAGCTTACCGGAAGTTTTCGTCGTGTTTTCACCCAATTTAATGCAAAAGGAAATGGCATACCGTTTCGCAATATTATGCGGTTCCATTTTCGTAACGAAAGACACAAACACGTGTTAACTTATTACGGCACAACTCATGACTGAGCAGTTGCATCGATGTGCCGCTTGGACTAGAATCAGCTTATAGACCAAGGTCAAATATATTGTACCTACGCAAGCCTGCAGGGTTGTCACATCTTGCAAAGAAAATCAGTCTCATTACTTTATAGTCGCACCTCGTACACTGCCAGACAAAAAACAAGTGAAGCACCCAGCAGGGGAGGAGGAAGCAAAATAAACATTCGCAGGTTGAGAGGGTATTTAGTGTTATTTCAGTGATTACAACAGCGAGTCAAATTTACAAAGAACTTGGCAGCATGAGCCCACTTTTTAATATAATGTTACACCTCCACTGACCCAATACATGCACTGTTTTGGTTGGGAAGGATCTCATGAAGCTGCTGTATCCTCTTCTGAGGAAAGATGGCCCACAAGTGTCGTAAATGTTCTTGATATCCTGAATACTGTCACTGGCATGGAGTTGACATCTGTGCTGGCCCCAAACATTTTCTATTGGACACAGGTCTGGGGATCTTGGTGGCGACAGGAGTACCCTGAAAACATGCAGGCAGTTCAGAGACATATGTTGCACGTTGAAGGTGGCACCACGGTACTGTCAGGTAAGAGCTAACACTTGAGGACGCAGAATGTCCGTGACGCGCCATCATGACGTCACAGTTTCGTCAGTTGCGACTAGCCGTGCCTCGGAATCATATCTGATGGCTCCCCACAGCGTGATATCGGGAGTAAGACGATAAGTCTCTCGGAAACACAGGAAGAATGAGAACTGTCTCCAGGTCTCCAACATACTCACCGACAATGGTCATCCGGAATAATGCAGAACGACGATTCATCTCAGCACACAATGCAGCGCGCAATTCATCAGAAGCCCACGTGTCCTGGTGATGGTACCACTCTAAACGCATCCATTTTTGTTGTTGTGTTAATGTCAGTTCCTTAGACCAGCTGCTGCACCAATGGTGCAGGAAGACCTAGAATGTTGCAGGAAACCCATTACTACTTGTTCTCAGATGGCAAGCTCTATGAAGGGGTTATGATATAGTTGGTGGAAAATATGGCAATGCTCGCTTGTGGTGGTCAGATGTGATCTGCTGGTACCTAGACAACGAGTATGCTTGTCCCACGATCCCATGCAGGCCAACATCGGGCCACTGTCACACTGCACTGCTCCACAAATCTGGATATTGTACCAATCGCCAATGTGGCCAAATGGAGAACCACATTGAGGCCCCTTTCAGGCTACTGTCAATGGGCGAGGTGGCGCAGTGGTTAGCACACTGAACTCGCATTCGGGAGGACGACGGTTCAAACTCTCGTCCGTCCATCCTGATTTAGGTTCCCATGATTTCCCTAAATCGCTTCAGGAAAATACCGGGGTGGTTCCTTTGAAGGGGAACGCCCAACATCCTTCCCCATTCTTCCTTAAACCAATGGGACCCTGTTTGGTCCCTTCCCACAAATCGACCAACCAACCAAACTATTGTCAGTTGTGTCGTCAGTAAGTGTCGTCTCTGTGTCCTTCACAATGATCACTAAACATCAGGCGCTGTTCTCAGCCTTTACATACCCAACCAGGCCTGGTAACAACACTAAACCCGAACAACACCAATGTACTCTGGTGGGCGTTCTATTTGTCACACAGAATTGCATCTCAAATTATTTAAATACTTGTGGATGGCGTGTACGTGTACGAAGTTCCACCGATGATGTCTTCTGGGCACTTCATGTTTCCGTTTGGCAGTGCAGCTCTCTGTATTATAAAGTTATTTAATCAGATGTGTCCTTGGTGAAAATTTTAGTAAACATTGGTTCAATAATGTGACTCAACAGTGTATATACTCTGAGGTGACAAAAGTCATGAGATACCACCAGATAATCGTTTCGGGACTCCTTTTGGTCGTAATAATGCAGCAAGTCGACGTGGCAGGGACTCAACAAGTCGTTGAAAGTCCATTACTGAAATATTGAGCCACGCTGCCTCTACAGCCGTCCATAATTGCGAAAGTGTTGCCGATGCAGGATTTTGTGCAAAAACTGACCTTTCGATTCTGTCTCATAAATGTTCGATGGGATTCATGTCGGGTGATCTGGGTGGCCAGATCATTTGCTCGAACTGTCCAGAATGTTCTTCAAACCACTCGTAAACAACTGTGGCCTGGTGACGTGACACACTGTCATCGATAAAAATTCCATCGCTGTTTAGGATCATAAATCGACGAATGGCCGAAAATGGTCTCCAAGTAACCGAACGTAAACATTTCCAGTCAGTGATCTGTTCAGTTGGACCAGAGGAACTAGTACATTCCGTGTAAACACAGCCAACATCATTATGGAGCCACAACCGTGTATGTTCGTCGTACATCCCACATTGATCTCTGTGGTTAGTTCACGCAGTGTTGCTTGTCTATTACCACAGACAACTCGCCGCTGCTGTCGGTCGTTAAGTGAAGGCTATAGGCTGCTGCGTTGTCTGTTGTGATAGGAAATTTGGTATCTCGGCACTCTCTTGACACTGTGGATCTCGGAATATTGAATTATCTAACGATTTCCGAAATGGAATGGCCCATACGCTTATCTGCAAGTACAATCCTGCGTTAAAAGTCGCGGTCATAGCCACGTCGGCCACCGTTCCACATCAGTCACCTGAGTACAAATGACAGCTCAGCCACTGCACTGCTCTTTTATATGTTGTGTACGCGATACTACCGCCATATACGTGCATGTCGCTGTCCCATGACTTCTGTCACCTCAGTGTGAGTGTTTATGGAGAACATTATTTGTGAAGACACGTGTCTTTGTAGCGAGCACCCGGATGAGCCGGTGGAGCTGCGCCTGGAAGACGGTGAGCAGCGGCTGGACGGCGTCTTCGACCCGCGCCGCCCCACCAAGGTGATCGTGCACGGCTACGTGGGCGGCGTCGACTTCAACGTCACCAAGATGGTCCGACAAGGTGCGTGCGTCTCTGCAGTTCTCACACTCAATGCACAGTACGCCCGACTAGACAAAAAATTAATCACCTGCCATGCCGAATACCCTATTTCATTGAAAGTATCCAGGCAGGCATATGTACGAGGCGTGTTTTTTTAAGTAAGGTTCGTTTTATTGTATGCACTCGTAGTTCGCGCGTATACCGCAACGAGCGCGAGCGTCGTGTACCGGCATGCCTCGGGAACAACTCTACTCAGTTTCAGCTCTGTAGCTATCCTTTACGGTTCTGTTCTGTCTTTCAAAATTTTTAAGACTATCAACTCGCCCGCCGCGTGTGAGGTTCGCTCAGTTATAACGGTTTTTGTCAGCAAGGAACGTGTCTGCTGCAGAAATTCATCGACACATTTGCGAAGTGAACGGCGCTACTGTTACGAGTGAAAGCAAAGTGCGTAAGTGGGTACAAGAATTCAAAGATGGCCGTGACAACGTCCAGATGAGGACCGCTCCGGTCGCCTTTCTTTGATTACGGACGATTTGGTGGCTTCAGTTGAAGCGAGGATTCGTGAGAGCAGGCGCTTCACAATAACAGGTCTCTCAAACGAATTACCTGATGTGTCGTGACCAGTGCTTTACAATATTGTTTCTGATCACAAAGTTTAGGAAACTGTGCTCCTGTTGGGTCCCAAAACTCCTAACAGAGGACCACAAAAACCAAAGATTTGAGTGTGAGCCGGCCGAGGTGGCCGAGCGGTTCTAGGCGCTACAGTCCGGAACCGCGCTGCTGCTACGGTTGCAGGTTCGAATCCTGCCTCGGGCATGGATGCGTGTGATGTCCTTCGGTTAGTTAAGTTTAAGTAGGTCTATATCTAGGGGACTGATGACTTCAGATGTTAAGTCACATAGTGCTTAGAGCCATTTGAACCATTTATTGAGTGTGTGATGAAATTCTTGACTCGTTATCACGAAGAAGGTGACGACTTCTTGAGTCTGATCGTAACTGGAAACGAAACATGGGTTTCGCATATCACGCCCGAATCGAAGCAACAGAGCAAGGAATGGAGACACACAACACACATACTCGCCAGTGAAGGTGAAGGCCAAACAGACACTGTCCCATCGCAAAATCAGGGCGTCGGTGTTTTGGGATAGGCACTGTGTTTTGTTGGTCGACTTCATGCAGAAGCATACTGCCAAACCCTGAGAAAGCTACACAGAGCGATTCAAAACAAAAGACGCGGCACGCTGACAAAGGGAATTGTCCTTCTCCATGACAGTGCAAGACCTCACACTGTAGGTCAGACACTCGATTTATTGGACAGTTTTGGCTGGGAAGTTTCAGACCACCCACCCATCCACCCTACAGTCCCGATCTTGCGCCGAGCGATTACCATCTGTTCCTCCACCTCAAACAACACCTCAGTGGCAACCGTTACAATGATGACAAGGATTTGAAAACGGCAGTGAACTCTTGGTTATCGGAGAAGGCGGCAAGTTTTTATGAAGAGGGTATTTTAAAATTCGTTGAGAGTTATGATACATGTTTCAACAAACTTGGCAACTATGTCGAAAAATAGAGTGAAGTATGTAGTTTCTGAAAATAAATTTACTTTTTTGAAATAACCTTTCGTTGTGTACTTATGTTCAAACAGACCTTACTTAAAAAACACGCCTTGTAATAGGAAATTTATCACTAGATGTCACGACAGGCAGACCCGCCACTATAATTGGAGATGGTGAGTATTGTATTGTTAGTAGAGAATCTGTAACAGCAGCATGATTCGATCATGAGAGCTCAATGACATCTCACAGGGATTAGTAATCCGATTTCACCTGAGCAATAAGTATATCATGGATATTTCAATCATTCTAAAGCTGCCCACGTCGGTTGTTGGTAATGCCACTGTGAAGTGGACACGTGAAGGAACAACTATAACTAAACCAACCCTACGCAGACCAAATGAACTGGTGGACAGCAACCGTCGAGCATTGTGAAATGCAGCTGTAAAAAACCGCATAAAATCAACAAAAGGAATCGCCCGTGAGTTCCAGAGTGCTACCAGCAATCCATCTAGCACAATGACTGTGCACAAGGTATGAAAAAGAATGGCTTACAATGGTCAAGCAGGTCGTCATAACCCACACATCTCTGCAGTCAGTGCTAGGCGACACTTGGGGAGGCGTCAAGTGGAGCGCCACCGGATATTGAATGATCGGAATTGAATGATTTTAAATAATGAATCACGCTACACCCTACGGCAATCCGACGGAAAGGTTTGAGTAGGAGAAAGTCTGAAAAACATTAGATGCCCTCATGTAGTGCCAACAGTGAGGTACAGAGAAGGTGGTAATGATGTGGTCCCCTTATTGCGCTTAAGGAAACGCCAAATGCAGAAGAGTATTAACACATTTTACAGCATTGTGCACTGTGTACAGTAGAGGAACGGTTGGGAGACGACGACTGTGTGTATTAGACGATGTTTGGTTTGTGGGGCACTCGATTGCACAGTCATCAGCGCCTGTACAAAGTTCCAGTTTCTACACAGTCCAGTCTTGCCACTGTCACGAATGATGATGATAATGAAAACACCAACACCCAATACCCAGTCAGAGAAAGTCCCCAACCCGGTCGGGAATCTAACCCGAGACCCCATGTTCGAGAGCCAGCAACACTAGTCACTAGACCACAAGCTGCGGACTGTGTGTATTAGCACAACAATGCATCCTGTCATAAAGCAGCATCTGTAAGACAATGGTCCGTGGACAATAACATTGCTGAAATAGACTGGCTTGCTAATAGTCCTGACCTATACCAATGGAACACCTTTAGGGTTAGTTAGAACGTCCACTTCTCTGATTTTAGCGGTTGAGGAAGAATGTGCTACCTCCAGAGACGTTCGGATACCTCTTTGAAACTTTCTCAAGCAGAGTTCAAGCCATCATAAAGGCGAATTATGGACACACTTCATATTAATGTCCACCAATAGGTGTCCAGATACTTTTGAGCAGATAATATGTAATACTAACTTATGGCAGAATATGTAACACATGTAAAATTTAAAATTTTCCCAGCGAATCAACTGTTCAAAGAGATTTTGGAATTGCAGCCAGTCGTCGTAAACTTCATTCCACGATATTTCGGTCAAACAACTGCCGGCCATCTTCAGGTGTGCCAAACAAGGACTTTTTTTCTTTCTTGTTATTTTAAACCTTTACAAAAGGTAGGCTGGCAGCGGCCTATCCATGCAGCTCTTCGGCCACAGAAAAAAAAATTACAAGAAACATGAAGACATAAAATCAGGAGACATAAAAACAGGAGACAGACAAATGAAAAAGAACTGAAGTCATTCATGGAAGGCACTGGTCGCACAGGGAAGTTCAGCTTAGTGCACAAACGTAGACAGATGGTTGAACACATGAATGTAGGAGCACTGACAAAGAAACACCATTGCACTAAGATGAAGAAAAAAACTAACACAATGATGGTGACCTTCGGCGCTCTATAAACACCCTGTTGCACGAAGAAAAAGGGGGGCCTACTGCAGGGAAATACGGCAGGGTAGGGGGGAGGGGGCGAGAGATACCAGGTGGAGAGAAGATGGGAGGGAGAGGGGAGAGGGTATGGGGTGTGTGGAAGCCCAGGGAGGGGGAGGAGAGGGAGAGAGGAGAGAGGAAGTGGGGAGGGAGAGAAGGGAAAGAAGTTACCCTGGAGGAAAAACGCAGGAGTAGGAAGGGGAGGATTCAAAACTGGTAGGAGGGTTAGATTGAGGGGACAAGGGCATTATCTGGGAGGGGAAGTTGGCGGAAACCACCTTGGGCAAGGGTATGGATTATGGTAAGATGGAGAGCGGGTGGGATCCAGGTGTATAGGCATGGCAGCGGATGGGGGAGGAAAGGATGGAAGAGACAAGTGGGTGAGGCAGATCAAGTGTATGGGAGGTGTAAAGGATCCGTATCCGTTCAAGAAAGAGGAGGTGGTATGGAAAAGGAATTAAGTCACAGAGGATCCATGTGGTGGATGCGAGGCGGATGCGATAGGCGAGGTGGAGTGCATGGCGTTATAGAATTCGAAGGGACTTGTAGAAGGTAGGAGGGGCGGAGATCCAGGCAGGATGGGTAAACAGAGGATGGGGCGGATGAGTGATTTATAGGTGTGGAGAACTGTGGACGGGTCCAGACCCCATGTGCGGCCAGAAAGGAGCTTGAGGAGATGGAGTCGGGAGTGTGCCTTAGCTTGGATCATCCAGAGATTGGGGGTCCAGTAAAGGTGACGGTCAAGGATGACACCAAGGTACTGGAGGGTTGGGGGAGGTTGATAGGATGGCTGTAGACAGTAAGATAAAAATCTAGGAAATGGTAGGGAGGGGTGCTTTTGTCTACAATGATCTTCTGAGTTTTGGAAGGATTGACCTTGAGCATCCACTGTTTACATCAAGTGGTGAACCAGTCAAGATGGGATTGGAGAAGGTGCTGGGAGCGTTGCAGGTTGGGGGTGAGGGCAAGGAAGGCGTTGTCATTGGCGTATTGGAGAAGGTGTAAGGGTGTGAAGGTGGTGGCATGTCTGCAGTGTAAAGAAATTAGAGAAGAGGGGAGAGGACAGAACCTTGGGGCACACTGGCGGAGGGGTGGAAGGTGTAGGAACCCGTGTTATGGATGGTGGCGTAGGAAGGACAGTGAGAATGGAAGGAGGCGATCATACGGACTTAGTTAGTAGGAAGGGCGAAGGTTTTGAGCTTGAAGAGGAGACTGGAATGCCATACACGGTCGTAGGCACGTTCAAGGTCGAGAAAGAGGAAGATGGTTGAGCGACGGGAATTTAGTTGTTGTGAGAGGAGGTGGGTGAGGTGAACGAGAAGGTCATTGGTAGAGAAGGATGGTCGAAAGCCACGCTGGGTAGAGAGAAGGAGGTGGTGCTGGTGAAGGTGCTGGTGGATGCGTCAGGTGAGGATGGATACAAATAAGTTCTCCGCTCCATCTTATATAGTGTGCTGATGGTACTGCCACGCATGCATTGAAATCACGGAGACAGAAGGACCACACCGCCCAGCAGCAGCGCCCTCGGTGGTGGAACTGCAAGACTCAGATGCCGTCGGTATTGTCGCTGGCCGCAGGTATCGAACTCTTCTCGCATCTTCTTCTCGAGCTGCTGCTGGGCGGTATGGTCCTTCTGTTTCCACGATTTCAATGCATGTGTGGCAGTACCATCAGCGCACTATATAAGATAGAGCGGAGAACGTCTTTGTCAGTCCTCATTCGGCTCACCTGAAGATGTCTGGCAGTTGTGCAGCCGAAATGTCATGGGTGAAGTTTACGTATGTAAAGCATGTATCATGAAAGGAGTGATTTTCTGTCTGATAGACAACCACGTTTGTTCTTTGTCTTCTGTTGAAACTAGATAACAAGCTATTTATCTGCGAAACAAAATTCATAATAAAATGGGCTTCAAATTAAAGCTAGACCTTAGTTGTACAAAACAGCTGTTCTGGTGATTGCCAAGTCCATAGTGGCGGATAGGACATCATGGAGCAACCACATACATTTCCTGAGAAGTTGACAGCCAGTCCACGTTTGTAGTGGAGTCGTCCCTGTTAAGCTGAGCAGGTGTAGCACATGGTGTGGGCCCAAGAAAAAAAAAAGCAAACTGCAAATGTCGCTAGGTCAACGTAGGCTAGTAATTCAGCAGTCAGTACCAGTGCCCAAACAGCATGCTTGCGTGTTGTTACGATAGCTTTGTGTTGACACAGTCTGAACATGGTGGATCGGCAGTCGAACCTGGCTCTTGAGCTCCACCACCAGAATTAAATTGGGCTCCTGTGTGGGAAAAGTTGGGACCGCATTCCCATCTGTGTTGCTTGGAAACCAGTACAAACTACCTCACTCCTTGCCCTGACCGTGAATTTCTCTAAAATCACAGTGGAATAGATTAGATGTGGTGACAGATTTACGACTGAATGTGGTAGCACAACTGTACTTAAAGAGGAGTCGACTACATACTCAATTAATTAAGTATATTTTGAGGAAGAGTCACAAATAAATTAATAATGGAGCTCACACGATTGAAAAAAGTAAAAAGGCACTGACATATGTAGCGAAGGTGCCTAGATATCATACACGTTTTACTGGACTAGGAGAACTGCATTCCAGTCGCCCATGACTATTAGATTTTCGTCCCCCTTTACATACTGCATTACCCTTCAAATATCCTCATACACTTTCTCTATCTGTTCATCTTCAGCTTGCGACGTCGGCATGTATACCTGAACTATCGTTGTCGGTGTTGGTCTGCTGTCGATTCTGAATAGAACAACCCGGTCACTAAACTATTCACAGTAACACACCCTCTGCCCTACCTTCCTATTCATAACGAATCCTACACCTGTTATACCATTTTCTGCTGCTGTTGATATTACCCGACACTCATCTGACCAGAAATCCTTGTCTTCCTTCCACTTCACTTCACTGACCCCTGCTATATCTCGATTGAGCCTTTGCATTTCCCTTTTCAGATTTTCTAGTTTCCCTACCACGTTCAAGCTTCTGACATTCCACGCCCCGACTCGTAGAACGTTATCCTTTCGTTGATTATTCAATCTTTTTCTCATGGTAACCTCCCCCTTGGCAGCCCCCTCCCGGAGATCCGAATGGGGGACTATTCCGGAATCTTTTGCCAATGGAGAGATCATCATGGCACTTCTTCAATTACAGGCCACATGTCCTGTGAATACACGTTTCGTGTCTTTAATGCAGTGGTTTCCATTGCCTTCTGCATCCTCATGTCGTTGATCATTGCTGATTCTTCCGCCTTTAGGGGCAATTTCCCACCCCTAGGACAAGAGAGTGCCCTGAACCTCTATCCGCTCCTCCGCCCTCTTTGACAAGGCCGTTGGCAGAATGAGGCTGACTTCTTATGCCGGAAGTCTTCGGGCACCAATGCTGATTATTTATCAAAATTTAGGCAGTGGCGGGGATCGAACCCGGGGCCGAAGACGTTTTGATTATGAATCAAAGACGCTACCCCTAGACCACGGCTCATGGGCGACTGGAATGCAGTTGTAGGGGAAGGAGTAGAAGAAAAGGTTACATGAGAGTATGGGCTTGGGACAAGGAATGAAAGAGGAGAAAGACTAATTGAGTTAGGTAACAAGTTTCAGCTAGTAATAGCGAATACTCTGTTCAAGAATCACAAGAGGAGGAGGTATACTTGGAAAAGGCCGGGAGATACGGGAAGATTTCAATTAGATTACATCATGGTCAGACAGAGATTCCGAAATCAGATACTGGATTGTAAGGCGTACCCAGGAGCAGATATAGACTCAGATCACAATATAGTAGTGATGAAGAGTAGGCTGAAGTTCAAAGCATTAGTCAGGAAGAATCAATACGCAAAGAAGTGGGATACGGAAGTACTAAGGAATGACGAGATACGTTTGAAGTTCTCTAACGCTATAGATACAGCAATAAGGAATAGCGCAGTAGGCAGTACAGTTGAAGAGGAATGGACATCTCTAAAAATGGCCATCACAGAAGTTGGGAAGTAAAACCTAGGTACAAAGAAGGTAGCTGCGAAGAAACCATGGGTAACAGAAGAAATACTTCAGTTGATTGATGAAAGGAGAAAGTACTAACATGTTCCGGGAAAATCAGAAATACAGAAATACAAGTCGCTAAGGAATGAAATAAATAGGAAGTGCAGGAAAGCTAAGAGGAAATGGCTGCAGGAAAAATGTGAAGACATCGAAAAAGATATGATTGTCGGAAGGACAGACTCAGCATACAGGAAAGTCAAAACAACCTTTGGTGACATTAAAAGCAACGGTGGTAACATTAAGAGTGCAACGGGAATTCCACTGTTAAATGCAGAGGAGAGAGCAGATAGGTGGAAAGAATACATTGAAAGCCTCTATGAGGGTGAAGATTTGTCTGATGTGATAGAAGAAGAAACAGGGGTCGATTTAGAAGAGATAGGGGTCTAGTATTAGAATCGGAATTTAAAAGAGCTTTGGAGGACTTACGGTCAAATAAGGCAGAAGGGATGGATAACATTCCATCAGAATTTCTAAAATCATTGGGGGAAGTGGCAACAAAACGACTATTCACGTTGGTGTGTAGAATATATGAGTCTGGCGATATACCATCTGACTTTCGGAAAAGCATCATCCACACAATTCCGAAGACGGCAAGAGCTGACAAGTGCGAGAATTATCCCACAATCAGCTTAACAGCTCATGCATCGAAGCTGCTTACAAGAATAATATACAGAAGAATGGAAAAGAAAATTGAGAATGCGCTAGGTGACGATCAGTTTGGTTTTAGGAAAAGTAAAGGGACGAGAGAGGCAATTCTGACGTTACGGCTAATTATGGAAGCAAGGCTAAAGAAAAATCAAGACACTTTCATAGGATTTGTCGACCTGGAAAAAGCGTTCGACAATATAAAATGGTGCAAGCTGTTCGAGATACTGAAAAAAGTAGGGGTAAGCTATAGGGAGAGACGGGTCATATACAATATGTACAACAACCAAGAGGGAATAATAAGAGTGGACGATCAAGAACGAAGTGCCCCTACTCTTCAATCTGTACATCGAGGAAGCAATTATGGAAATAAAAGAAAGATTCAGGACTGGAATTAAAATACAACGTGAAAGGATATCAATGATACGATTTGCTGATGACATTGCTATCCTGAGTGAATGTGAAGACGAATTAAATGATCTGCTGAACGGAATGAACAGTCTAATGAGTACACAGTATGGTTTGAGAGTAAATCGGAGGAAGACGAAGGTAATGAGAAGTAATAGAAATGAGAACAGCGAGAAAATTAACATCAGGATTGATGGTCACGAAGTCAATGAAGTTAAGTAATTCTGCTACCTAGGCAGTAAAATAACCAATGACGGAAGGAGCAAGGAGGACATCAAAAGCAGACTCGCTATGGCAAAAAAGGCATTTCTGGCCAAGAGAAGTCTACTAATATCAAATACCGGCATTAATTTGAGGAAGAAATTTCTGAGGATGTACGTCTGGAGTACAGCATTGTACGGTAGTGAAACATGGACTGTGGGAAAACCGGAACAGAAGTGAATCGAAGCATTTGAGATGTAGTGCCATAGACGAATGTTGAAAATTAGGTGGACTGATAAGGTAAGGAATGAGGAGGTACTACGCAGAATCGGAGAGGAAAGGAATATGTGGAAAACACTGATAAGGAGAAGGGACAGGATGATAGGACATCTGCTAAGACATGAGGGAATGACTTCCATGGTACTAGAGGGAGCTGTAGAGAGCAAAAACTGTAGAGGAAGACAGAGATTGGAATACGTCAAGCAAATAAATGAGGACGTAGGTTGCAAGTGCTACTCTGAGATGAAGAAAAGGAAAGGAATTCGTGGCGGGCCGCATCAAATCAGTCAGTAGACTGACGACCAAAAAAAAAAAAAGGGAGACAATGTCTGGTCAGCCACGAAAAACCACACACTGGGAGGACAGAAAATGAAAAAAAATAAAACTCCTAATTGAGGGTGAGCGAGAGAGATACTCTTTAAAGCCGTAAAGATGGAATGTTGCAGTAGCATGTGTCACGCTGTCTTACACACCATGAGGAGCTTGCAGAGTGTAGATGTAGACGTAGCTGTAGTCATAAATGTAGCCACGGCATGGGGATGTCAGTGATGTGGATGCATCGTCACTATCTCCTCAACTGAGGAGAATCTGAACACAACTCTACATCACGGAGCTGTAGAGCCTGGAGTACTGCTCGCTCCCCCTTGCCTAACGGAAAACTCCACATGGCAACAATAACTGACTTGCAAACCTTCTCCAAAGCTTGAAGACCTGCACGTTCGATTGCCGTGTTGCCCATCTCACATATCTGGATAGTACTTCTTCGCCGACTTTTTCATCACACCCTTTCAGTACCCAGAGCACTCTAAACTTATACACGACCATTTCTTCGGAGGAACATATTCACGCCATCTTTAATTCCACGCCACAGGCTCTGATGTCAGCACGTGGTGTATCTGTATGAGAGGACCTCTGGCCACATTGACAAAACGCAAGGGTACAGGCTCCACACTGGACAAAGGCGTCCCAGGCACTATTGTGTACCCAGACGGACTGGACGGACACCCAGCACATATCGTTGGCTGGCAAGGTTGGAGACAATGCAATGGCGGGACCTGACAAACTGATAACTCAACAGGACGTGGAGTTTGCAGATGTGGCAGAAACAAATAGTACTCAAGACTCCACAGAAATGTTAGAAATATGTGTTCTTGGCGAGCGAATATGTCTATGTGCGGGAAAAGAGACCATTATGCAATAGTAACCAAAGATGCTGATAATAATTCGTTTAGTAACATGAAGACACTGAGTTGTCGAATCAGATGTATGGACAAGCTCATAGCAAAATTTGTAGAACGCTAGTGGAAATTCTTTCCTGTAGTGTGGAATTTCGCTTTTAGGCCTGGCGAAAGCATTTCAGCCACTACTTGGAGGTCAGTCAAGACGTTGTTTCTGAGTGCACTGATAATGAGTAGGAGCCCCTACAACAGGAGGAGGTCATTAGCTATTTCTCCAACTATCCGCTGATCTGTTATTAAACTTTATGGCATCTGTAGTACTCAGTTATACTGTCTCAACATGGCCCATAAACGGTAGAACCATGTGGTCTGGAGTCGTGGAAGCGCGTCTTAATAGCAGGAAGGACTCGGGTTCGGCCGACCGGTGTGGCTGTGGGGTTCTAGGCGCTTCAGTCTGGAACCGCGTGACCGCTACGGTCGCAGGTTCGAATCCTGCCTCGGGCATGGATGTGTGTGATGTCCTTAGGTTAGTTAGGTTTAAGTAGTTCTAAGTTCTAGGGGACTGATGACCACAGATGTTAAGACCCAGAGTGCTCAGAGCCATTTTTTGAACTCTGGTTCGAGCGAGGCAGACCTCTTGCTGTGGGGATTACTAAAACAGTGGGTTTCAAAGAAAATGACCGACCGTGCAGAGTCCTCTACTTTTCGTAGCCAACCTACCCGTGCTCATCTACACAGTTTTAGGCAGGTTGCTTAGCTGGGTTAGGTTGCCAGACACTGACTTCTCCTAACACGCAGAACCGCTGCACAGGCACCTGTCTGGGGTATTCTTGTGAGGTGGACCTTTCAAACTTTACTGATAGATTTCTCGTACAACTTAAAACGCCATCTTGGCGAAAATTATCAGTACCCGAGTTAATAGCCGTTACGACCAGCAAAAATTTATACTGTATACTTGGTATCCCTCGTTTGCTCTCGCGATACCCATAAAACCACGAATATAATTAAGGTAGAAATTAATTAATGAAATTGCTAGTCTCAAGATCTGTTAATCTCTAACTGACCTAGTTCTGATATGGCGCTAATGGTTTGTCACATCTGGAGGGTGTAGCATCACAAGTGGGCACGTGGGATAGTCGTGTGATAACCAGTGCTCGGTTCGTTGTGGGCGACGCGACACTGTTGACAACGCCTTTGGCATATGATCACTATATTAGAATTGCTGTACGCCACACTGGCTTCACTGAAACATCCAGCTTGCTGTGCGCCGTTGCAGGAACTTTCCTCTCATATACTGGGTCTCCAGAAAGTCCTTTACACGCTTGTAACTTCAATGACACAGTCATTTGTCCTTAACTTCCGTACGTGCACAACCATTATTCCTGCACAGTTCAGGTAACCTCCACGTCCTCCATCTCATCCGCTTTAACAGCTGCAGTGTCATATGCTGGAAGGCTTGAGGCACATTTGCTCACAGAGCGTCGTCGTCGACAGGTTGGATCTGTTAGGCGGCCGGGTATAAAGGACTGGTGAATTTGGAGACCCACGTCCTATCCATTGGCAAGAGAACAGTTCATTCAGGCGTTCACGAACACCAAGTGAGAAGTGGGCCAGAGTTCCATTGTGTTCGTCATTGACGCCGGAAGCAACAGCGAACATCTTGTTTCTAACAAACGTTGTTCTCCATGACATGATCTACCACTCCTAGACGTTTAACCACTGTGAACTTCATGCCACAGGTACTTCCCATTGTACTAAGTTCTTCCTGTTCCATTTGCCTATGGAGCATGAGCAGTCTGCTTAAAGAACTCTCGCGTAACTCTGGTTCTTATAACATTGTAAGTAGGCATTAATATTATCTTAGAACCTTTCCATTTCGTCCGTGTTTGCATAGAAAAACAGTAATATCACAAATTGAGTCCGCCTTGATGCAAAACAGCGTGTTATTCGTTTATTTCATTATTATCCCAAACTAGTTTCGGCGACAAATATCACCATCATCCGTGTTTTTTTTTAAATCTAAAACATGCAGAAAAATGGTATGGTTGTACAACCACAGTAAAACATTATTACATTTTTACAAATCGTCTTTTGAAATATTGTTTTATATTGATACTTTCGTAGTGCCTTATTTATTGTATGCTACAGCATGTTTTAAGCAATTGTTGGCGCTGTTTGTGACATATTTTCTGTGCACTTTTTTCTGTTGCCTTCTTTTTATTTAGCGAACATCATGTCATCTGCAACCATGTGAGCGGTTGTTAGTAAACAAATACTCAACGGTGAACTTCGTATGTCAGCAGTATATACTTGGGGTTGTGGTAGTGTTGAGGAAACCAGTTATTTTGGTGTGTATTTAGCTGTTGCTTAGCTATTCGTGTACTCACGTTCGTTGGATGGTGTGTGGTTGCTTTTTACACAGAAAAAACAAAACTTTTGCACTTTGTTTCTGATCCAGAATAAGAGAGAGATGGTACACGCTGACATGCAATAAAAAATATCACATAGAATTGGAAAATCTTAAAAAGGCAAGGGATCCCAATAACATTCAGAACAAACAATACAGTTCAGAGAAGACTAAGACCAGTAAGAAAAACCTCAGACAAATTCAGCAACGCTGGAATATATCAACTCACTTGCAACTCTTGTCAGGCCCACTACATAGGACAAACAAGCAGAAATTTCCGAACGAGTTACACAGAGCACATGAGAGCTCTAAGAAGTGACAGCACAATTTGCAGAACATCTAATAAACAAAAACCGTAACCCCACTAATATCGAAAACGATCTACGCATTCTGAGAAACAGCAACAGTTTATACCGACAACTGACAATAGAAGAAAATTACCACATACAAAAGGCCATAGTCGAAGGGAAATATGTAACAAGTGAAAACACAACTCTCTGCAACAACACACTCTTTACCGCTCTGAGAGAACTCACCGAGGACAGAACAGAAAGCACACACGCAAAAGAACCACTTCCCCATCACACACAGAGTCATAAATAGTGAACAGAAGTCGTCGTAATTCGCGCTACAGTTTTTCATAGCCTTTCTCGCCACTTGCGATACGGATCTCGCGACACGCGCGAACAGCAAGATGGTGTAATATTCTGGATCAGAAACAAAGTGCAAAAGTTTTGTTTTTTCTGTGTAAAAAGCAACCACACACCATCCAACGAACGTGAGTACATGAATAGCTAAGCAACAGCTAAATACACACCAAATTAACTGGTTTCCACAACACTACCACAATCCCCAGTATAGCCTATACTGCTGATGTACGAAGTTCACCGTTGAGTATTTGTTTACTAACAGCCGCTCACATGGTTGCAGATGACACGATGTTCGCTAAATAAAAAGAAGGCAACAGAAAAAAGTGCGCAGAAAATATGTCACAAACAGCGCCAATAATTGCTTATAAACATGCTGTAGCATACAATAAATAAGGTAGTATGAAAGTATCAATATAAAACAATATTTCAAAAGACGATTTGTAAAAATGTAATAATGTTTTACTGTGGTTGTACAACCATACCATTTTTCTGCATGTTTTAGATTAAAAAAACCCCACTGATGATGGTGATATTTGTCGCCGAAACTAGTTTGGGATGATAAAGAAATAAACGAGTAACACGGTGTTTTGCGTCAAGGCGGACTCAATTTGTGATATTACTGTTGTAAGTAGGCTTTAGCAGGGAAGTTTGCGTCTATCTTCAAACGTCTGCCAGTTCAGATTGTTCAGCTTCTCCCGTATGTGCCAAACAAACCGGTGCCTGTTCGTGCTGCCCTTCTCTGTATACATTCAGTATTCCCTGTTAGTCCTATGTGGTATGGGTCCCACACACAATGTTCTCTAGGGGTGCACCAGTGTTTTGTAAGCTACAAGGTTTGTAGATTGACTCCAGTTTCCTAGTATACTATCGGTGAGCTGCGTCTGCCACCTCCTTTACGTTTGACCGAGCCTATGTGA
Organism: Schistocerca americana; assembly: GCF_021461395.2. Taxonomy (NCBI): domain Eukaryota; kingdom Metazoa; phylum Arthropoda; class Insecta; order Orthoptera; family Acrididae; genus Schistocerca; species Schistocerca americana. The sequence goes on along the minus strand of NC_060124.1, from coordinate 90,497,013 downwards.
CCATGCCATTTCATACCCCAACAAATTTTTACACACAGACATTTGTATGAGTTGACTGATTCCATTTGTGAATCACTGATACTGTAGTCATAGGCTACTAGGTTTCTTTTTCGTTTTTCAAAAGGCACAGTTTTATGTTTTAGAATATTTGACGGAAGCTGCCAATGTTCGCGCCAATATGAAATATTATCAAGATCTGACAGAATATCAGTGCAGCTTTATCAGGTATTACTTCGTTACAGGTAGTTAAAAAAAATCTGAAATTTTGCAGTCACGTTATTAGCTTTGTAGACTGTAATATTAAATTTTGCTGTTTAGTTTCACTGTCCTCCTGTTAGGGTCCGGAAAAAGTACATGTGCGTCATTTGTTTCGTGTCAGTCTGGAAACACGTTGCTACGTTTCGACGATAATGAGCGATATAGTCTGTCTACGACTTTCAGAATATTATGAAGCTGCTGTCATGAGCTAGATTGTGATGGAACCAGTGGCCAGTGTTAAAGATGCGGAACGAGATTTTCTTTCCCGACCAACCATGCCGATACTGATCTATACTTTAATTTGTGACCGAACCGCCGAATCTTTCCATCAGTAAACGGGGTATGTTCTCAAGTGACTCCGTTGTTTTAACCCCTCCACTGACAGAATGACCCGCTTCCTACTTCCGTATGTATAAAGCCAATACGGACTTGTAGCTGTCACGCCTTTGCGCTTACTGCTACGTATTTTAACCGTAAATAGCTCAGCCCTAATGGTGAGAGTTAGTAGTGAATTCTGGCGTTATTAATCTTTGAAGACAGCACAGCTGCCACAAGCTCAGCTCACTTTTACTCCACTCCTACCCTCGCCATTACACCACATTAACTAGGTGCTACATGGACCTTGCTAAATTCACTTGCGTATACATTTCTGACCGTTACTCGCCAGTATTTACCTATTGGATTAGTACACTCCTAACCGGACTATTTCTCAAAGAGCTGTGATGATTGAACGGGTTCGATCCACGGCCTACAGTGCCCTACAGTTCACACGGTAACACTGCCTACCTGACCCACTTAACTTGGTAGTGAGCTTATGTATCCAATCACCACTGCTAGCAGCAGTAGATAATCCTATCAGCACGACGAGAGCAGCAGACTTACCGTCGAATCCTCCTGAAAATACTTATAACTACGGTCGCCAGCTCTGAAGGAGCAAAAGAATAAATCAATTTTTTGGCTCGTTTCAAAGTGAAACGCCTTGAGTTGAATTTTAAACTTAATTCTGAATATTACTATTTCTGATCATTCTAGGTGATTCTACAAAGCAAATACTCTCTCAATTTCTGTGAGTTGGTTTGGTAATTACCACCAAGACAATTTAAGCTACTTAGGTTAACAGACTTCTACCCTTCAACTTATTTAATGATTTTGGGATATTACTCTTTGGACAATTGCTATAGAATTAGTTAAGTGACTTTACTTGAAAGGTTACTCAGAAAAATTTAAGTAACTATAAATAGGCGACTCATTCTGGTGTGACCATTGCTCTTTTCTACATTCTTAAACGCTAAAGTATTCTACAACCAAAAGAATTGTAAATGAAAGAGGCGATGGTGGCCTCAGTCTGATTTCACTACACTATGTTTCAGGTTACTACACTTTACAAGGAACAACATGCGTCGTAATTTTGCTCATTACTATATTCTGTATTCTGCACTTGCACAAAAGAAAACTGGTATTCTCCTTTTACATGTATACAAAGTTCGATTTAACAATTGCAAGCAGTCTTGCCTTGGGTAGACGTGTCGGTGCTGGTGGTGATATGCATGTGGCTAACGCAGCTCTTCCTCTTCACGCCTCGTGCCCTTAATGGCGGCTGGAACTACGAGCTGTAGCACTCGTATAAGCTACTGCGCGTCCGCCATAGAATCTGGGCGCAGGAACTCTTACACTCAGCCCCAGTGGCATAGAGACGGCTTCGACAACCATTCGTCGCGTTCCACTCCACAAACGGCGACGATATTCGCCTCTTCGCTGCTGCACAATCACTTTTGCGTGAGCACAGTTACGCACGTCCACTCACGTCAACACTCCCCAGGCCATTCCATTGTTCAGTCCCTGTGTCTCCAGCTACCTCTAGCTATGCTCGTATCACCAAGAGTGGGGCGTTCCCCTACCACCTTTTTACCGAAATCATTTAGTATTTAAGAATATTTACATTTATTACCCTGGAGTTCATACCAGTCATAATAATTTACTACTAGCGCTTTATAACATTAAATCATACAGTAATAGCTTATAATTACCAAGAAAAAGAATACATTTGACTCCGAGAGCTCTGTGCATTGTCTGAGACAGCGCTAATTCCCATTTTCGCCAATAGATGGCATCAGGGTGCACTCCCTGGCAGTCTCACACCAGCGCGCCCGTTTCCGACGCGCGGGCTCCAAATTACTGTCAGCCCACCATCATTTCAGTTCCGTTACACATGCCCCACTTCTTATTGAAGAATCTAACAGTGATAATTCAATAAGAAGTCTCTCCTATAATGAATCTGAAATTTTCGTTAAGCTTTTTACCAAGGGTTTTCCCTTTCTTACTGATACACCTCGGTACTTATATTACTTATTTAAAATTAAACACCAATTCTTTCTATCTTTCCTGCTAAACATTACATAAATGATTTACATATATTCTTTACAATTTTCTTACATCTAAACACAGTACACTTTAAACATCTTTTTTACAAAAATTTTAAATACACTTCTTTTATCTCAGGCAAGTAAAACACACGTTATGCGCCTATTACTTTATAGCCCGTCCTTTTCACTTTACCTCCTCACTTTTCTACCTCTTCCACAACACTTATTTACACATCTATTAAGGCTTTCTTAGAAGCTCAGTCTTTCCCAGTCTGTTTAGTCTCTACTTAAACTAGAAGTTTCATTAGAATACTACAACATATTTTAGTGAACATTTACCTTTCACATAGAACAAAAGAAACAAAACTATTTACATATTGGTTTACTTTAATATTTATTTATATATTTATTTTCAATCTGGTAGAATTCGTGGTTCATACCTTTTGAGATCCACTATGTTTCTTACTCCCAGGCGTTTGCCTGTTAATGGGTACTCTAAATAATAAGCATTCACATTGGGTATGGACACTATTTTAAATGGTCCATTATATATATATTTAAATTTGCTGATCTCGTTATTAATTTCACTTGATTTTTCATGTGTTTTTACAAGAACGAGATCACCTATTTTGAATTTAGGATTCCTTACTTTTTCGTCATGACGACGAATTCTCGCATCTGCTTGTTTTCTCATCTTGTCTTTTACTAAGTTCTTTTTACTATCATAATCTAATTCAACTCTATCTGGAAATTCTAGTAGGTCTTCTACTAGACTTTTACTTCTCGTCTTTTTCAGGATTTCTTCTGGAGTAAATCCAGTGCTCTCGTTTGTTAATGAATTCATGATTTCTTCGAATTCACTCACATACATGCCCCACTTCTTGTGGTTACTATGGCAGTACGTCCTAAATAACCGACCTATCTCACGCATATATCTTTCTGCCGGATTGCTTGATGGGTGATAAGCTGAGATATGGACCACTTCTACCTGTTTCTCAGTTATCCCATCCTTCCACATTTTTGAGCAAAACTGAACACCATTATCTGATAGTATTCTCTTTGGCTTCCCTACTTTCACAAAATAATCACACACCATTTTATCATACACAGCTCTGGCAGTAGCTTTTCTCAAGGGATATAGCTTTATATACTTTGAGAAAAGTTCAACTGCTACAAATATGTACACAAAACCCCCCATGGTTTTCGGTAATGGTCCAAAGATATCTACTGCTACTATTTCTAATACTTCATCAGGTCTTATTGATTGCATGGGCCCTTGATTAGTTGCATTTGTTACTTTCGCCTTTTGGCATAGATCACAAGATCTTATCCTCTGTGCTACCCTTCGTGCCATGTTGTTAAAGGTAATGCATTCATCTAACTTATCGGTACACTTCCGTGCACCACAATGGCCATATGCCAAGTGAACATAATCTATCAGCACTTCAGTGTGTTGTTCCGGCCAACATACTCTCCACTTCCCTGGATTATTTAATCTTTGAAGATACAGTACACCTTTATGTATTTTATATGAAGCCCTTATGTTAGTTGCGTCCGGATTGTCAAACTTGACCTTTACCGACTTGAGTGCATCATCATCACTTTGATATCTTCGCATATTCCGACATATTTCCCTAATTTTTTCTCTTCCTTCCGCTTTTTTGAAGTAATTCACCTCAAAAACATCTTCCCTATTCTTTACACTTTCTAGTGTCTCACATCCTTCCGGTAATCTCGACAAAGCATCCGGTACTGCATGTTCTTTCCCTTTAACATACTTGATCTCTATATCAAATTGTTGTAAAAACAGCGCCCATCTGGTCAACCTGTTATGTAACAATCTGCAGTCCTTCAAAAATATTAAAGCTTTGTGGTCTGTATGGACCACAGTCTTATGCCCCCATAAGAAAAGTTGAAATTTCCTAAAACCCCATACTATAGCTAAAGCCTCCTTCTCTGAAACCGTATAGTTTCTTTCGTACTTAGACATTGTTCTACTCGCAAATGCTATTTGTCTATGAGTTTTTTCCCCATCTATCATTACCTCCTGAAATATGGATACTCCCAATCCATAATCTGAACTATCTGTTGCCATGTGGAATGGTTCACACAGGTCAGGGTGCCATAACTTTATGTTTTTAGCCAAATTGTCTTTTAGCTGGTTGAATGCTGTTTCACATTCCTCAGTCCACATATACACACTGTTCTTCTTAAGTAGGTTGTTCAGATGTGGGCTATTGAACACCTGATCATCCACATACTTACGATAAAAGGAACAAAGTCCTATAAATGACTTTAGTTGTTTTTTATTCTTGGGAGCCGGACAATTTCTTATTGCTTTGACTTTATCGGGATCCTTTTCAATTCCCTCTGGTGTTACTATGTGACCTAAAAACTTTATTTCTTTCTTCACAAACGCGCATTTTTTCAGGTTCAGGGTCATTCCTCCTTTAATTAAAGCTTTGAACACCCTGTCACATAACTCTATGTGCTCTTCCCATGTCCTTGTAGCAATTAACAGATCATCTACATAAACTGTGATTAGCGAACTAAGTTCACTCCCTAAAATCTTGTCTAAAGCCCGAATGAACACTGAAACGGAAGTATTTAGGCCAAATGGTACCACTGTGAAATGGTAGCATTTGCCATTGAATAAAAATGCCGTGTACTTCCTAGACTCCCCACTTAATGGGATTTGCCAGTATCCTGCAGTTAGGTCTAAACTAGTCATGTACTTTACACCATTAAACTTCTGCAATAAATTATCTATGTTCTCTGGACGATCCAACTCCCTCTTCACTACTTTATTCAGAGTACGAGCATCTATCACTATTCGTACACTCCCATCCTTCTTACCTACTATCACTAGTGGGTTATTATATGGGCTAGAACTCCGTTCAATGACCCCACATGAAACCATTTTATCTATTTCTTTTTGAACTGCTTCTTTCTTAGACAAGGGTACATTATATGGTGGTTTAAAGAAAGGTTCATGCTCCTCTACCTCCATGCAGTACTCATAATTTATTACTCGTCCCGGTTTGTCTGAAAATACCTCCTGATTTTCTTTCAGAATTTGCCATAGATCCCCCCTTTGGGCATCAGATAGTCCTTCCGTTTTATCCACTACATTTCGAAGGAGTGTCTCCTTATTTCCATCTTCAACTATCTGCCTCACGAGAAACCAATCAAATTTTTGACCTATTCCTGAATTATGATCATCTATAAATTCTACCCATCTCAGCTGGTTCTCTTCCATTACTCTAGATGATTCAAATGGTATTTCTAATACCGCACTATCAACTTTACAAACTATTATCCCTTTGTCACAATCTATAATTACTTTCTGTTTTATTAACCAGTCAATGCCTAAAATGATCTCGGCACTGAGCTCTGGAACTACTAAAAATGCATTCGAAAATAGCTTGTTTTTTATCTTAAATTCCATCATCACTTGATGTTTAACAGGTTTACTACATTTCCCTGTCGCCCCTATCACTTTAACACCTGTTACTGGCATCATGACTACTCCTCGTTGCTCTTTGATCATCTCAAAAAATGCGTGCGAAATAGCACTTATTTGAGCACCCGTATCCAACAATACATATAAATCGTATCCACATATATTAATGGGTAGGATTGTTTGCATCCTATTGTCCTCTTTCATACTTTCTTTATCTTCCCATAATAAATCCTTTTCCACCGCCAAGTCTTGCCATATTATTTTTCCGGTTTTTATACTGACCATTCCATCTGGAGGTTTCTTTCTCCTTTTCATCCTAAATTCTTTCACCACTTTTTCCAATAGTCCTTCGTCTAGGCTCTTTAATGCCATCTCATTCTCATTCGAATCTGTCATGCCTGAACTCTCGGTTGCAGAATCGGAAACTTCCTCTACTTCTTTTTCTCCCTGGATGCTTTCTGATGATTCTGACGATAATTCCTCCTCCTTAGAAATATGACCTTCTTCGGATTCAAATAATTCTTGCAAATTATAATCCATTTCTCTACTTTCCCTTTGTTGGATAGTACATTCGCCACTCTTACTTTCATTATTTTCCCCTACTAATGGAATTCCAGTCTCACTCAACTCATTTGCTTCAGTACTACAGGGATCACAACACTCTTTCTCTTGGTTAGATACACTTTCTCTAATTTCTTTAAAAGAATCTTCATCACAGTCATGTACTCTTGCTGTCACTAGGTACACATCATAATCGGTATGGCTCTCTAACACTGTCATATTCGGGTCCAAATTAATCACTTGAGTGGAAGATCTTTCTAATTGTGCTGGCTGGCTTTTGAGCTGATGTACATATTCTGCATACGAGGTAATTTCTGAATCGGCATGCGTCTCTGCACTATGCCCCTTTTTCTTATCCACCCTTTCCTCATTAATTACTTCTCGATGCGATTCGTCGACTATTCGTACGAACCTTTTACCATAAGTCACATCACTCCTACCTTGCCCCTGCCTCTCTGCACAGTTGCCATCCCTACCGACAAACAACGCCTTCTCTGACTCTTCCTTCATCAATTCGTCACTCTGACCTCGAATTGTACTTATTTCATTCACGTGAGCCTTCACATCCGACCGATATTCATTTCCTACTTCATTTCCCTTAATAATTCCTCCCTGCTCTCTCTCCTCTGTTTGTATCCCTGCATTATACTTCGCAAAGTTTCGTTTATGTAACTGCTCTTCAGGCGAACGACGCACTATCCTACTATAGTACTGACTACTCCGATCTTCCCTATATTTGGGCCATTTCTTTCTTTCCGCGCGCGTTAGGCCCTTGACCTGCGCGGTATTTAGTTTTCCTGATTTTGATAATGCATCCCGTTTCCCTGATAGTGTCCTCTCCCTCGCTGAGAGTTACCTCCTCGACCTCTTCCTCTCATCATGTTAATTTGCGGTTCATTCCTACCACCTTTTACTATTCCATTCTGATTTCTGAAACCTCGAAACTCTCTAGTTTCACGCCACCTATCTTCATTCTCGATTTTTTCTAAAAATTCATCGAATGTTCGATGAGTGCCTCCTACATAACGCTTTGAATCGTCAGGTAGCTTTTTCCACAACTCCCACACTATCTCCGATTCTGATCTACGGTCTTTAAGATACTCCAAACGCTTGAACCATCCTTCACAGTATTCTTTCATGAGCCCACGCCCATGTTCTGGCATTCTGGCGACAACGAATTCTCTCCACAACCTATCCCTCTGTTGTGTGCCCCAGAATTCCTCAAGGAACTTTTCTTTGAAGTCTGTAAACTTCAAATTGTCGATATCCAAATTCAATCCCCAACGTTTAGCATGACCTGCTAAAGCGTCTATTACTAAATTAATTTTTTCTTTATCCGACATGTCTGTTGGTAAGACACGTTCACAATTTTTTATAAAATCCATTGGATGCCATCCACCTTGTTTCTTTTGAGGATCGTATTTTTCCTCCCTACTCAGTATTTCCGATTTTTGCATTACCAATGGGATACCACTACAGTTAAGAAACATCTGATTCTGAACTTGCTGACTTAACAATTTTATCTCATTACGCAGTGTATTTTCCTGCTCCTGCACACATGCATCAAAACTCAACATGGTGTTGCGCAGTGTTTCAATATCAGCTGCCGTTTCTTTAACAATCTCTTTCTTTACAACTGGTACTATCACCTGTAATTTACTTTCAATTATCGGTTCTAATTTTTCACTAACCAAAGGTTCCACTGATTTCTCTATTTTCTGAATTTCGGTATCAAATCTTTTCTCTATTTCTGTGACTTTTCTCTGAACATTTGTTATTTCAGCCCTAATGCTATTTACTGATTTGTTTACCTCTGTGATACGTTGGCTTTGCGTGTTCAAAATATCTAAATTGGCTTTTATTTTACCAGATAGGTTTTCATCCAGTTGGGATATATGACTAGCCATTTCTGCTTTCAAACTAGCATTTCCTTCTCGAATTTGCGCCATCATACTATTTAACAAACTTGTTAATTCCATATCCTCTCCCTTGTGACTTGCATCCACAGATACATTGGGTTCACTTTTCACTACCTTTGGTTTCACTTCCCGTTCCTCCTGTCTTGTGGGTGTGGATTCATCTATAAGATTTTCCAACCCTACAACAGTATCTATGGTCCCTAATTCTGGATCTGACCTTGTAATGTTTTCGTCTTGCTTGTTACTATTCGACTCCATCTTATGCTGCTGTATTTCGTGCCTAATAGAAATGTTTATTAAGCCAAGTATTACTTGTTTAACTCCTACTATTGGACTTTCTTTTGCTGCTTTGCAGGTTGTCGTCTTGAACTTACCAATTGTGGTATATTTGTCTACAACTGAATTTTAAATTTAAAATTTTCTTGAAACTACCAGTTTATATAAAACACTTTTATTGCAGCCATTATTCTACAAACTTGGCATGTCCTGTCACGGTCGCCACATGTGACCGAACCGCCGAATCTTTCCATCAGTAAACGGGGTATGTTCTCAAGTGACTCCGTTGTTTTAACCCCTCCACTGACAGAATGACCCGCTTCCTACTTCCGTATGTATAAAGCCAATACGGACTTGTAGCTGTCACGCCTTTGCGCTTACTGCTACGTATTTTAACCGTAAATAGCTCAGCCCTAATGGTGAGAGTTAGTAGTGAATTCTGGCGTTATTAATCTTTGAAGACAGCACAGCTGCCACAAGCTCAGCTCACTTTTACTCCACTCCTACCCTCGCCATTACACCACATTAACTAGGTGCTACATGGACCTTGCTAAATTCACTTGCGTATACATTTCTGACCGTTACTCGCCAGTATTTACCTATTGGATTAGTACACTCCTAACCGGACTATTTCTCAAAGAGCTGTGATGATTGAACGGGTTCGATCCACGGCCTACAGTGCCCTACAGTTCACACGGTAACACTGCCTACCTGACCCACTTAACTTGGTAGTGAGCTTATGTATCCAATCACCACTGCTAGCAGCAGTAGATAATCCTATCAGCACGACGAGAGCAGCAGACTTACCGTCGAATCCTCCTGAAAATACTTATAACTACGGTCGCCAGCTCTGAAGGAGCAAAAGAATAAATCAATTTTTTGGCTCGTTTCAAAGTGAAACGCCTTGAGTTGAATTTTAAACTTAATTCTGAATATTACTATTTCTGATCATTCTAGGTGATTCTACAAAGCAAATACTCTCTCAATTTCTGTGAGTTGGTTTGGTAATTACCACCAAGACAATTTAAGCTACTTAGGTTAACAGACTTCTACCCTTCAACTTATTTAATGATTTTGGGATATTACTCTTTGGACAATTGCTATAGAATTAGTTAAGTGACTTTACTTGAAAGGTTACTCAGAAAAATTTAAGTAACTATAAATAGGCGACTCATTCTGGTGTGACCATTGCTCTTTTCTACATTCTTAAACGCTAAAGTATTCTACAACCAAAAGAATTGTAAATGAAAGAGGCGATGGTGGCCTCAGTCTGATTTCACTACACTATGTTTCAGGTTACTACACTTTACAAGGAACAACATGCGTCGTAATTTTGCTCATTACTATATTCTGTATTCTGCACTTGCACAAAAGAAAACTGGTATTCTCCTTTTACATGTATACAAAGTTCGATTTAACAATTGCAAGCAGTCTTGCCTTGGGTAGACGTGTCGGTGCTGGTGGTGATATGCATGTGGCTAACGCAGCTCTTCCTCTTCACGCCTCGTGCCCTTAATGGCGGCTGGAACTACGAGCTGTAGCACTCGTATAAGCTACTGCGCGTCCGCCATAGAATCTGGGCGCAGGAACTCTTACACTCAGCCCCAGTGGCATAGAGACGGCTTCGACAACCATTCGTCGCGTTCCACTCCACAAACGGCGACGATATTCGCCTCTTCGCTGCTGCACAATCACTTTTGCGTGAGCACAGTTACGCACGTCCACTCACGTCAACACTCCCCAGGCCATTCCATTGTTCAGTCCCTGTGTCTCCAGCTACCTCTAGCTATGCTCGTATCACCAAGAGTGGGGCGTTCCCCTACCACCTTTTTACCGAAATCATTTAGTATTTAAGAATATTTACATTTATTACCCTGGAGTTCATACCAGTCATAATAATTTACTACTAGCGCTTTATAACATTAAATCATACAGTAATAGCTTATAATTACCAAGAAAAAGAATACATTTGACTCCGAGAGCTCTGTGCATTGTCTGAGACAGCGCTAATTCCCATTTTCGCCAATAGATGGCATCAGGGTGCACTCCCTGGCAGTCTCACACCAGCGCGCCCGTTTCCGACGCGCGGGCTCCAAATTACTGTCAGCCCACCATCATTTCAGTTCCGTTACAAATTCTTATTCCTGGTTCGCATCAGGCGATGCCAGCTAGGTTCCTTAAAAAGATCACGACTACCATTTTATCTCACATTCGTCAAATCCGAGTTTGTGCTCCGTCTGTAATATCAACGTCGTCGTGGCGTCAAACTGTAGGTTTGTTTTTCGCAGAACACGGTTACGTGTTAGAGCTAAAAGAACTCACCAGAAAAATCATCCCTTCAGAAAAGCGCATGTGATGCAGAGCCGGTGCCAAGCGCTCATGTCAACCTTTACGCCTGACAGAAGCCGTCGCAGCGAAATGCCCGCAGGTTGTACGGAATGAGCGCAGTAACATGGCTCGATGTGAAGATACGACAGGAAGGCGGGAAGTACCTAATATGTGCGGTTGTCGTGGACTTTTTGGCCGTTGACTTTGCGACTCGTGATCTAAACATGAAATTTCGGACACAGATATTGTAGCCGTGGATTTTCCGACCCTTTTAGTTACAAGAACATTCCTATGGGATCTTACGAATACACCGTAAAAATTACACCCATCTTCTGTGCATAGCTGTCTTGGTATCTGCGGCTCTGTTTTGGTACCCAAAAACAGTTTTTCAGATGTTTCTCGATAGCAGGTAAAGATTTTTAGTAACAGGAAGGTGGTATATCTATCAAAATGCCTAGAGAATTTAAAGTAAAAATTTCTTGAAACTGCTGCGATTGTTTGCTATTTAGACCCCGCCTCACCCCGTATTTCACGTGTGCGTGTAAGGTTTCCTTGAACCTCTGTATCTTGGAAATGGATAAAGATGTCAAGAAAATTGTCGAGTATGTTCGAATCGTGATCGTAGGAATATGTTGTAAAAATTTCAGCCATTTACTGTGAACAGTCGTGTTGGAACTCACTGCTCGGTACTGGTACGATAAATGGCGAAAAACCTTTTTGATTTGAGGTTTTCTAAGGAACCGGCCACGAACTAATGTTGCCTCCAGAAGCTTCTTAAGGCCCACGTAGGCCACATCAAATGCAAAAAGAACCATTCTATTTGCTCCATTTGCCTAACAAGGAGGAAGTATGTACTATTCATAATTTGACTTACACTGTAGGATAGCGCCACTAAGACGCTCCTTTTGCTGGGTGACAAATGGTCCATCGTCCAAAGGGCCATCCAGAATACTTGACGCTACCTTGCTATCACCAACAGGACCCGATGTATAAGCCCCGGAGGAATCCCGTTTTTATGCACGATTTGGGACTTATTAGGTAGCCCAAGATGTCGCATGCTTACCGATAATATCTGTTATTCTTTTGTTAAGATTTATGTACGTCTTTTATTTTTGAAGGGGCAGGCCAATGGAGTCTTTTTTAATTTCAAACATAGCATTAACTGAATCTTTCTTCAGCTTATTTATCAGCAATTATACCTTCGGATGTTTTTGATTTATTGAGGACTTCAGTTTTCTGTAGCAACCTTTGACAACGTTCGTGGTCCTGTGCCGCTGATTCAAAACATTCCACATTTGAACTGGTATACTAGTATTTTGCATTCACTGATTGCGCATATGGTCTGAGAAATGCGTGACCTTTTCTCCACCGGGCATTTCCTTTATGATAACCATAAACGCTTTATCAACGCTGTTTAGTGGAAAATGTGCCACTGCAGCACACATGCTACAAAGTAGTCGGACCTCTTCTCTACTTCTGTATTCCTCCGTTAATCCCAGTTCTTCTATTTCTGCCACAGACATCGACTGAAGTGCAAACTGCAACCGGAAAGGGATTCAGGGAACACTGTTTTCATTGCTTTAATTGTTACCATTTCGAAGTCTAGCACTGCAGTTTCCGGCGACCACCCGGTCATCTTATTTTGCAATCCCGAAAAGGTCTTTCATATTTATTTTGAATTTTGTCTGATGAGCAAAGCAAGTAAAACAGGAAATACACTCCTGGAAATTGAAATAAGAACACCGTGAATTCATTGTCCCAGGAAGGGGAAACTTTATTGACACATTCCTGGGGTCAGATACATCACATGATCACACTGACAGAACCACAGGCACATAGACACAGGCAACAGAGCATGCACAATGTCGGCACTAGTACAGTGTATATCCACCTTTCGCAGCAATGCAGGCTGCTATTCTCCCATGGAGACGATCGTAGAGATGCTGGATGTAGTCCTGTGGAACGGCTTGCCATGCCATTTCCACCTGGCGCCTCAGTTGGACCAGCGTTCGTGCTGGACGTGCAGACCGCGTGAGACGACGCTTCATCCAGTCCCAAACATGCTCAATGGGGGACAGATCCGGAGATCTTGCTGGCCAGGGTAGTTGACTTACACCTTCTAGAGCACGTTGGGTGGCACGGGATACATGCGGACGTGCATTGTCCTGTTGGAACAGCAAGTTCCCTTGCCGGTCTAGGAATGGTAGAACGATGGGTTCGATGACAGTTTGGATGTACCGTGCACTATTCAGTGTCCCCTCGACGATCACCAGTGGTGTACGGCCAGTGTAGGAGATCGCTCCCCACACCATGATGCCGGGTGTTGGCCCTGTGTGCCACGGTCGTATGCAGTCCTGATTGTGGCGCTCACCTGCACGGCGCCAAACACGCATACGACCATCATTGGCACCAAGGCAGAAGCGACTCTCATCGCTGAAGACGACACGTCTCCATTCGTCCCTCCATTCACGCCTGTCGCGACACCACTGGAGGCGGGCTGCACGATGTTGGGGCGTGAGCGGAAGACGGCCTAACGGTGTGCGGGACCGTAGCCCAGCCTCATGGAGACGGTTGCGAATGGTCCTCGCCGATACCCCAGGAGCAACAGTGTCCCTAATTTGCTGGGAAGTGGCGGTGCGGTCCCCTACGGCACTGCGTAGGATCCTACGGTCTTGGCGTGCATCCGTGCGTCACTGCGGTCCGGTCCCAGGTCGACGGGCACGTTGCGCCTTCCGCCGACCACTGGCGACAACATCGATGTACTGTGGAGACCTCACGCCCCACGTGTTGAGCAATTCGGCGGTACGTCCACCCGGCCTCCCGCATGCCCACTGTACGCCCTCGCTCAAAATCCGTCAACTGCACATACGGTTCACGTCCACGCTGTCGCGGCATGCTACCAGTGTTAAAGATTGCGATGGAGCTCCGTATGCCACGGCAAACTGGCTGACACTGACGGCGGCGGTGCACAAATGCTGCGCAGCTAGCGCCATTCGACGTCCAACACCGCGGTTCCTGGTGTGTCCGCTGTGCCGTGCGTGTGATCATTGCTTGTACAGCCCTCTCGCAGTGTCCGGAGCAAGTATGGTGGGTCTGACACACCGGTGTCAATGTGTTCTTTTTTCCATTTCCAGGAGTGTACTTTCTTCTCCTGTTCTGTGCTTCCGATATCGCCGTTTACTGTGTGAAATTGTCTGAACTGTTTCGAACAACTGTCATATGAGTCATCCATAAGAACAGTTCCATTCCCACACAAAATTTTGTCAGCTTTTCACAACGGAACAACAGGATTCTTCTGTGAGGAATAGACGCATCGTCAGTTTTCAGCAAGTTATTTCTTCAGTTAATTTCAAAATGCCTTCACTCAGTTGAATCTCTGAAATAGTGCCAGGATTGTGGGTCATCCCAATAACTTCCCCTGTTGCTTTATACAATGCAGACTTGGAGTTCCCATAATTTGACATATTTGAGACGACGTTACAGATCTCGAAATCTCTCTTTTAAAAATCTGGGAAAACAGGCAGTAGCTACGCATTCGCTTTTTAATCTACGTATTCGATTCGTCAAGTAGACAAGAATGTTGCTGTTAGCTCAAATACTGCCATTCGCAATTTTTAAACGGCCTTCACACTTACTCCGTTGAGAATTCGTGCACAACCAGTTCACTCCGTTTTCGGTGCACCTGTAATGATGACAGTCCTTGAAAAGACAAGGCTTTCCTTTCGTTGTTGTAATTATTTCCATTATTCACGGTGTTAGAACTCAAGTAGCGCAAAAAACTGCACGAAAACGAAGGTTGTCGGCGAGAGTACTGGCCAACTAACGGTGGAAACACGTCGGTTGGTACTGAATGGCTCACGTAAATACCACGATGCACCTGCAGTAGGTGACGAAATGAAATAAATTTCGCAATAGGATATTGAAATGAATTCAACGGCGAGAAGCGAAAATTTGTGCCGGACCCGGCCTCCTCTCCGGATTTCCCGCTGTAGAAGAGTGGTCGCCTTCACGGATTCGGCTATCCGAGCACGCTTTCCGTTAGACCAAAAGTCCCAACTTGTAGCACACTACTTAGTTGGTCCTACAGGCGAAAAAAGTGCTCGGATGTCCGAAAAGTGAAGGTGACAGCTTGCGTAAAGCGATAACTGCGGTTTCAAGTAGAGGTTCGAGACAAATTTTCACTTGTTATCGTTGTATTCATTTCAGTGATCATCTGCGGTTCAAAAATGGCTCTGAGCGCTATGGGACTTAACATCGGAGGTCATCAGTCCCCTAGAACTTAGAACTACTTAAGCCTAACTAACCTAAGGACATCACACACATCCATGCCCGAGGCAGGATTCGAACCTGCGACCGTAGCAGTCGCGCGGTTCCGCACTGAAGAACCTAGAACCGCTCGGTCACCGCGGCCGGCGATCAGCTCCGGCCGGTGTCATAATTTATTTCGTTTCATCATGTATACGTACGATTGCGGGATCAAGAATGGTGTCTGTTCTTTCGGACATGTCCTAAAGAAAAGACACTACACATATATGCCTACAGTAGGATAGAGAAACGTTACCATCGGAATGCCCATGTAGCTGTTTGCAAGTGTGCATAACAACTTAGCGAATGAAGTTGCCTGATTTATACATGTGTGAACGTGAATGAACGTGGATCGTCCAATATGTGTATGAGGAAAGGCAAGACACTCGCATCCACGTAACATGGCGTAAGAATAACGGGCGCAGCAATATCGAACAAGATCCAAAGGACTGTAAAGCGCTGTCAATGACAATCGGTTTCAAACGCAACAGTAGCTGCTACTCTCAGTAGGCTACCTCATAAAAAGCCGCTGTCCGTAGTGACACGTAAATCTGTGCCTTTTCAGCGGGCCAAACAACTCAAACTGGATCGTAAATCTATCAGCTTACAGAAAATATGGTGCAAATGGCTCCGAGCACTATGGGACTTAACATATAAGGTCACCATTCCCCTAAAACTTAGAACTACTTAAACCTAACTAACCTAAGGACAGCACACACATCCATGCCCGAGGCAGGATTCGAACCTGCGACCGTAGCAGCAGCGCGGTTCCGGACTGAAGCGCCACAACGGCCGGCTACAGAAAATATGATAAAGACCATTAGCAAACGACGATTACAGTTCTACGGTCACTACATAGAGTAGGCGGCAACAGGCCCACAAATAAAAGTCGAAAACTTAGATGCAAGGTGCCAGATTTACCAATTAACCTTTATTCACTAAATTCGAAAAAGAGGTACAAGAATTCAGATACCCAGGAGAAATCAATGGTCCGGCAGATCTAAATACAAATGGTAACAAAGAAAAAATTGTTAAAATACAAAGAGCATACAAACTCTCTCGGAACAGGTACAAGAAAAAAGCATTACGAAAGGAAAAATTACGACGTTATAGCACAAACTCCTAATTCATCTGAAACCGTGATAAATGGTGACAGACTCCAAACGCAAATCATTGAATAAAAAGAAAGGAAAAATCTTAGGACTGAAATGTGAATGACAAACGCAGTCAAGAGAGGCTGGTTACAGTTTTACGGTCAGCGATATAGATTTGACAACAACGAGCTCATAAAAAAATGTAAACTTAGCTTACATGTAAAAAAAACAACTGTGTGACAGAAGTTAATGAAGACCCAGAAAAAATTGTTGTTTGTGAAGAATTGGTTCAAGGTAGAAGGAAACATAAAACAGTAATTCACAAACACACATTTGCTGAGATGCCTATCCCACGAAGCTCGGGATGAATAAGAGAACGTAA